>NC_134581.1:7408571-7748214 GCF_037038515.1 Microtus pennsylvanicus | reverse complement strand
AGTGTACTCACAGTATAGTGTACTCACAGAATAGTGTACTCACAGAATAGTGTACTCACAGAATAGTGTACTCACAGAACAGTGTACTCACAGAATAGTGTACTCACAGAATAGTGTACTCACAGAATAGTGTACTCACAGAATAGTGTACTCACAGAATAGTGTACTCACAGTATAGTGTACTCACAGAATAGTGTACTCACAGAATAGTGTACTCACAGTACAGTGTACTCACAGAATAGTGTACTCACAGAATAGTGTACTCACAGTATAGTGTACTCACAGAACAGTGTACTCACAGAATAGTGTACTCACAGAATAGTGTACTCACAGAATAGTGTACTCACAGTATAGTGTACTCACAGAACAGTGTACTCACAGAACAGTGTACTCACAGAACAGTGTACTCACAGAACAGTGTACTCACAGAACAGTGTACTCACAGAACAGTGTACTCACAGAACAGTGTACTCACAGAACAGTGTACTCACAGAACAGTGTACTCACAGAATAGTGTACTCACAGAATAGTGTACTCACAGAATAGTGTACTCACAGAATAGTGTACTCACAGTATAGTGTACTTACAGAACAGTGTACTCACAGTATAGTGTACTCACAGAATAGTGTACTCACAGTACAGTGTACTCACAGTACAGTGTACTCACAGAATAGTGTACTCACAGAACAGTGTACTCACAGAACAGTGTACTCACAGAATAGTGTACTCACAGAATAGTGTACTCACAGAATAGTGTACTCACAGTATAGTGTACTCACAGAATAGTGTACTCACAGAATAGTGTACTCACAGAATAGTGTACTCACAGAATAGTGTACTCACAGAATAGTGTACTCACAGAATAGTGTACTCACAGAATAGTGTACTCACAGAATAGTGTACTGACAGAATAGTGTACTCACAGAACAGTGTACTCACAGAACAGTGTACTCACAGTATAGTGTACTCACAGAATAGTGTACTCACAGAACAGTGTACTCACAGAATAGTGTACTCACAGAATAGTGTACTCACAGTACAGTGTACTCACAGAATAGTGTACTCACAGAATAGTGTACTTACAGTATAGTGACTCACAGTATAGTGTACTCACAGAATAGTGTACTCACAGAATAGTGTACTCACAGAATAGTGTACTCACAGAATAGTGTACTCACAGAATAGTGTACTCACAGAATAGTGTACTGACAGAATAGTGTACTCACAGAATAGTGTACTCACAGAATAGTGTACTCACAGAATAGTGTACTCACAGAATAGTGTACTCACAGAATAGTGTACTCACAGAACAGTGTACTGACAGAATAGTGTACTCACAGAATAGTGTACTCACAGAATAGTGTAATCACAGTATAGTGTACTCACAGAACAGTGTACTCACAGAACAGTGTACTCACAGTATAGTGTACTCACAGTATAGTGTACTCACAGAATAGTGTACTTACAGAACAGTGTACTCACAGTATAGTGTACTCACAGAATAGTGTACTCACAGAATAGTGTACTCACAGAATAGTGTACTCACAGAATAGTGTACTCACAGTATAGTGTACTCACAGGATAGTGACTCACAGTATAGTGTACTCACAGAACAGTGTACTCACAGTATAGTGACTCACAGTATAGTGTACTCACAGAACAGTGTACTCACAGAATAGTGTACTCACAGTATAGTGTACTCACAGAACAGTGTACTTACAGAACAGTGTACTCACAGTATAGTGTACTCACAGAATAGTGTACTCACAGAATAGTGTACTCACAGAATAGTGTACTCACAGAATAGTGTACTCACAGTATAGTGTACTCACAGAACAGTGTACTCACAGAACAGTGTACTCACAGTATAGTGTACTCACAGTATAGTGTACTCACAGTACAGTGTACTCACAGAATAGTGTACTCACAGAATAGTGTACTCACAGAATAGTGTACTCACTGAATAGTGTACTTACAGAACAGTGTACTCACAGTATAGTGTACTCACAGAATAGTGTACTCACAGAATAGTGTACTCACAGAATAGTGTACTCACAGAACAGTGTACTCACAGAATAGTGTACTCACAGAATAGTGTACTCACAGAATAGTGTACTCACAGAATAGTGTACTCACAGAACAGTGTACTCACAGAACAGTGTACTCACAGAACAGTGTACTCACAGAATAGTGTACTCACAGAACAGTGTACTCACAGAACAGTGTACTCACAGAATAGTGTACTCACAGAATAGTGTACTCACAGTATAGTGTACTCACAGTACAGTGTACTCACAGAATAGTGTACTCACAGAATAGTGTACTTACAGAACAGTGTACTCACAGTATAGTGTACTCACAGAATAGTGTACTCACAGAATAGTGTACTCACAGAATACTGTACTCACAGAACAGTGTACTCACAGAATAGTGTACTCACAGAATAGTGTACTCACAGAATAGTGTACTCACAGAACAGTGTACTCACAGAATAGTGTACTCACAGAATAGTGTACTCACAGAATAGTGTACTCACAGTATAGTGTACTCACAGAACAGTGTACTCACAGAACAGTGTACTCACAGAACAGTGTACTCACAGAATAGTGTACTCACAGAATAGTGTACTCACAGAATAGTGTACTCACAGAATAGTGTACTCACAGTATAGTGTACTTACAGGACAGTGTACTCACAGTATAGTGTACTCACAGAATAGTGTACTCACAGACCAGTGTACTCACAGTATAGTGTACTCACAGAACAGTGTACTCACAGTACAGTGTACTCACAGTACAGTGTACTCACAGAATAGTGTACTCACAGAACAGTGTACTCACAGAACAGTGTACTCACAGAATAGTGTACTCACAGAATAGTGTACTCACAGAATAGTGTACTCACAGAATAGTGTAGTCACAGAATAGTGTACTCACAGAATAGTGTACTCACAGAATAGTGTACTCACAGAATAGTGTACTCACAGAATAGTGTACTCACAGAATAGTGTACTCACAGAATAGTGTACTCACAGAATAGTGTACTCACAGAATAGTGTACTCACAGAATGGTGTACTCACAGTACAGTGTACTCACAGAATAGTGTACTCACAGAATAGTGTACTCACAGTATAGTGACACACAGTATAGTGTACTCACAGAATAGTGTACTCACAGTACAGTGTACTCACAGAATAGTGTACTCACAGAATAGTGTACTCACAGAATAGTGTACTCACAGAATAGTGTACTCACAGAATAGTGTACTCACAGAATAGTGTACTCACAGAATAGTGTACTCACAGAATAGTGTACTCACAGAATAGTGTACTCACAGAATAGTGTACTTATAGTATAGTGTACTCACAGAATAGTGTACTCACAGAATAGTGTACTCACAGAATAGTGTACTCACAGTATAGTGTACTCACAGAATAGTGTACTCACAGAATAGTGTACTCACAGTACAGTGTACTCACAGAATAGTGTACTCACAGAATAGTGTACTCACAGTATAGTGTACTCACAGAACAGTGTACTCACAGAATAGTGTACTCACAGAATAGTGTACTCACAGAATAGTGTACTCACAGTATAGTGTACTCACAGAACAGTGTACTCACAGAACAGTGTACTCACAGAACAGTGTACTAACAGAATAGTGTACTCACAGAATAGTGTACTCACAGAATAGTGTACTCACAGAATAGTGTACTCACAGAATAGTGTACTCACAGAATAGTGTACTCACAGAATAGTGTACTCACAGAATAGTGTACTCACAGAATAGTGTACTCACAGAATAGTGTACTCACAGAATAGTGTACTTACAGTATAGTGTACTCACAGAATAGTGTACTCACAGAATAGTGTACTCACAGAATAGTGTACTCACAGTATAGTGTACTCACAGAATAGTGTACTCACAGAATAGTGTACTCACAGTACAGTGTACTCACAGAATAGTGTACTCACAGAATAGTGTACTCACAGTATAGTGTACTCACAGAACAGTGTACTCACAGAATAGTGTACTCACAGAATAGTGTACTCACAGAATAGTGTACTCACAGTATAGTGTACTCACAGAACAGTGTACTCACAGAACAGTGTACTCACAGAACAGTGTACTCACAGAACAGTGTACTCACAGAACAGTGTACTCACAGAACAGTGTACTCACAGAACAGTGTACTCACAGAACAGTGTACTCACAGAACAGTGTACTCACAGAATAGTGTACTCACAGAATAGTGTACTCACAGAATAGTGTACTCACAGAATAGTGTACTCACAGTATAGTGTACTTACAGAACAGTGTACTCACAGTATAGTGTACTCACAGAATAGTGTACTCACAGTACAGTGTACTCACAGTACAGTGTACTCACAGAATAGTGTACTCACAGAACAGTGTACTCACAGAACAGTGTACTCACAGAATAGTGTACTCACAGAATAGTGTACTCACAGAATAGTGTACTCACAGTATAGTGTACTCACAGAATAGTGTACTCACAGAATAGTGTACTCACAGAATAGTGTACTCACAGAATAGTGTACTCACAGAATAGTGTACTCACAGAATAGTGTACTCACAGAATAGTGTACTCACAGAATAGTGTACTCACAGAATAGTGTACTCACAGTATAGTGTACTCACAGAATAGTGTACTCACAGAATAGTGTACTCACAGAATAGTGTACTCACAGAATAGTGTACTGACAGAATAGTGTACTCACAGAACAGTGTACTCACAGAACAGTGTACTCACAGTATAGTGTACTCACAGAATAGTGTACTCACAGAACAGTGTACTCACAGAATAGTGTACTCACAGAATAGTGTACTCACAGTACAGTGTACTCACAGAATAGTGTACTCACAGAATAGTGTACTTACAGTATAGTGACTCACAGTATAGTGTACTCACAGAATAGTGTACTCACAGAATAGTGTACTCACAGAATAGTGTACTCACAGAATAGTGTACTCACAGAATAGTGTACTCACAGAATAGTGTACTCACAGAATAGTGTACTTACAGTATAGTGTACTCACAGTACAGTGTACTCACAGAATAGTGTACTCACAGAATAGTGTACTCACAGAATAGTGTACTCACTGAATAGTGTACTTACAGAACAGTGTACTCACAGTATAGTGTACTCACAGAATAGTGTACTCACAGAATAGTGTACTCACAGAATAGTGTACTCACAGAACAGTGTACTCACAGAATAGTGTACTCACAGAATAGTGTACTCACAGAATAGTGTACTCACAGAATAGTGTACTCACAGAACAGTGTACTCACAGAACAGTGTACTCACAGAACAGTGTACTCACAGAATAGTGTACTCACAGAACAGTGTACTCACAGAACAGTGTACTCACAGAATAGTGTACTCACAGAATAGTGTACTCACAGTATAGTGTACTCACAGTACAGTGTACTCACAGAATAGTGTACTCACAGAATAGTGTACTTACAGAACAGTGTACTCACAGTATAGTGTACTCACAGAATAGTGTACTCACAGAATAGTGTACTCACAGAATACTGTACTCACAGAACAGTGTACTCACAGAATAGTGTACTCACAGAATAGTGTACTCACAGAATAGTGTACTCACAGAACAGTGTACTCACAGAATAGTGTACTCACAGAATAGTGTACTCACAGAATAGTGTACTCACAGTATAGTGTACTCACAGAACAGTGTACTCACAGAACAGTGTACTCACAGAACAGTGTACTCACAGAATAGTGTACTCACAGAATAGTGTACTCACAGAATAGTGTACTCACAGAATAGTGTACTCACAGTATAGTGTACTTACAGAACAGTGTACTCACAGTATAGTGTACTCACAGAATAGTGTACTCACAGACCAGTGTACTCACAGTATAGTGTACTCACAGAACAGTGTACTCACAGTACAGTGTACTCACAGTACAGTGTACTCACAGAATAGTGTACTCACAGAACAGTGTACTCACAGAACAGTGTACTCACAGAATAGTGTACTCACAGAATAGTGTACTCACAGAATAGTGTACTCACAGAATAGTGTAGTCACAGAATAGTGTACTCACAGAATAGTGTACTCACAGAATAGTGTACTCACAGAATAGTGTACTCACAGAATAGTGTACTCACAGAATAGTGTACTCACAGAATAGTGTACTCACAGAATAGTGTACTCACAGAATAGTGTACTCACAGAATAGTGTACTCACAGTACAGTGTACTCACAGAATAGTGTACTCACAGAATAGTGTACTCACAGTATAGTGACACACAGTATAGTGTACTCACAGAATAGTGTACTCACAGTACAGTGTACTCACAGAATAGTGTACTCACAGAATAGTGTACTCACAGAATAGTGTACTCACAGAATAGTGTACTCACAGAATAGTGTACTCACAGAATAGTGTACTCACAGAATAGTGTACTCACAGAATAGTGTACTCACAGAATAGTGTACTCACAGAATAGTGTACTTACAGTATAGTGTACTCACAGAATAGTGTACTCACAGAATAGTGTACTCACAGAATAGTGTACTCACAGTATAGTGTACTCACAGAATAGTGTACTCACAGAATAGTGTACTCACAGTACAGTGTACTCACAGAATAGTGTACTCACAGAATAGTGTACTCACAGTATAGTGTACTCACAGAACAGTGTACTCACAGAATAGTGTACTCACAGAATAGTGTACTCACAGAATAGTGTACTCACAGTATAGTGTACTCACAGAACAGTGTACTCACAGAACAGTGTACTCACAGAACAGTGTACTAACAGAATAGTGTACTCACAGAATAGTGTACTCACAGAATAGTGTACTCACAGAATAGTGTACTCACAGAATAGTGTACTCACAGAATAGTGTACTCACAGAATAGTGTACTCACAGAATAGTGTACTCACAGAATAGTGTACTCACAGAATAGTGTACTCACAGAATAGTGTACTTACAGTATAGTGTACTCACAGAATAGTGTACTCACAGAATAGTGTACTCACAGAATAGTGTACTCACAGTATAGTGTACTCACAGAATAGTGTACTCACAGAATAGTGTACTCACAGTACAGTGTACTCACAGAATAGTGTACTCACAGAATAGTGTACTCACAGTATAGTGTACTCACAGAACAGTGTACTCACAGAATAGTGTACTCACAGAATAGTGTACTCACAGAATAGTGTACTCACAGTATAGTGTACTCACAGAACAGTGTACTCACAGAACAGTGTACTCACAGAACAGTGTACTCACAGAACAGTGTACTCACAGAACAGTGTACTCACAGAACAGTGTACTCACAGAACAGTGTACTCACAGAACAGTGTACTCACAGAACAGTGTACTCACAGAATAGTGTACTCACAGAATAGTGTACTCACAGAATAGTGTACTCACAGAATAGTGTACTCACAGTATAGTGTACTTACAGAACAGTGTACTCACAGTATAGTGTACTCACAGAATAGTGTACTCACAGTACAGTGTACTCACAGTACAGTGTACTCACAGAATAGTGTACTCACAGAACAGTGTACTCACAGAACAGTGTACTCACAGAATAGTGTACTCACAGAATAGTGTACTCACAGAATAGTGTACTCACAGTATAGTGTACTCACAGAATAGTGTACTCACAGAATAGTGTACTCACAGAATAGTGTACTCACAGAATAGTGTACTCACAGAATAGTGTACTCACAGAATAGTGTACTCACAGAATAGTGTACTCACAGAATAGTGTACTCACAGAATAGTGTACTCACAGTATAGTGTACTCACAGAATAGTGTACTCACAGAATAGTGTACTCACAGAATAGTGTACTCACAGAATAGTGTACTGACAGAATAGTGTACTCACAGAACAGTGTACTCACAGAACAGTGTACTCACAGTATAGTGTACTCACAGAATAGTGTACTCACAGAACAGTGTACTCACAGAATAGTGTACTCACAGAATAGTGTACTCACAGTACAGTGTACTCACAGAATAGTGTACTCACAGAATAGTGTACTTACAGTATAGTGACTCACAGTATAGTGTACTCACAGAATAGTGTACTCACAGAATAGTGTACTCACAGAATAGTGTACTCACAGAATAGTGTACTCACAGAATAGTGTACTCACAGAATAGTGTACTCACAGAATAGTGTACTTACAGTATAGTGTACTCACAGAATAGTGTACTCACAGAATAGTGTACTCACAGAATAGTGTACTCACAGTCTAGTGTACTCACAGAATAGTGTACTCACAGAATAGTGTACTCACAGTACAGTGTACTCACAGAATAGTGTACTCACAGAATAGTGTACTCACAGAATAGTGTACTCACAGAATAGTGTACTCACAGAATAGTGTACTTACAGTATAGTGTACTCACAGAATAGTGTACTCACAGAATAGTGTACTTACAGTATAGTGACTCACAGTATAGTGTACTCACAGAATAGTGTACTCACAGAATAGTGTACTCACAGTATAGTGTACTCACAGAATAGTGTACTCACAGAATAGTGTACTCACAGAATAGTGTACTCACAGAATAGTGTACTCACAGAATAGTGTACTTACAGTATAGTGTACTCACAGAATAGTGTACTCACAGAATAGTGTACTCACAGAATAGTGTACTCACAGTCTAGTGTACTCACAGAATAGTGTACTCACAGTACAGTGTACTCACAGAATAGTGTACTCACAGAATAGTGTACTCACAGAATAGTGTCCTCACAGTATAGTGTACTCACAGTATAGTGTACTCACAGAATAGTGTACTCACAGAATAGTGTACTCACAGAATAGTGTACTCACAGAATAGTGTACTCACAGAATAGTGTACTCACAGAATAGTGTACTCACAGAATAGTGTACTCACAGAATAGTGTACTCACAGAATAGTGTACTCACAGAATAGTGTACTCACAGAATAGTGTACTCACAGTATAGTGTACTCACAGAATAGTGTACTCACAGAACAGTGTACTCACAGAACAGTGTACTCACAGAACAGTGTACTCACAGAACAGTGTACTCACAGAACAGTGTACTCACAGAACAGTGTACTCACAGAACAGTGTACTCACAGAACAGTGTACTCACAGAACAGTGTACTCACAGAACAGTGTACTCACAGAACAGTGTACTCACAGAATAGTGTACTCACAGAATAGTGTACTCACAGAATAGTGTACTCACAGTATAGTGTACTTACAGAACAGTGTACTCACAGTATAGTGTACTCACAGAATAGTGTACTCACAGTACAGTGTACTCACAGTACAGTGTACTCACAGAATAGTGTACTCACAGAACAGTGTACTCACAGAACAGTGTACTCACAGAATAGTGTACTCACAGAATAGTGTACTCACAGAATAGTGTACTCACAGTATAGTGTACTCACAGAATAGTGTACTCACAGAATAGTGTACTCACAGAATAGTGTACTCACAGAATAGTGTACTCACAGAATAGTGTACTCACAGAATAGTGTACTCACAGAATAGTGTACTCACAGAATAGTGTACTCACAGAATAGTGTACTCACAGAATAGTGTACTCACAGAATAGTGTACTCACAGTATAGTGTACTCACAGAATAGTGTACTCACAGAATAGTGTACTCACAGAATAGTGTACTCACAGAATAGTGTACTGACAGAATAGTGTACTCACAGAACAGTGTACTCACAGAACAGTGTACTCACAGTATAGTGTACTCACAGAATAGTGTACTCACAGAACAGTGTACTCACAGAATAGTGTACTCACAGAATAGTGTACTCACAGTACAGTGTACTCACAGAATAGTGTACTCACAGAATAGTGTACTCACAGTATAGTGACTCACAGTATAGTGTCCTCACAGAATAGTGTACTCACAGTACAGTGTACTCACAGAATAGTGTACTCACAGAATAGTGTACTCACAGAATAGTGTACTCACAGAATAGTGTACTCACAGAATAGTGTACTCACAGAATAGTGTACTCACAGAATAGTGTACTCACAGAATAGTGTACTTACAGTATAGTGTACTCACAGAATAGTGTACTCACAGAATAGTGTACTCACAGAATAGTGTACTCACAGTATAGTGTACTCACAGAATAGTGTACTCACAGAATAGTGTACTCACAGAACAGTGTACTCACAGAATAGTGTACTCACAGAATAGTGTACTCCCAGAATAGTGTACTCACAGAATAGTGTACTCACGAATAGTGTACTCACAGTATAGTGTACTCACAGAATAGTGTACTCACAGAATAGTGTACTCACAGTATAGTGTACTCACAGAACAGTGTACTCTCAGAATAGTGTACTCACAGAATAGTGTACTCACAGAATAGTGTACTCACAGTATAGTGTACTCACAGAATAGTGTACTCACAGAATAGTGTACTCACAGAATAGTGTACTCACAGAATAGTGTACTCACGGAATAGTGTACTCACAGAATAGTGTACTCACGAATAGTGTACTCACAGTATAGTGTACTCACAGAATAGTGTACTCACAGAATAGTGTACTCACAGAATAGTGTACTCACAGAATAGTGTACTCACAGAACAGTGTACTCACAGAACAGTGTACTCACAGAATAGTGTACTCACAGAATAGTGTACTCACAGAATAGTGTACTCACAGTATAGTGTACTCACAGTATAGTGTACTCACAGAATAGTGTACTCACAGAATAGTGTACTCACAGAATAGTGTACTCACAGAATAGTGTACTCACAGAATAGTGTACTCACAGTATAGTGTACTCACAGAATAGTGTACTCACAGAACAGTGTACTCACAGAATAGTGTACTCACAGAATAGTGTACTCACATAATAATATATAATTTAAAGTCAAACAATGAGTGCTCTACAAACAGCTACAAAATAAGCTTCTTTTTTTTCAGTTATTTTTAATCTGTGATAGTGTCTTGCTACCTAGTCCTACCTGGCTTGGAACTCACTACGTAGATTGAGTTGGCATCACACCCATGGCAATTCTGCCTCATCATCCTGAGTGCTGGGATTACAGACATGCACTATATACAGCTTGCTTTGCTTTATTTCTTTTTAAATTGATTTCCTTGACCAAAATCATAAAGAAATCTCAAGAAACCAGAGGTTCCATATACATTCTGCATGTTCTTCCAAGCATGAACCTGAGAGACGGAGGTAGTATAAGTAAGTAGATAATTCTTACTGATTCACTCTTGTCTTCATTTTCATAGATGCCTTGTGCTAAGGTCCTTGAAAAACACGCCCACACTGATATGACCTTCTGTTTTCTGATACTGAGATTAGAATTCTGAAACATCTCACATGGTGGGAAGAAGGACCCTCATAAGACTCAATGTTAAGTAAATAAAACATGCAAGGGCCCAGAAGTAGATGAAACTTAAGAGGCCCAGGAAGTAGATGAAACTTAAGAGGCCCAGGAAGTAGATGAAACTTAAAAGGCCTGGGAAGTTAGATAAAACTTAAAAGGTCCAGGAAGTAGATGAAACTTACAAGGCCCAGGAAGTAGGTGAAACTTACAAGGCCTTGCAAGTTAAATAAAACTCAGAAGGTCCAGGACATAGATGAAACTTACAAGGCCCAGGAAGCTTCAGAAAGTTTCAAAATTCACAAGACAACTCCCCAAAAGCCACATGCACATGAATGACAGCTGGAAGGCAGTAGAGTCACCAATCAGCAGAGCTGCCTTCAGATTGCTTAGCAAACTCCATGGGAGTGGCTTTTATGAGTGGGCATGCATTCTGAGAGAGGGGGAGGGTCTTCAGGAATACTGTTGCCCTTGCGCCACTCTTGCTCCTGCAAGCAACTCCACAGTCATATTATCATAAACAACTCAAATAGACTCACCAGCCTGCTAAGTTAGACCTGTGTATAACAATTTCTTTGTTCTGTCATTGGTTTGCTATTGAGGGTGACTAGGCCTTTGTTCACATATTCCTAAGAACATCACACACAACCAGGTACAATGGGAAATTTTAAGAAATCTGTCTTAATTGACTTGAACACAACTGCCTTTCACTATAAGGACTCATCAGCATGAGATCTAAACGGAATGTGGCTTGTTCATGTCTGGTTTTAAGCAGGGACGTTTGAGAGATGGCTCTGGTTAACATATGCACTGCTTTTACAGAAGACCTGAGTTCAGTTCTCAGCACCCACATCAGTCAGCTCACAACTTCCTATAATTACAGCTTTGGAGAATTCTTTTTCATCTTCTGGCCTGCAAAGACACTTGTGCTCACATACTACTTCCCCATATGCATAATTCAAAAAAGAAATAAAACAAATCTTTAAAAAAGTTCATGTAGCTGGAGAGGCGGTTTGCTGGTTAGGAGGGTTTACTACTTTGCAGAGGACCTGTGTTCAGTTCCCAGGACTCATGTCACTCAACTCAAAACTGCCTGTAACTCTAGCTCCAGGTGATCCATTGCCTATTCATTCCAGGCTTATTGATTAAGAACACTTGTGCACTTGCTGAAGACACAGGTTCAATTCCAGGCACCCACAGAGCATCACAACCACCTGTAACTCCATTTCCAGGGTATCTTATGCCATTTTCTGTCCTACATGGACATTAGATTCACACAACACACAGATAGACGTGCAGGGTCATACATATAAAATACAAATGAATTAAAATGTTTTTAATGGGAATATGCTCAATCCTTGAAGAAAATAATTTTCAGAACTGCTTCACTGGCTCCCGCTCCACTTGACTTTGGCTCTCTCATACCATGCCCCAAAATATTAAAAATAGAAGAATTGTATTGGTTATTCTTGGACCTGTGATGAAAGAGAGAGAGATAAAGAATTCCACAGTGGGGGTGGGCTATATGTAGCTATTACTGCAAAATTTTCAGAAATTATATATAGAAAAATGAGCAATCAAAGCCCAAGGAGACAACTGTAGATGAAGAAACTTGCTGGGTGACGGCAGGGCTGGAGGCCAAAGGCACATGGCCTCTCTGGAGCCTCCTTTCTGTTATGTGGGTGAAGCCAAAAAAGCAGACAGTGTTTAGAATGGGGAGAGAAACAAATGCTGAAGTACTGAAGTCGATTGCAGACAATGCTAATATTTAGACTCTACTTTGCTAAGACCATTGAAAGCACACAGGAGGATGGCCTCACTCCTTCCTCACAGATGGATTTTCAAGTCCTAGCATCGTTTTGCCCCATCCAACATCTGTGATCACCTTTCTTAGAGTGTGATCTGCCAGAGTTCTTTCTAACAACTGTCTAGAGAAATGTGAGATTCAGGAATGTTAACTCTTAGAATACTCTTAAGGTTTTTTGAAAATATATATTTCTTTGTGGAGTGTGTGTGTATGTGTGTGTGTGTCCCCATCTGGGTGTGTGTTCATACATAGCCAGTCCAGAATTTTACAGCTGGGTCTTAATCAGCCGCTCTCTATTTTTCTAAGACAGGTTCACTTGCTAAACTCAGAGTTAACTGATTTGGCCAGGCTGGCCAGATAGCTCCAGGGATCTCCAGGGATCTCCTGTCTCCCATTTCCCCAGTATAGAGATGATAGATACATGTCACCACCATGTAGCATGCCTGCTTTGTGTGTGTTTGTGGATGTGGGTGCCCCAGATTCAAACTTGGGTTTAGCACCATGTACTTTACGTGTCCTCTCTCTATCCCCTAAAATTTATGTTTCTTTTTAAAGGAACGGGATCCTAATGGGTACACTTTTGGCAGTCTACTTGAAAGAAAGCAATGCGTGTCCCTTCTATCATCTATGAATTAGAAAAAGAAAATAATAGAAGACAATGTGTTTGATGTAGTTTTCCCTGTTCTCCATTGTTCCGGGGTAATTTCAGAATAAGTGTGTACTTCAGCCAAGTACCATAGACATGAATTTGACCAGACATTGCAATTGTCCTGTTTATAATGAAGCAAAATAATAACAGCACTTAAAAATGGTTCCAGTGGCTAGGGAGATGGCTCAGTAGATGAAGTACTCTCCACTTAAGCCTGATCTAAGTTTGGATCCCAGAATCCACGTCAAAGCCAGACACAATAGTGCAAGCCTCTGCAATCCCAACCACCTACAGGAATAGGAGGCAGAGTGCTACAAGCTCACAGCCAGCTAGTTTGACAGATGCTGTGGTGAAAAGACCCTCTCTCAAACAAGGCAGAAAGTCCTCTGACCTCTACAAATGTCCTGTGGTGTGCCCACACCTGCATACACACACACACACACACACACACACACACACACTAACATACTTCATATCTAAAGCATTTAGCTAGAAGGTGCTTCCAGAGATGGAGAAGGGTTCCATACAGAATGGTGAGTCTAGGCTTCTTGGATAAGAGGACAGTGGAACTTTGTGTGGCTGGAAAGTCATTTTGATAAGAGAATGGCTAATATATTTAGGGTGGCAACTAAATAATTGTATACTATGCCTCCTCAAGAGAGGGAATCAGGAGGGGAGGGGAGAGAGAGGGGGGAGAGAGTGTGTGCTTTTTCAATGAAGCAAAGTTCCTGAGATGTCAAGGTTAAAGGAAAAAGAAAGGAAGAATTCCCTCAGCTGATGCTGAGTTACTGAGAGATTCAACAAAGATACAATATGTCTTCCTTAATCTTTTCCCATTATTTTTGGCTTGTCCCTATAAGCACACCATCCTTCTGACTACAAGTTCTGCAAGTCATCTAGGAGCAGGCTGTATCTGGATCCTTTTATTACCATGTACAGGCAATCAATAAGTTCCTCTGTGGGCAAGTGCTGCGTGGTGTGTGACTAATACATATATTAATTTATTAATACATATATACTCGCTATACATGCCCTGTGGTTCAGGCTCTAAGAAAATTACTCAGGTTAGGCTAGTAGTGAACAGACTTGAGACAGAGCCTCTTCATGTAAGTTAGAACTGAGTGTCCTGCTCTGACCCAGATGCCAATAAAGTGATCATGTGATCTGCTAAATGCATTCTGGGTATCAGCATGCATAGCGATAAAAGTAGAGGGGAAACAACATTAAACACAGAAGAAGGCTGAAGATCCAAAACTTGTGTAAATTCAAGATGTTTACTTAAATAA
Organism: Microtus pennsylvanicus; assembly: GCF_037038515.1. NCBI lineage: Eukaryota > Metazoa > Chordata > Mammalia > Rodentia > Cricetidae > Microtus > Microtus pennsylvanicus. The sequence continues at coordinate 7,733,086 of NC_134581.1, read as the reverse complement.
TGAGTGAGAGAGAGAGAGAGAGAGAGAGAGAGAGAGAGAGAGAGAGAGAGAGAGAGAGAGAGAGAAAGCCACTGCTGGCGATGCGGTCCTATCCCGAAAGAGCCACCAAACTGACTTCCTCATTCTCTCAGGTCTTCAGTACCAGCAGTGCCTGCTCAATGTGTCTGCGGGCAGTTCACATCACCGTGCATTCACTCACATCATCTTCAGTGGGAAGTACAGGAGTCTTCAGACACCTGGGACTGGAGAGAAAAGCTCTCTGATAATTGATCAGGGAGCTAGACTGAAGACCCCATGATCAAAAAAAGCCATCTGTGGTCAGGTATTTAACCTCTCATGAATACACACAATTCCTAAGTTGCTGGAAATCTGTTCTAATTTTAAACCCTGATTCCTAGACACTCAATCCATCCTTTTCTCTTGCAACTCTTGTTTTGACAGAGCAACTTGGAAAAGAGCCATGTGCCCATTTACTAATTCATTGGCTTCTATCATGTACCCCTTTTTAAAAACCACAAACAATGAATGCCTATGATTCTTCCTACAGTATGGTGAAAGGAATAAATTCAGGGAAACGAAGTGATTGCATCCTCAGCTCAGTCTCAAAGTGGGTGTAAATGAACTCTCTAAGTGGAAACATGAAGACACGCAAAGGAGAGAGAGCCCAACACTGTTTTTGCTTTATTATAATAATTTCACACCAATTTCGGCATCTGAAAACCAATCCCTGGAGGATACTGGATGTGTCTACTGACAGAGACAGCTATATGTGGGAAAATGTGAAGACCAGCTCATAATCATCACCCTATATAGCAAATTCTAAAGCAATCTAGCTCAGAAACCACCCAAGATGAAAGATAGTCTGTCTAGAGACCAGAACATTATCTATTGATTACTGGTGGACTAAAATATCTAACCATTAACACAAAGACAATGAGATCAACTTGGCACAGACCCCTTTTACATGAACACTTGGACATCTTTGTTTTTGAAATTTAATTATAGTTTTCCACAAGACCTACTTTGTTGTTCTATTCCCTGACTCAGCTCCTTCCTGTACAAATAAAAGTCCATGACTGCTATTCCTGTACAGTATATTCTGAGACAAAGTTCATATCATCCCTTTACACATTGTTTGACTGGTTGTCCCTTTTTATCCTCCCTTGTTGTCAGAAAAATAACCGACTGGGTTCACTATGGGAGAAATCAGACTTGAGAAAGATGCGAAGGTCAATTGAGGCAGCATTTTTAATGCTACCAGTTAGCAAGGCCAATGACGCCTGAGTTTGTCTATTCTAAGTCCACGAGTAAAATGACAGCATATGGAGCTGAAGCCCTTTCTCCCCCAGCCGCCTCATAACGCTTATCAACCTCCTTTGCTCTGGCTGCTGCGCCTTTGTACCTGAGAGTGCTACACACTTCTCCTTGTCATTAAAAAATGTGGGGGTGGGCACACAGATGCCATGACATGAATGTGGAGGTCAGAGGGCACAAAAGGTCAAAGTTGCTCTTCACCTTCGATCTTATCTGAGGCACCTATGCATGTGCCAAAGTAGCTGGCTAGGGCCCTTCCAGGCATTCTCCTGTCTTCATCCTGTAGGGGCTCTGTGAATGCCGACATGTTCTACTGAATCGAGCTTCAGGTGAATTCGGAGGATCTGATCTCAGGTTTTCTACACTTGCACAGAAAATGTGCTACTCATTGCTCTTTTCCCCGCCAACTGTTTGAATTTATTTTTTGGTCCTTATTATGTCAAATGGTCTATGTCCATACCATGCCTCTGAAGCACAACCCATATCAAATTAAATTGGAGGAATTCCTGTGTCTATTTCAATCACATTTAGTTCCCCAACAGGAAGTGGACAAAGCATTCAAGAACGAGATGAATGTGCTGGGATTGGTGCATATGCTTATAATCCCATCATTTGGGAGGTGGAGCCACAGTCTCAGAAATTTAAGGTCATCCTCAGACATACAGTAAATTCAAGGAAAACCTAGGATACATGAACCTCTACCTCAGAACAAAGCGAGAAAACAGGGGTAGATTTTCCCTGTCTTCTGAGTGTACAGATGGAGGCATAAAAAAAACAAACAAACTATGATCAACACTCCTCCTCTTCATGTAACGTTTCCGAAGGAGAACTTCATAAGCCATCGCTGCTATGGAGCTTAAAGTGCAAGGTTTCCAGTATTTCCAGCATCTCTACCCACTCACTTTTACCTAGTTTAATCTTTGACTCACTTGGTTGGGAGCGCAATGATATTTCAATCGCTGATCCCATAGATAAATTAGGTGCGCACTTCAGATTCAGTCCTGGGATACCGATGTTCCAGCATCACGGCTATAAATACAAAACACCAAATGCCCTTACCACTTGCTGACTAGACGAGGCTCTGCTGTATATTCGGGGCAGTTGGAAAAGTTATTTCTCAAATTTGCTCCACTATCTAAACACCACGCCACCTATTGACTCTGAAGTAAAGGCAATGGCTCACTTCATGGAGGTTAATTAGTCTCCTCGGCTGAAAATGAGCCCACTGTAACACTGTCCTTAATGGCCCCAATGAATTCCCCGACAGGTCATACATTCTGTTGATGTGAGAAAGATAACAAGTACACAAGAAACAAATGCTAGTTGGCCCTTATCATCAGAGCCTGACAGATGGGTTAGCAATGCCTTGTTTTTACTACAATAATGTCCTTTATCACAACAATACCTCCTTATGACTAAACACAATGACAGGGGACACTGCAAGTCTGTTCAGTCGCTTGCTCATTCATTCATTCATTCATTCATTTACCCAACTAGCCAACAATGTCTTGCTTATTCATACACCCATTAGTTCAAGAGAGAAGGCCGCATATTTTCTCTTTTACTCTGTTGAATGTGCCTCTATAGGGCAAAATGTCATGTTCCCACTCAATTTTGTTCTTCTTCAGTCTCTTATGGGGCCAGGGCTGAGAAGACAGGACTTTGAGGGTTTCTACACCATGGTCCAGGAACCTGAGAACAGTTTAACACCAACACCCCCGTGCAAAGCAGCATACTAAATCTTTACCAAAATAACAAGAGTTAGTGGGTGAGCTGTGGACAAAGGATTGAAACACAAATGGTCCAATGAGCAAAATGAACAGTTGTTCCCTGGCAACCTTAGGGTATTTAACAAAAGGCTTGAATCACTGAGTTGCTACTCCAAAGTTCACAGTAGAGTTTACTTGGCTACCTGACTTCAACTCTTTCTCCCAAGCACTGTGTTTCTTCAGGTTGTGCTATGTCTTAGAAAAACTGTAAAGTAATAACACAACTACACTTTCTCCAAGAGAACAGAAAACCCCTGGGTCCTTCTAAACAATTTTATGTGAAAATCATATAAGGGAGTTACAGAAAGTTGACATTGATTGAGGTGCATCTCTTTCGAGCCTCTGAAGGCAGCGTTCTCACAGGGAACCTGGAAGAAGAAGACTGAAGAAGAGAAGCACCTGAGCAGGGTTGCTGGCTCCAGTCTGAGTCTACTTTGGGTTTTGCTCCATAGAGAGAAGGAAATAAGAACAGATCCCTTCAGTTCTTCCCCATGTAGCAGTCGGGCTGGCCTTTGGGGCTATATGTTGTGGGTCATTGGCTGCTGGTGGTAGCCAAGGGAAGAACACTATCTCTGGATATTCTGGACCAGTAATTCTCTGTTGCTAAAGCCAAGTCTTGCTGGAAGGGCATAAATGTGCACTACCGGCACATGCAGAGTTAGACAAGAAAGGTCCCAGACTAGAAGTGAGAGTGGAGACTGAGCCTCTGTTCAAGATGTCATTTGGATTTCTAGCAGGTCCAGGTATAACACTCAACAGTTCCTTAAAAACAAGGGCTGATCTGACAGGGAATACTTAATCGCACTTGATGCCCAATCTTTTTCTTTTCTTTTATTTATTTATTTGTTATGTATACAATATTCTGCCTGTGTGTGTGCCTGCAGGCCAGAAGAGGGCACCAGACCCCATTACAGATGGTTGTGAGCCACCATGTGGTTGCTGGGAATTGAACTCAGGACCTTTGGAAGAGCAGGCAATGCTCTTAACCACTGAGCCATCTCTCCAGCCCCTTGATGCCCAATCTTGGAGTCCTCAAACTTGTCCCTAAAGGATGGTCCAAGTACAGCAGTGTCAGGGGCATGAAGTGAGCAAGGCACGCCAACTTTATGGGACTTCCAGTGTTCAGAGCCATGTATGGTTACATGGGAAACCTGGGTCCTGTGAGCCATGATTTCATGTACACGGGGGCTACTTTTCCTTTCATTTGCCCACTGTCTTTGGTTTCTTTTCTGGTTGTGATAAAATTCTGACCAAAGCAACCTGTGAGGGAAAAGATTTGCTTGACTTACAGTCCCAGACTGCAGTCCGTCATTGTGGGGAATCACTGAACAGGAGGTGGGACAGTTATTCAGATTGCCCACATGGTCAAGAGCACAGAGGAGCAAATCTGCACATGCATGCCTGCACTGAATCTGTTTTCCGCAGCCACAAAATCCCCTGCATAAGAAATGCGATTCCCATAGTGATCAGGTCTTCTCTCCTCAATTAGTTTCATCAAGGTGATACCCTTCCCGTCCTCCCACAGCCCAAAGACCAGCTGAATCTAAATAATCCCTCACTGAGACTCTCGTCCTGGTGATACATTGCGTAGAGCTGACAATTACAACTAATAATCATACCCATTTAAGCAAATTTTTCTCACAATATGATGATTTTGGTAAAGTTGGGAATCAAGCATTGGGCTTGTAGGATCCCATGGCTAACCTAATGTCTGCACATACAGAGAGAGCCATTCTGAAAATCACCCTGTGCTACACAGTGTGGAAAATCACCCTGTGCACCACGGTGTGGAAGCCCAGGAAACACAGGCCATTTCCTCTTCTGTTTTGTATTTCATACTGAGCTGAATAAGCTGGCCTTTCATATTGCTGAACTTTCTTAAAACATAATACAAAGAAATATAAACTAAACACCTCTTATTAATATTTTAGTCAATTTGAAGAGAGCAAATGAAGGTATTTCTCATTGCCCTGGGATCCTTAAGCTGTTATAAAAAGGAAGGCAAGCCGTATCCATCACTCTTTCTATTTGTTGGGCAGAAGAGACATCGGCTGGGTAAGAGCTTGCCTTCCATCATCACAGAGAACCAATTTAAGTTCTAGCCCTGCCACTCATCACTCTGAAGCCCTCCAGAGATTAAGTGCTATTATGAGCTTATAGATGGGATTAATAATCATATCCATTACACAGAAGCCTGAGGATTAAATAGCAGAGGGGGTAGGAGTCGCTGTGTCCTCTACGTACAGTAAACATCAGAAGTTTCTTATCTCCCCCAACATGTCCTCCTCTTCTGTTTGTCATTACAGAGATGACTGGCTTGCAGGATTCTGAAAGCTAAGTGCTTTCCATTTCTTGCAAGGTGAATGGGTCACCGAGACCTCAAAACAGGCTTGCTGGTGGTATGTGCCAATCGCCTAGCTCTCAATGAGTTGATGGTCATAATAACAAGTTTTGGTTTATAATTGCTAAGGGTACTTCAATTTTCAATTACACCAGACACAACAGTGCTGAAAATGTTGCATGTTAAATGGCCATGGATCTCTTTCAGACAATATTCACCATGAACCGCCTACCCCTGAATCCATCTTTGCGCAGCCACTGTACTCTGCAGAAATTCACTGGTGATGAACCTTTCAAAGATGAAACCATGTCACAGCAAGTGTCCTCTCTGCTGATCTCTCTGTTCATCCTGTCTGGTATGAATTATCTTCCATTTTATGTGCAACAAGCAGCCTTTTTCACCTTTAACCTTATATGTATTTTAGTTAGCTATTATATTAGCTTTCTACAGAGGTAATAACTGCCAAACTTTTGGCAACTTACACCAGCATGCTGAACATTGTACAGGCCTGCAGTGCAAATGCCTGGTGGGTAACATCTGTCACACGCTCGGCGACTTGCACCAACATGCTCCAACACTGCACAGGTCTGCAGTGTAAATGCCTGGTGGGTAGCAACTGTCACATGCTTGGTGACTTGCACCAACATGCTCCAACACTGCACAGGTCTGCAGTGTAAATACCTGCCATGGCTGTCTTAGGTAGCATCCCAAGTTCTCCATGAAACTTCTTACCACGGATGTCCGCATCCTGTGGCTCATGGTTCTGCCTCATTCTCATAGCCAGCTCCAGTCAGTTAAGACCATCTTGTAGGACACCAGTTTACACTCCCTTCCCACCCCTCCCTCGTGCTTCTCAGAACCTATGTGATTGCAATGGGTGACTCAGGTAATCCAGGACAAGCTCCCTATGCTAAAGTCAGGAGGTCAGTAGCTTAATCTCACATGCACTTTTAAACCCTCTTCATTATACAATGTAATGTCTTCAGATGCCACAGGGCTATCTCGAGATGATCACTTTTTCTGCCTGACATCATGGACAAAGGAAAGTGAAAAGAAGTTCAGATAGGGTTTTCAATACTGTGGGGCAAGATGGAATGAGAAAGTGAATGAATAAGCAAATAATTCAAGTGGTAACAACAAGTGAGAAAGAAATGGAAGGAGAGGAGACAGAGAGATACATAAGAGATATATAGACAGAAAGATACATAAATGACATACAGACAGACAGATGACATATACTGACAGATACATAAATGATATATAGGCAAATTATATGTAGGCAGTTAGGTAATACACAGACAGATAGATAGATGATATGTAGACAGACAGTTATATAGATGGCATATAAATGAATGGATAGATACATGAAAGATATATAGTAACAGCTAAATTATAGATATAGAAAGAAATAAATAATAGAAAGATGATAGATAACAGACTATATAGGTAGATAAAAAAATTATATAATAGATGCACACATATATAGATGACATATAGACAAGTACATAAACAGATCAATGGTAGATACATAGATGATAGACAAAGATAGATAGATGATAGGTAATTAGATATATGGATAATAAATAATAAACATTAAAAAGATATATGAAAAATGGATGAAATAATGAGAAAATAAATAGATGAAATATAGATAAGTAATAAATGCATATGAAAATAACGTATAATAAACACTAGATGATGAAGAACATAAATATAGATGATAGATCCATACATGATGATGATAGATGATAGATAGATAGATAGATAGATAGATAGATAGATAGATAGATGAGAGAGTCAACTGAAGAGGTAGACTCATTAAGCTTAGAGCTGGGTAAAGAGATTGATGCCCATGTGAAGTGAAGCAAAGCTGGGAAGAAGGAATCAAGCGCAGTTTTCCAGGCAGCAGAAATGATTCTAAAAAGTTGAGAGCAAAGGTTCACATGCTTTAGAACAGGAGACTGCTCTGGCACACAGTGGGTCTGGGGGAAGGTGCACAGCACAAACGCTGGACAAATGACCAGGACCATTTCTCACAACGCAATGATATGAGCTCTGATTAAACTTATGAGTTTATCCTCTCAGTCACATGGCAGCACCAGTTTACCGGCTCAGAGACAAACATACCTAATGGCCACCAATTTTAGCAACATGCATTGGAACATTTCTACAATGGTAGAAAGTTACATTTCACTCTGCTATTCTAGAATGTTCATAGTGGCATTGTAGTGATGGACAAATGTTGGGAATAGCCTCAAGAGAATCACTCAAAAGAATACTGTGTAGAAATAAGACTGAATGATTTACATATATAGGAAACACAAGGAATGAGTCCCACAAACACATCATCGAAAGAAATGTCAGGTGTGAAAGAACACACACTCTTCTTAGATATATAAAGTATGACACATTATAAAACTCATTTATATTGTTAGAAGTTAGACAGATACTATGCATGGAGATGAAAGGGAAGTAACCAAGAAAGAACACAAGAAATATTGAGGGGAGTTACATGATTATGCTTAGCTTGCAAAAGAGATTTATCTATAAGTTTACCTTTTCACGTTTATTGTGTGTGGAGATATGTGTGCATGTGTGCTATGGTATTCATGTAAAAATCAGGGAATAGCCTGAAATAGTCATTTCTCTCTATCATATGGGTTTCTAGGATTAAAACTTTGATCAAAACATTGACTTTACTTACTGAGACATCTAAAGTATTGCCAATATACTCTCGACTTGATGGTTATTGGGTTGATATACATATATAATATATATGAGTATATAGTATACAAATGGCAATCAAACCTAGGACCTCCTGTGATGTGGGATTTTCCTCTGTATGCTGTGATTAGTACTGATAAATAAAGGAACTGCTTTGGGCCTATATAAGAGCTATAGGGGAACAGAGCTAGGTGGGGAAAACAAAGCTGAATGCTGAGAGAAAGAGGCAGAATCAGGGAGAAGCCATGGAGCCACAGGAGACAGATGTGCTGAAACTTTGATGGTACGTCATGACCTCATGGTTATGTACAGATGATGGAGATGGGTTAAATTACAATGTAAGAATAAGCCAATAAGAAACTAGAGCTAATGCCCCAAGCAGTGATTTGAATAATATAGTTTCTGTGTGATTATTTCAGGGCTAAAGGGTTGGGAACTAACTAGTGTCCTCCTTAACTACACTACTGCATACTGGTCAAATGCCCTTCCATGAAGCTACACTTTTCAACTGTTAAAGATAAATTTTAATATAAAAATATTCACTTGTCTGTGGTTGGAATAGCCCCCATGGGTTCATTTGAATTCTTAGTTATAAAAGGGTGAAACATTTTGGAAAGTATTAGGAGATGTGGCCTTGTTGGAGGAAATGTATCATCAGTGTGGACTTTGAGGTTTCCAAAAGCCCAGGCTAGCCCTGGTCAGTCTCCCTCTCTCTCAGTCTCCCCTCCCCTCCCCTCCCCTCCCCTCCCCTCCCCTCCCCTCCCCTCCCCTCCCCTCTCCTCTCCCTGCTGCCTGTGGGTCAGGATGTAAAGTTCTCAGCTACTGCTCCAGTGCCTGTCCATTCCCCACCATGATGCTCATGGAATAACCCTCTGCAAGTGTAAGCAAGCCCCCAACTAAATGCTTTCTTTACAAGCTGCTGTGGATCTGGTATCTCTTCACAGCAAGAGAACAGTCACTACAACACTCCATCATTTTGGGAAAAAAGTGTGCTGTGTGTTTTCCTAAACAAAGTGACAAACAATTCACTTGATGATTCCACCAATATCCACTAACCTTGCCTTTATAACCTTCAAATGGGGCATGTGAGACAGTTATGAAATACTGGAGAACTCAACCGTATCCCCTACTACCCACCCTACCGCTTTCCTCTAGAAAAGATGTCCCAGCTGTAACATGGCAGCAATCCCACCATCGGGTAGACATGGAAGGTGAAGAGCTGTGAGCCTTGCACCATTGGCCCAATGTCACCCAGCAAATCAGTAACAAAAAACACAAATCAAATCCACATCCTCCCAGTGCATTCCCTCCAGCATATGCCTTTCCCGGCTTGTTGGTCCCCAAGGCAATAATTTATGGCATAAATTGTCATCAGACACACTGAAAAATGTAGCCACATCAAGCAGGGAGTAGAGTGTTCGGAGAGAAACTCAGTCTAGAGCTGAAATTAATCGAAGTGTCTCAGGATTTGACATCACCGGAAGAAACATTACCACGACTCTCGGTTTATTCTACCAAGAAAGTGCAGCATAATATGTTTTAATGCTCATTCTTTGGGTCCGCAATGCAAGTTTGATTTGTTTTTCCCAGAAGCAATTTACTCTTAAACTCCAAACCCTCACTCTTAATCAAGGTAACAGGGATTAAACTGGGAAACAGGCACAAAGAGTCCATTTAAAATGTTGCTGTCCATGGACTGAAGGAGGAATAAAACTCTCAGCTGTTTATGGCGACACATGAATGGGAGGACCACAAGAGGCGAGTGACAGAGTGCGCTACAGAAGGAAGTGTGCCCAAGCAAGTGTGAAGAAGGAGGGGACAACAGTGCAAGGAGCAGGGGTGGGGTGCAAGAGGGCCACAAGATTCATCTCTCCAGAACCATCACCTGACGTGGCTTCTAAGTGAGAAGTATTCTTGGAGCTGGAAGTAGTGACCCAGAAAGAGGACACTGAGGGACAAAAATGCTTTCAAGTACTTGAGGGACAGAGTTCAGTATTTAGGGAAAAGGTGCAAACATATTTTTCCCTCTCTGCTTTTCTTCCTTCCTCCAGTCTCCTCCCCTTCCTCTCTTCTTTCCTTGTTCCTTCCTTCTCTTCTTTCCCCTCCCCTCTCTCACTTTCCCTTTTCTTCCTCCCTCTATTACTCCATTTTTTGCCTTTTTTTGAAAAATGGTCTTCCTATATACTCAGGCTGCCTTCACACTAGCAATCCTCCTGCCTCAGCTTGTCCAGAACCGAGATTATAGGCCTGCAGTACCCTGCCCAGGCAAGCTTCTGATTTCTAATGTCAAACTCAATGGGTGCACTTTATGCCAAACCTAGTATTGACAAAATCAACTAGAAAGACAAACCCCAAGAACTCAGTGCCACAAACTCTTTCCTTTCTGTGGCTCTGCAGTGAGAGCCCAAGTGAGTTGGAAGCTCAGTGTTCAGCCTCCTTGACTTGTGGAAGGTTCTTGTCATTCAAAGTTTTCCTCGACACTGCTCCACAGAACTTCGCAGAGAGAGGTTATGTAGGAAACCCTGATGGAGAAAAGGTGATGGTCTCTCACAATTCTTTAGCAATGAAGTTGATCACAAAGCATCTAGGCAACCATGCTCCTTTCCGATAGCATTGGAGACCAGTTCTAGTGAGAGAAGAAAGTCTGAAATGTTGGCTCAAGTAATCAGGAGGCTCAGGGGCTTATTCTAGAAAGAGTTCACCATTAGCAATCAAAGAGCTCAAAGCAAATGCAGTGCAGCTGGCAAGAAAAAAATCAGGAGACTTTTATAATCCAAGCAAGAGTTAGGACAAATGAGAGGAGAATAAAATTATTGTATTTTATGATGCCACCTTGCAGTTTAAACCTTTTTTTGTCACTATTTGTGACAAAAATGTCTTAGGACAGAAGGAAACACTAATATTGTGAGGTTTCAATTGCTAAATTTGAATTAAATATCCTTTGCAAGTATATGACTGAAACCCACAATGAAAAGAAAATTTAAATAATATATATGTGTATATGTATGCATTGGTGTGTGTGTATAGAAAGAGAGAAGGAGAGGGAGACCGAGAGGAAGAGGGGGAAGGAGAGAGAGAGTGAGAGAGGGAGCAAGCAGGTGAGCTTAAATGCAATTATGCTGTGTGGAATGATAATACTGCCCCCAAGAGTCATAGACCACCCAACAAAAACCTCAAATGCCAAAAAATCTTAGAATTGTTGATCAGGAGGAACTAAGAGAGTTCTAAAATGATATAGGCTATTGCTGTTGCCCTTTGTTTTCTCTCGGAACTTAAAAGTAAGACTATATTCATGAAGACACTGAATACTTTGGGCATAGGACTTGGAGAAAGACAGATGAAAGTTATGTGAAAGCCTCTTCTGAGGGCCAGCCCCCATCCCTCCTTCCTCCCTGAGGGTGAGCTCCCACAATAGCTAAAGGTGCGGAGAAGCTACCATGGAGAAAAGCGTCAGTAGTCTTGTCCAGCAGGAAAGCCTATGAACCATAACGATCAGCATAGCAAAATGCTCCTAAGCATGTAAAGCTGGCTCTTCCACCAGAGAGTCACCAACAGCTGCCTCACAGCACTCATGGCCTGACCATCAGGAGGGGTCTCGTGCCTGGTACTAGAATCCTAGTCAACCATACTTGGGTGGTGAGGTCATAGACCTATAGGAAAACCAAATACTGTCACCTTCCTAAACCAGAATCATTTCTAACTGAATTTTTAATACTTGTCCTCAAGCCCTCAGGTAATGGTAGCTTTCAGAACTCACCAAATAAGCTTCTGTTTGTAGCAGAGACCACGACAGAAAGCCACACTGGTTATGACTGTGGAGTGTCAGAGGCCATGGGAGTCGCAGCAGGTGACACCTAGTGTTAAGATGTCAACCTGCCATCCAGGAAAGGCCTATGGATCCACCAAGTCTGAGAACTGTTGCTCCTGTCTGAAATTTCACATGTGCAAAGGCAGCTATGGTGTCTCCCCAATACCTACATAGTAATATGTAATCTCATGATTGTATCTCAATGTTATGGGCACATATATCCATGGATGGTCAGGACGATGACTTCTCATTAATCCATATAATTTTGACATCTAGAAAAAACACTAGAATATGCTTCATAATTAGATCTACTGCCCCATGAGGACTCTAAGATACTTAAAAGCCTGCTTTATTCCTTTTACTCAGACTAACACAAGAAAACAACAATTTCTTCCCAGTCAAAGACAAGCTACACACAATTAGCTCATTTCTACCTCAGACCATGTTCAAACTAGACTGAATGTTTTTGTATATGGACCATAAGTTAAAAACTTTACAAATATGCACAAGGGCAGAGTTGCAGATGTCTACCAAGGTTATCAACACAAAGCAATGTTGCAAGGAGCCGCTTGTTTGTTCCCGGCCCTCCCACACCAAAGCAGCCTAAAAAGTCAGGTCAATTCTTCAATTGCCAAGTCTGGCGGATAAGATCTGACTCTCTATGCATATCTTTCTGCAGCTTGTCTCTTTGGGCTATGCGCCCCTGGCCTCTGGTCACAGTCTTTTTTTTTTTTTTTTTTGGTTTTTCGAGACAGGGTTTCTCTGTGGTTTTGGAGCCTGTCCTGGAACTAGCTCTTGTAGACCAGGCTGGCCCCGAACTCACAGAGATCCGCCCGCCTCTGCCTCCCGAGTGCTGGGATTAAAGGCGTGCGCCACCACTGCCCGGCTTCTGGTCACAGTCTTACACCTGGAACGTTGAAACATTGTGTTGCCATGGTAAATGTCTTGACTCCTTAACATTTACCCAAGGAATGTGCTGTAACCAATGAGATGTAACCCTTGTACCTTTTTTTTGCCTTAAGCCTCCTGTAAAACAAACAAAATGTATTTAAACTAGGTGAATGGAGAAGCAGGGGAGAATTGGAATGGACAATTGAAGCACAGAAGAACTTGAGAGAATTAAAACTTAGAAGAAAATTAGAGGACAGAAAAACAGACAGAAGGATAAATAGCAGGACTCAAGCAGCACATGTGCACATTTATTCCATAATCCCTCAGGTAGAGGGGTTTTAAGCTCAGTTTTGCTTCTCTGTGGACTTCTTTCTCAAACTCTGGAAGTGGCCTTGAAGAGATGGACTCTCAGGCTACTGTAGGTGGAATGCCAAATCCCAATTGGTATATCAATTAGCTTTCTTTTACAGTCCAGAAACAACTACCTAGGGATGATTCTGCTCACATGGGCTGAGTCCCCTCACATCAGTTTGCAACCTAGTCAATCCCACGGACAGGCCCACAGACCAATCCTTTAACGGAGACTCCCTTCTCAGGTTGACTGTAGGTCAGTGGTTCTCAACCTTCCTAATGCTGTGACCCTTTGATACATAGAGTTTCTCATGTTGTGGTGGCCCACAAACATAAATTATCTTTGTTGCTACTTCATAACTAATTTTGCTACTGTTATGAATTGTAGTGTAAATTATCTGATATTTTTGATGGTCTTAGGCTACGTCTGTTAAAGGTTCATTTGTCCCCTTAAGGGCTTGTGACCAATAGGTTGAGAACCATAGCTCCAGGCTGTGTCAGGTAGACAACTGAAGGTAATTATGACAACATTATTGATTTCAAATGCAAGTCTGAATCATTAAAATATTTTAGTATCAAGAAATGCCAAATGGGCAATTATTATTAGAAGGGAAACTAAATATACACATGTAAACAGACACCATGAAACAAAACAAAACAAACAGACAATAACATAACTCCATTGTTATGATCAAATAAATTCAGGAAATTATTTTTCATGTTTCTATTCAACATGGAAACATCATAACTAGTAATTGAAGGAAAGAATTGACAAAATAGGGTGTCGATTTGTTCTTGAAACAGAAAACTGCACCATTCATGGGGGGTACACACTAGGATGCCGAGGTGAGGAGAGTCAGGAGTTCAAAGACAGTCAGGGCTGGATAGTGAGTTTGAGGCCATTAGGGTATATGAGAATCTGAAAGGGAAAGAGAGGGGCTACTCTAATGTCTCAGTGGTAAACAACTTATTTTTCAGGCACAAGGATCTGAGTTTTCATTTCCAGCAGTCACATAAAAGTCAGATGGAGCAAAGCAAAACATATCTATAAACACCAGAGTTTGAGGAAAATATGGATGAGGACACAGAACGTCCTGGAAACTCACTGGTGTTGCAGACAGTCTAGCAGAATGGTGAGTTGTAGGCCTAATAAGACCCTCTCTTTAAAATTAAGGTGAAAGAAATTTTAAGAATAAGAACACAAAGTAAAGTGTATGTTTGTGTGTGTTGGGGAGGTAAAATTAAACACCTCATCTGAGTCTCTACCCTCCACAATTATACACAGAGAAGCACAGGGAGCACACACATGTATATACCATATTCACACATGTGAACTCTAAGGAAACGTCCTAAAGAAATGGGGAGAGATAATACAATTTGTGTGAACGTTATATAGAAGTTTCTGGTTTAGATTCTTAATGAAAAGCATAAAACTGAACAGTAAATAAGCTACTTAAGATTTAAATAGTATCAGTTATGATACTGTTCTCAATATTTAAATCCACATGTGCATGCATCTGTGTTTGTAAATATAAACCAGAGGTTTGCTGAAACATTGAACTTGTGTTAAGGATGATTTCCTACAAAGAGATGGGATATAACACAGCATATGTCACAGGTGAGGTACGATAAATTTAGTTAAACAGTCAAATGGGTGCATGATTATACCCCTGGACCAACGATCCATTGACTCCAGGAGCAGAATGCAGGTAACACTGACTCCACAGTGAGCCTTCCTGTCTGTCACTCTTCACTTCATCTCAAACCTTATTTCAAACAGTTTATTTTCCAATGTTAGCTCACATTGAAACAGTTCCCACTAGGAAGATGATGTTCCAAAATGAAAGATGACATTATACTAATAAGTCTACTCTTTGATATTAAGTGCAGTGGCCAAAAGCATTTCATATTTTTGATGTGTGGTTCAGAAACACACGCTGACTTTTGCCTTCATATTCTGTCAGAAGTAATACAGTGTAATAGAACATATGATGATTATATTCAATTTCTTTCTTCAGAAATCTGTCTGTTGGGGTTGGAGTGGTGGCTCCACAGTTAGGAGTGCATACTGCTCTCATAGACGACCTAGGTTCGGTTACCAGCACACACATGGCAGTTCACAACCATCTGTAACTCTAGCTCCAGGTGATTTAACACCTCCTCTGGTCTCTCCACGCACATGGTGCACTAAAATGCAGGCAAATGATGTCTGCGCAAAAATAGATAAATAGAATTTTAAATGTATCTTTTAAGAATTTAGAAACTCATTTAAAATCCTTTCTTGGATTTTAAAACACTTTGGATTTTCTGCTGTGAGTAGTAGTGTTTTGCCTGCATGTATGTTTATACACTGTGTGAGCGCATGCTGTAGGGTCATGTATGTTTATACACTGTGTGAGCATGTGCTGTAGAGTCATGTATGTTTATACACTGTGTGAGCGTGTGCCATAGAGTCATGTATGTTTATACACTGTGTGAGCGTGTGCTGTAGAGTCATGTATGTTTATACACTGTGTGAGCGTGTGCCATAGAGTCATGTATGTTTATACACTGTGTGAGCGTGTGCCATAGAGTCATGTATGTTTATACACTGTGTGAGCGTGTGCCGTAGAGTCATGTATGTTTATACACTGTGTGAGCATGTGCTGTAGAGTCATGTATGTTTATACACGGTGTGAGCGTGTGCTGTAGAGTCATGTATGTTTATACACTGTGTGAGAGTGTGCTGTAGAGTCATGTATGTTTATATACTGTGTGAGCGTGTGCTGTAGAGTCATGTATGTTTATACACTGTGTGAGCGTGTGCTGTAGAGTCATGTATGTTTATACACTGTGTGAGCGTGTGCTGTCAGTCATGTATGTTTATACACTGTGTGAGCACGTGCCATAGAGTCATGTATGTTTATACACTGTGTGAGCGTGTGCTGTCAGTCATGTATGTTTATACACTGTGTGAGCGTGTGCTGTGGAGTCATGTATGTTTATACACTGTGTGAGCGTGTGCTGTGGAGTCATGTATGTTTATACACTGTGTGAGCGTGTGCTGTCAGTCATGTATGTTTATACACTGTGTGAGCACGTGCCATAGAGTCATGTATGTTTATACACTGTGTGAGCGTGTGCTGTAGAGTCATGTATGTTTATACACTGTGTGAGCGCATGCTGTAGGATCATGTATGTTTATACACTGTGTGAGCGTGTGCTGTAGAGTCATGTATGTTTATACACTGTGCGAGCATGTGCTGTAGAGTCATGTATGTTTATACACTGTGTGAGCACGTGCCATAGAGTCATGTATGTTTATACACTGTGTGAGCGTGTGCCATAGAGTCATGTATGTTTATACACTGTGTGAGCATGTGCTGTGGAGTCATGTATGTTTATACACTGTGTGAGCGTGTGCCATAGAGTCATGTATGTTTATACACTGTGTGAGCACGTGCTGTAGAGTCATGTATGTTTATACACTGTGTGAGCGTGTGCTGTAGAGTCATGTATGTTTATACACTGTGTGAGCGTGTGCTGTGGAGTCATGTATGTTTATACACTGTGTGAGCGTGTGCCATAGAGTCATGTATGTTTATACACTGTGTGAGCGCGTGTAGAGTCATGTATGTTTATACACTGTGTGAGCACGTGCTGTAGAGTCATGTATGTTTATACACTGTGTGAGCATGTGCTGTAGAGTCATGTATGTTTACACACTGTGTGAGCGTGTGCTGTAGAGTCATGTATGTTTATACACTGTGTGAGCGTGTGCCATAGAGTCATGTATGTTTATACACTGTGTGAGCGTGTGCCATAGAGTCATGTATGTTTATACACTGTGTGAGCGTGTGCCATAGAGTCATGTATGTTTATACACTGTGTGAGCGTGTGCCATAGAGTCATGTATGTTTATACACTGTGTGAGCGTGTGCCATAGAGTCATGTATGTTTATACACTGTGTGAGCGTGTGCTATAGAGTCATGTATGTTTATACACTGTGTGAGCGTGTGCTGTGGAGTCATGTATGTTTATACACTGTGTGAGCGTGTGCTGTAGAGTCATGTATGTTTATACACTGTGTGAGCGCGTGTAGAGTCATGTATGTTTATACACTGTGTGAGCACGTGCTGTAGAGTCATGTATGTTTATACACTGTGTGAGCGTGTGCTGTGGAGTCATGTATGTTTATACACTGTGTGAGCGTGTGCTATAGAGTCATGTATGTTTATACACTGTGTGAGCGTGTGCTGTGGAGTCATGTATGTTTATACACTGTGTGAGCGTGTGCTGTAGAGTCATGTATGTTTATACACTGTGTGAGCGTGTGCTGTGGAGTCATGTATGTTTATACACTGTGTGAGCGTGTGCTGTGGAGTCATGTATGTTTATACACTGTGTGAGCGTGTGCCATAGAGTCATGTATGTTTATACACTGTGTGAGCGTGTACTGTGGAGTCATGTATGTTTATACACTGTGTGAGCGTGTGCTGTGGAGTCATGTATGTTTATACACTGTGTGAGCGTGTGCTGTAGAGTCATGTATGTTTATACACTGTGTGAGCGTGTGCTGTGGAGTCATGTATGTTTATACACTGTGTGAGCGTGTGCCATAGAGTCATGTATGTTTATACACTGTGTGAGCACGTGCTGTAGAGTCATGTATGTTTACACACTGTGTGAGCGTGTGCTGTAGAGTCATGTATGTTTATACACTGTGTGAGCGTGTGCTGTGGAGTCATGTATGTTTATACACTGTGTGAGCGTGTGCCATAGAGTCATGTATGTTTATACACTGTGTGAGCGCGTGTAGAGTCATGTATGTTTATACACTGTGTGAGCACGTGCTGTAGAGTCATGTATGTTTATACACTGTGTGAACGTGTGCTGTAGAGTCATGTATGTTTATACACTGTGTGAGCATGTGCTGTAGAGTCATGTATGTTTATACACTGTGTGAGCGTGTGCTGTGGAGTCATGTATTTTTATACACTGTGTGAGCATGTGCTGTAGAGTCATGTATGTTTATACACTGTGTGAGCATATGATGTACAGTCATGTATGTTTATACACTGTGTGAGCACATGCCATAGAGTCATGTATTTTTATACACTGTGTGAGCATGTGCTGTAGAGTCATGTATGTTTATACACTGTGTGAGCGTGTGCTGTAGAGTCATGTATGTTTATACACTGTGTGAGCGTGTGCCATAGAGTCATGTATGTTTATACACTGTGTGAGCGTGTGCCATAGAGTCATGTATGTTTATACACTGTGTGAGCGTGTGCCATAGAGTCATGTATGTTTATACACTGTGTGAGCGTGTGCTGTAGAGTCATGTATGTTTATACACTGTGTGAGCGTGTGCTGTAGAGTCATGTATGTTTATACACTGTGTGAGCGTGTGCTATAGAGTCATGTATGTTTATACACTGTGTGAGCGTGTGCTGTGGAGTCATGTATGTTTATACACTGTGTGAGCGTGTGCTGTAGAGTCATGTATGTTTATACACTGTGTGAGCGTGTGCCGTAGAGTCATGTATGTTTATACACTGTGTGAGCGTGTGCTGTGGAGTCATGTATGTTTATACACTGTGTGAGTGTGTGCCATAGAGTCATGTATGTTTATACACTGTGTGAGCGTGTGCTGTGGAGTCATGTATGTTTATACACTGTGTGAGCGTGTGCTGTGGAGTCATGTATGTTTATACACTGTGTGAGCGTGTGCTGTAGAGTCATGTATGTTTATACACTGTGTGAGCGTGTGCTGTAGAGTCATGTATGTTTATACACTGTGTGAGCGTGTGCCATAGAGTCATGTATGTTTATACACTGTGTGAGCGTGTGCTGTAGGATCATGTATGTTTATACACTGTGTGAGCGTGTGCTGTGGAGTCATGTATGTTTATACACTGTGTGAGCGTGTGCTGTGGAGTCATGTATGTTTATACACTGTGTGAGCGTGTGCCATAGAGTCATGTATGTTTATACACTGTGTGAGCGCGTGCTGTGGAGTCATGTATGTTTATACACTGTGTGAGCGCATGCTGTAGGATCATGTATGTTTATACACTGTGTGAGCGTGTGCTGTGGAGTCATGTATGTTTATACACTGTGTGAGCGTGTGCCATAGAGTCATGTATGTTTATACACTGTGTGAGCGTGTGCTGTAGAGTCATGTATGTTTATACACTGTGTGAGCGTGTGCCGTAGAGTCATGTATGTTTATACACTGTGTGAGCGTGTGCCGTAGAGTCATGTATGTTTATACACTGTGTGAGCGTGTGCTGTGGAGTCATGTATGTTTATACACTGTGTGAGCGTGTGCTGTAGAGTCATGTATGTTTATACACTGTGTGAGCGTGTGCTGTAGAGTCATGTATGTTTATACACTGTGTGAGCGTGTGCCGTAGAGTCATGTATGTTTATACACTGTGTGAGCGTGTGCTGTGGAGTCATGTATGTTTATACACTGTGTGAGCGTGTGCTGTAGAGTCATGTATGTTTATACACTGTGTGAGCGTGTGCCGTAGAGTCATGTATGTTTATACACTGTGTGAGCGTGTGCTGTGGAGTCATGTATGTTTATACACTGTGTGAGCGTGTGCTGTGGAGTCATGTATGTTTATACACTGTGTGAGCATGTGCTGTAGAGTCATGTATGTTTATACACTGTGTGAGCATATGATGTACAGTCATGTATGTTTATACACTGTGTGAGCACATGCCATAGAGTCATGTATGTTATACACTGTATGAACGCGTGCTGTAGAGTAGAAAAGGGTGCACGCTCCTCTGGAATTGGAGTTAGGGAGTTGAGAGTCACCATGGATCCCATGGGTGCTGGGAACCGAACTTGGGTCCTCTGTAAGAGCACCACATGAGCTCACCTTCGGAGACAACGCTCCAGCCCTATGTATAATTCCGATTAAATGAAGAAAAATAATTAATTAGAGATATTTGGTGTCTGTTTTACTTTTATTACCCATTTTAAGTATTTAGATGGCATTGAGACTGGGGTCAAACATGTCTTAGGCACTCTTTGCTAAGAGAATTTTTGGGGATGGTGGGAGCTATAAAAGCTGTTTAATTATTTTTCTTTAATATTTATTTAGTCTGTGAGTGAGTGTGTGTGCATGCACACAGATATAACCTCGTATACGTGCTGCACATATGGAGGTCAGAGGAAATTAATTCTCTCCTTTTACCATGTGGGTTCTGGGGATGGAACTTAGGTCATCAGAAGTGAAATAAAGCGCCTTTTCCAGCCGAGCCATCTTGCCGGCGTTCACACAAGATATTTTTCAAAGATGGCTTTCTGGGCTCAAATGCAAGAACTCTATATGAGTTTCCAGGCAGCTCAAGGACATTTGCTACCTGGGCCTGGGAGTTGCTGAACTTGAACAGCGTGAATTATAACTGAAGGGCTGATGAGGCCTTGTGCTAAGGAATGAAACCGTGGGTCTCTCTCCCAATGGGGAGCACAGCAAAGGACTATGGAAGTGCTCTCAGTCCTCTACGCCTTCCTTCTCCTGCTTGCTGCAGGTGGCATTCACCAGCCCTGCCATGCCATGGGTGGGCCGGATGATGGACCTCTTGGTCCACGAGCATGTAGATGGAAGGGTTCACATCTTGGGATTTTATTAACCTGGGAATCCGCAGTATTTTCTGTTTCTTTGCCTGTGATCTTGAAGTGAGAAGGCCTTGAAAATAACCCCACATATAAGGTGAGTGAGAAGGTCTGCACGTGGCATCGATTTCACAGCCAGTACCAATGTCTCAGCACTGTACCATGACTAAGGAGTTCTTCGCAGGCCAGTGAGATGGCTTAGCAAGTTAAGACCCTTTCCACAGCACCTGCCTGAGTTTGATTCTTTGAACTCACGCACATGTTGGAAGGAGAAAACCTACTTCCCCAAACTGGCCTCTTACTTCCCCATGTACGCAGGAGCGCGTGTGTGTGTATGTATGTATGTAAATAAATAAATGTAATAAAGAAGAATGACTCAGATTCAGTTATGCCACAAAGGCAATAACTGCTGTAGTAATAACTAACAATCCCTCCAATTAATTCTATCGAGACTGCTTCTAATTTTAACTCTGTTATAGTGAAGGCCAAATTGAAGCTTCCAGGGATTATGGAAATCACCTTCAACGTCCCTCTAGGAAATTAGAACACTCAGAAACATATTGCATTAGTTAATTTTCTCTGCACTGTGACAAAATACCTGGCCAAAGCAATTTAGAGAAGGAAGGGTTTGGTTTGGCTCACAGTTTGACAGTATAGCCCGTCATGGAGGAGAGTGTGGGCAGCAGCAGGCAGGAAGCCGCTGGTAATACCATCCTCAGTCAGGAATAGAGTGGGATGAACGGTGGCCCTCAGTTGGCTTGCTCCTTTTCTTTCTTTATTCAGCCCTGCTCCTCACCTTGCTGACGGTGCAGCACTTTTTAGTGCCATCTTCCTCCCTCACTGTCACCCTCTCTAGAAACACTGCCACAGAGCTGCCTACAGCTGCATTTCCACGATGACGCTCAAGCCAATCAACTCGAAAAGGGCATAGAGATAAAGCTAGTGTAACCTCTAACAGCAAAATGGTCCATGGTATCCGAAAATGTGGAAGATGAACTGAAGAGAGAGAGAAGATGCGTCCGTGTTCTCTTGTTTACATTTGGAGACTGCAATAAATTACAACTGCCCATATCAGGTGAAGCGAGTGATGCCGAAGGCTCAGGGTACAAGCGTGACAGCCGCACTGGGAACGAGCATCAGCCTCTCACAGGCAACCATTCCCTGCACACAGGCACACGCGTGCCATTTTTAACCGTGTGCTGTTTAACGACACTCTGTACCGTTCTCCTTTCATTGTTACTAGCTTCCAAGCTGGCAAGCTGTGTGTGTTTAGTAAGGTTCACTCAGGAAGCGTGAAAGGAGTCGGGGGTATAGGGTGGGTGTGTCTGATTAGTAAAAGCAATCTAATTTTATTAGCAAAAAAGCAAACTTTCTTCAAACAGATTATCCTAGCTGTAAATCCTCTGTAAGCTGGAGGAATAGCTCCATATCACTTGGGTTTTCCAAGGAAAGCTTTATTTGAAAATTTTGTCTTTTACAAGAAGAATAGGGTTGCAGAGAGTGTGTGGTAAGGGGGTGACGGAGGGTGGTGTGGTAAGGGGTTGACAGAGAATGGTGTGGAAAGGGACCATTCTTCCTAAGTAAGTTTTCCAGACCCTGTGGCCCACCTGAAGATGGACAAGGAAAGCCAGGAAACGAGAGATCAGCCTTGAGTGATCCTATAACAACACTACGGTTTGCAGAGGAATGAAGATTTTCTAAACAGGAAGACCTACTAACTTAGGCCTGTTAAAGAGCACTATGCCAACAATCTTACAGGGAAATTATTTTAATACGCATAAAGTTTCCCAGGATTGGTTGTAGAATGCCATGCTGTGAGCTAGGAAGGCATGGTGGCTCACCCAACCATGAGAGTAAACAATGACTCTAAGCTCTTTGTCATGAGCAGTGATGATGCATGTGAAAATGTGGCTACATCTGTGGACGTGATGGTTCTACTCATCATAGTAAAAACTGCAAGAGCTCCTATATAGAAATAGAGAAAACCAAAAAGGGGAGGACCTCTGTTGTGTCAAGTCAAATTGTTGAGGTGAGCTAATATGTAAAGAAGTTTATGACAGACACAGAAATGGCAATATCTTTTACAATATATATAATACAATGGCAATAACTTTTATAATATATATGTGTGTGTGTGTGTGCGCGCGTGTGTGAGTGTGTGTGTGTGTGTGTGCATAGTCACATGTCTGTACCCCATACCTATATTATTGCTAAGCTAAAAACTTGGGACATGGGTGTAATGAACATGCAAGTGTGTTTATGTGTCCCAGGGTTCCTTCAAATTAGCCATGGAGTGGGACCTGTGTTCTCTGTGAAGCCTTGGGAAGAGCAAGAGCAGGTCATGACTTAGATTCTCCTACTTGCTCTTATAGAATGGGCTTGTGATCTAACACCCAGGAGTGGAGGCTAGAAGATCAGGATTCAAAGTAATCCATGACTCCATATCAAGGTCAAGGCCAGCCTTTAAAAATAAAATCTACTCACTCCAAGGGGAGATACATGCTTTATCAGCTCTGGTAATAGAGCTAATTTCCTCCCAATACTTTAAATTATCACTCCAAATATCTATTCAATTCTTGAACTTAACTTGCTGCTAAGAATGGCTTTACCTTGAGTTCTAGGCTGGTCAGTTATAATCTACCCCAAAGCAGCCATCCTTTGGATCCTCCCACTGAAGCGGTCTTTCGAGTATTATCTTTCTTTCTGGACTCAGGGAACTTGACAGAGATACTGACTTCTTTTCTGGTTTTATCTCCCTTTTAATCTCAGATATTCTCAGCTTTCCAATAGTCAATGTACATTTTAACATTCTCGTTGAGGTGTTTGACCTCTGGTCATGAAGTTATTGTTCTTTTTCAAAGACAGGGATGGAGGTGATGGAAGGTTAAAGATTTCCCATTGTGTGTGTGTGTGTGTGTGTGTGTGTGTGTGTGTGTGTGTGTGTGTTTGAAGCAACAGATGGGAGCTGTCAAGTACAGAGCACCTCTAAGATAATGTGAAGATATCCAGGATTCATAATAAGAAGGAATCAGCCAACGGCACAAAAGATCTACAAACAACAAAACAAGGCTCAGAATCCTGGGATAACTTTTGGCTTCAGAAAAAATTAATCAGCCACTGATGCAGAGAACGTTCAAGCAAAGGGTCACCTGTCTCTAAATGTTTCTCATTGTCTCATTACCTCTCTCCTTTAGCTAAATTGCCTTCCTAGGATTGTCAATTCTTCTAAAGAAATATTATATTAATTATACTCAAGATGGAAAGAATTGCTTCTATTATCTAGGAGTATGTGATACTGCCAGACCTGGCTTCCTTACCTCTTTCATAACAATGACTTATTCGACTCTGATCATGAAATTAAATGCTGTTAGGCAGAGCATGCCTGTCATCCCAGTGCTTGGGAGTTGGAAGCCAGAGGAACAAGAGCTTAAGGACACCTTGGCTATGGAGCAAATCTGAGGCCAGCCTGGGTTATATGTTACCTTCTAGAAAGAACGAACAAAAGAACAAAAGGAGGGGAGGAAAGAAGGAAAGAAGGAAAAGAAAGAAAGGAAGGAAGAAAGGAAGGAAGGAAAGAAGGAAGGAAAGAGAGGAAAGGAAAGAAGGGGGAAGGGACAAGAAAGAGAAGAATGTTTTCTGTTTAACAACACAAAGGCCCAGACAGGTGGTTCAGTAATTGCAAGCATTTGCTGCTCTTAGAAGGGACCCAAGTTCAGTTCCTAGCACTCTCAGCTGGCAGCTCACAATAACTGTAACCCCACCTCCATGGTATATGATACCCTTTTTTGGATGCTTCAGGCATCTGAACTCATGTGCATATACCCACAATAGCTACACTCACATGCACATGATTCTAAGAACCAAGGTAGGGTGGTGATGGTGATAGAATGTTGCTTTCAAAGAGAAGTTGCCCATGGACTTTTCCCTCCTGATCTCATCGTTAACTTCAGCTGTCAAGTTGGCAAGAACAATTGACCTGGGAAGAGGAAATCTTACTGAGGAATTTCCCATGTCACATTGGGGCCATTTCTGTGATTGCTAATTGACATAGGAAGTCCCAGCCCACTGCAAGTGGCACCATCCCTAAGCAGATAGGCCTGGGTTGTATAAGGAATCTAGCTGAGCACGAGCAACAGGGAACAAGCCTGTAAATATGGTTCCTCGGCGGCCTCTGCTTTTGTTGCTGCCTCCAGGTCTCTGCCTTGGCTTCCCTGGATTCCGTATCACTTGTGACCTGTAAGCCAAAGAAACCCTTTCCTCCCCAAGCTGCTTTTGGTCATTTTTCTTACAGTCACAGAAAGCAAACTAGAGCCTCCTTTAAAACTGCTGAAGTAAATACTTTCCCTTCCCTTCCTTTCCTTTCTCTTCCTTTCCCTTCCCCTTCCTTTCACAGCCATTTAGGCAAGCCCTGCCATCTTTACAGAAGATGTCAAACACCATATTCACCACAGTCATCAAATCTTAATGATGATTCTCCAGAAAGTAGATAGCTTGTCCTAATAGCAACGGCCTAAAAGTCCACCAGAGAACAGCTCACTAGTGAGAATAATTCATGTGATCTCTGAAGAAAGCTGCTTGCCATCTGTTAAAACATGGAAATCCAATGCTAACCCATTGCATATAAGATGAACTTTTAACCTCTGTTGTAAAGAAGGGCATAGGTGGGAAGTTCTGACACAGTTAAGCACCATTATTACTAGCAATAAATCAATGATCTATGATCTCATGCTAGAATGAAAAGTTGCATGCATGGCATGCACAAATGCTAAGCTGATGTAATGTGCCAACTCATACATCCATGCACAGAAAAGAAAACATAGGATACTTAGAAATTTTATTTATTTAATTCCTTAATGCATTTATTTTGTGTATGTGGATATTTTATCCACATGTATATCTGTGCATCATGTGTGTGCCTGGCGCCTATGGAAACCCGAAGTGGATGTTGGATTTCCTGCAGCTGGAAGACATGTGGATGCTGGGAATCAAACCTGAGTCATCTGGAAGAGAAGCCAGTGTTTTAATTGGTGAGCCATCTCTCTATGTATGCCTCCCACCTTGGCATTTGAAAAAGATGTCCTTTCTCTAGTGAGCACTGTTTTAAAAACATAATTTACATTTCAAATAATTTCATAAATATTTAACAGTCACATTATAGATAAAAGAAGAATAAAGCTCCCAGGTCTTGGGAGAGCACTTGGTGGGTAAAGGGCTTGCTGGGTAAGTATGAGGACATGAGTTCAAATCCCCAGAACCCACGTAAAGCTGGACACAGTGCTGAGTATTGTCTTTAATCTCAGTGCTCTTACTACAAGATAGAAGGCAGAGAATTCTCAGAAGCTCAAGGGCCAGCTGGCCTGGTATGTATGCACAGAGTGGCTCAAGGGCCAGATAGCCTAGTATGTGTGCACACAGTGGCTCAATAGTGCACACAACACACAATGCATACAACTCTGTTTAAAACAAGGTGGAGCTCTCATGCCTCGGGTTGTCCTCTGACCTCCTTTAACTGCAGAACATGACACCTCTGTACTCACTCAAACACACATTCATATGTGCACACGTGCGTTCGTGCACACACACATACATTCACATCTCAAGTTGGAGTTCATCTTCTCCAATGATTGTTAGAAAATAAGAGTAAGTCAGCACTGGCCAGATTTTTAGATCACCTTATTGCTGTGGAGAAACAAGGTGCCCTGTCACGCAAACACCAGGACGGCTATTGTCATGACAACACGCCTCTAACTGTGTTGTCCAATGTTGAAATCCAATCGCAGAGAACTTTTCTTACTCTATTCTCTTTTCATCACTGACTTCCTTAAAACAAAAGGAAGGGTTTTAAAGGCCAACCTAGCGGGTGGCAGCATGGCCCAGCTCTGATGGTTTATTATCATTTGATGTACTATTATTATTATTTGTGACCTCGAATGGTTGAACCTGTTCTTACTGCGATGTCACACTGTATGCTGACCTTGCTGTCTGATCAGAAGCTTCACTTTCAGTATCTTGCAGGACTCTTCCAGACGTGGGGAGGTCAGTGACCTGGCCATCACCAGAGCAACACACCCTATTTCAGCACCCTGTTTCTTAATGCAGAACCCTTTGCCATTTTTCCTCCGATTCATCACGTGGATGGAGAAAGCAAGAGCTTCCTGGAGGACATTACAGTGCCTAGCTGACAACATTATTCTGCATCTGATATTAGAGATGGGGGAGGGATGGAGGGAGGGAGAGAGGGACAGGGAGAGAGAGGGAAACATGAACCAAGCTGCATATAAATAATTAAATTTGTAAAAGGTCAGTGAGCAAATAGCAGGAAGGGAAAAGGCTGATGGAGTCGTGGGGCCTTTGATGCCTGGCAGCGGGGATATTAACATGTGGATATTATCTGCTGACACAGCTTGCAGAAGGAAATGCACAATAAAAAGCCCCAAATGATATGTGATCTGAAAACAGAGTCATAACGAGGTGATAGCCTATTAATTGTGCTTTCCAGAAATGATGAGTTGGGTTTCCTAAACTCTTCATTCCTCTTGTCAGAGTAAGCCTGGATCTAGAGGAAGCCACCGGCCCTCCCATGGGCATGTGGGACTCATAGATTCAACTCCAATCCTGTTATGTTAACAGGGGGAGATGCTACCCTTGGTTTTGCATGGACAGGTGCAGTTTCATTAGCAAAGAAAGGATTTGACACTAAAGCTTTGGGAGAATGAGAGGAAGAAACAAATTTCGATCTGGAATAGTAAAACACTATTCCCCTATTGCCCATAGCTTGATGCTCACACATGCATGGATACCTTCCATCAGCATCTTATTCCTACAGTGCAACTGAGCTGACACCACTGATGATTTCAAGCTGAAAGTCACTTGAGATGCAGTTCCAAAAGTTAGATTACTAAGTGGGTTGTGTTGTGCATCATTGCACACATATTTGTGTACACAAATCCATCATTTCTATGAGGCAGAGCCCTGAATGTAGGATTTGGGGGGCTAGACATATTCTGAATTTTAAAGATTTTAGCTTTAATTACATCTGTGTGTTCATGAAATCAGTGTTCCTGGAGGCCAGAAGAGGGCATCGGATCCCTTGGTGCTGGAGTTTCAGGCAGTTGTGAAGTAGTCAGCATGAGTTCTGGGAACTAAACTCAGGTCCTCAAAAAAGGTAATCCTGTAATTGTGCTGGATTCTTTTATTACTTGTTAAAACTCTCTCTAATGCTGCCATCAATAGGAGGGGAAAATAGCCCTAAATTTGCAGCATCATCGTGTGTGTGTGTGTGTGTGTGTGTGTGTGTGTGTGTGTGTACATTTGGTAGGGGTCAGGGGAGGCTGCACATGTGTGCATGTTCATGTATACACCAAAGCCAAAAAGCAGCCTTCTGTTATTCCTTAGGAATGTGGCTCAGTTCCTCTGAGACAGGGTCTCTCGGGACTGGAGCTCACTGATTACTCTAGACTGGCAGAGGAGCCTTGATATCCTCCAGTCCCTGCTTCAACAGCACTGGACCGTCGGCACCCACTATCGGGCTTGCTTTCCTGTGGGTACTATAGATGGAACTCAGGCTCATGCGCTTGGGAGGCAGGCACATTAGCAGCCGAAGCCTCTCCCATCTTCTACGGTGAAATTTTCTGTGTTAGTCTAAACCATTTGTCAACATGGACTTCTATGCCTACATGCTCCTCCTTCAATGGCTTAGATCCCAAGAGGTGAGCTGGTTTTTGAAACACCAATCTCTAGATGGTTGGAATTGTTCACAGTGAGGTGACGGCACCATCACAGGGATACAGTAGCAAGTGACTCTCAATGGATCCCATGCTGCAAACTGATCGTGTTGTTCTTTGTCTAGGTTCATTTTCTGGGGTTGGCGCTCTGTCTGTGTGATTTTAGTTCTCTGGGAAGAGATATACGGCCTCTTTAAAAAAACAACAACCTTTTTTAAAGCCTGGTATACTTAGGGATGAAGAAAACAGGCTATTTCTGATAATCTTCCTTACTTTTCATAGATTTTGGCAAGGAATAAGTGCTGAAAACGGGTTTTTAGATGGCAGATGAAGTGTAAGGATGTTTAAGCCAACTCTGGACACCCACAGCAAACAGTAATTACTTTGTATTTGTTCAGTTTAACTATACTTTGAAACCTGGTCACCCATTCACAGACCATACATAAACCAAAACAGCTTCATACAGCAAGTAATGTCAGAAATAAAATTTAAACAAACTCTGTAGATATGCTGGGAAATTCAGAAGTTTGCTGAAACAGAGAAGCATGAGGCGATGAGTTTATATCCCCAGGGTCTGTGTAAAAAGCCAAGCTAAGTTTAAGGTACAACTCTGGGGACAACAAAGCTCACACATGTTCAGATCGTTCATGAGAATCACTTACATCTCCAGTTAAGAGCGTTAGAAAGACAAAAAGTATGAAAGCTGCGTTTTGCTTTCTTCTGGACTACATCAAATGAGTGTACATGGATTTACTTTGAGGGCGTTAAAGCTGCTTAGAGTTCTCATAGGGCTGGGGAGATGGTCCACAGGTAAGTCTGAGAATTTGAGTTGGAATCCTAGTCTTCACATGACTGGCTGTGCATGCCTGTAACTCTAGCATTTGAGGGCAGAGACAGGCAGATCCACAAACATTTATATTTGAAACTCACACACAAACACACATCCACCCAGCATCACCTTTGGATGGCTGATACCACTTGGCAGTCCAAATCCTCTATGTCATGGCATGAACAGAGGGAGCTAAAGTGGGGAGATGCAACTGTGAAGGTCTTTGTGATGTTGTGAGAAAGGGAGGCCATGTGCAGACCTGATCGCAAGATCTCAAGTTGGTTGAGGGTCTTGGTGGGCTGGGGGTTATGGATTCACCTCTCCTTCATCTTTTGTGGACCAGAAGAAACAGCTAACTAGTAATTGCAAAGATGAACAAAATTGAGGGTCAGCTTCCTAAGGTTTTACCTCTGTTTCCAGCCAAGCAAATTTTGTATGAAAAGGAGCAAAGCTCATTTGAATGAAGAGGACACTTTAGATGTATTAACATGAATTATTCAGGGACACAGTGGGAAAGCAACAGATGTACCCATCGGAGGGGGGGCATGCTTAGTCTCACTTGATGAATGTTTGTTTTGTTGCTTTGAAAAATTAATGCCATGAAATATTTAAAAAGAACAAGGAAGTTTTAAATTGACGTGAGGGGCAAGCCTTCCCTTCCATTTTGTTTTCCTTCTGATGCACTATTGGATTTGTACAAGAGTTTGACCACAGCCTGTCTTGATGCACTAAGAAAGTTGCAGGGGATATTGATCAAGCGTCCCTGAGAGATTACTCTGTATGCATAGAGGAATTAAAGCAAGAACTTTGAAAAGTGGAGGTTTCATCCATAGCTAATACTCAGATCAATCAGAAAAAAAAAAGAAAGAGGGAGAGAGAAAAAGGAAAAAGGAAAAGAAAATCCTGACAGATTTGGTTTGGTGAATGGAGGAAGGAAGAGATGAGCTAAGGTGTGAATGGGGGACCACGGGTGTTGATGGCTTCCCACATGTGTTCTAATCTTCTTGCTGGTGTTAGAGCAAGTCCATCTATGTGTAACTGAGAGACACTCACCATTTTGTCCTTAGTGAATTCTGGTGGCTCATGTTGACCCATCAGAGGCATTTCTTCTGAACAAAAAATAGCAAATGGTTCCAAATGTTCAAGGAAGGCATAGATAAAGTCAACATGTTGCTCAGGTGTAACATGGGGTTACTTGTGATTAGAAACAATGAAAGTGGAGAAAAGAAAAATAAAGCTGGTACAACACTCCAATGAATGCTACAAGAACTGTGGGCAACTATTTCAAGCATCTAGGTAATGAACGACTTTGCCAAAGGTCACCATTGTAACCACAGCTGTCTGTCCTGGTTGACTTGGAGTCTAATAGGCAAAGGTGAGGGCTCTATGACTCGTTGTCTTCTCTTACATTTCTGGAAATGATTTAGTGAGGAACGTACTACAAAGACAGCATCCAAAGGGACAATATACCCCACATGTCATGTTAAGAGCTCATACTCCATCTCTTTCATAAGGCTTGCTGCCAAGGGAATAAAGGACAATTGACTTTTAAACAACATTGACTCCCCTTCCTTCCTCTCTATCACATCCATCCTTCTAGATGCAAACGCTACGGCTAAGATAAAAGTTAAACGTTTTACATACCAATATCACAGATTTGCAATGATATATAAAAAGTCACATGTGGTGACTACAATCTCATCACTCAAAAGGCTGAGGCATGAGGATTGTTGTTGCACAAGGAGGGTGGCCCTTTGTCCCGGCCACATGGCTAGTTTACACCTGAAATAACCACACAGAAATTGTATTAATTAAATCACTGCCTGGCCCATTATCTCTAGCTTCTTAATGGCTAACTCTCACATTTTGATTTAACCCATTTCTATTAATCTGTATATCACCACGAGGTTGTGGCTTACCAGGAAAGATTCAGCATGTCTGATTCTGGCAGCTCCATGGCGGTTCTCTGACTCTGATTTCTTCCTCCCAGAATTCAGTTCTGTCACAGCACCCTTCCCAGCTAGTGATGGTCAGCAGGCTAGAAACTGAAGAAGCCTTGACGGGACATGCAGGCATTGCTTTCCCTTGTCTATCCCAGCGTATAGGGAGGAAAATAAGCCCTAAAGATTACACAAGCATGCACGCACATGCACACACACACACACACACACACACACACACACACACACACAAATGGTATTAAATAAATGCTCAGATTTGAGGGCAACAGAGACGGAGCTGGGTGATGAGGCCTGGTACCGACAAGGAACTGTGATGGGACCTTGGTTCCATTTTCTGTGAGTGTTCAAGTGCTATTTGTCATCTCCCTGGAGACCTTGGATTGCTGTGATGGTTAATTTGCACTGTCAGTGTGACTGGATTTGGAATCACCTAGGAGATATGGTGTATGGTTGAAGACATTACCAGAGAGGTTGAAATGAGGAGGGATTTCCCACCTTGAATGAGGACAGTACCATCTCATGGGCTGAATCCCTGGAAGTAATAGTGAAGGCAAAGAACATAAATGTAACAGGTGCCATTATTCATGGTGTGAATGATAAGTAAGCAGTTCTCACACTCCCTCTACCTTAATGGACTGTACTCACAAGCTGGAAGACGAAACATACCACATGCCCTCCCCGCTTCCTCCCTTCCTTCAGTAGCTTTCTGCTTCCCTCTAGCATTTTGTTCCAACCATGAGAAAAGTAACCAGGGCAACTGCTAAGGAGAACTTGACACCATGGCAGAAACAAACAAACAAACAAACAAACAAACAAACAAACAAAACAGAAAACCCCAGCCACTCAGATAACTCATTCTATTGACCTCTTATTTGGCCCCTCCTGATCCTTATCAAATACCAGAAGAAATGGCAGGAGCAAGGATCGAAACTCTCCTACATCACACACTTGCAGCCTGGGGTAGAGGTCCTTTTGCTTAAAATTTAAAATACATCAGCAAACACCCCGAGCCTTCAGTCGAGGCGTATTGGTGAGCTGAAGCTGTATACTTTTGAAGGGAGTCTGGGAGAGAGAAGGAGCATTAATAGATTCCTTCACTATCCGCTTTTGTTGTTTTTCTCTGTATTCTGCTTATTAACAACTGTCAATATCATTAGGTACATTCGGCACGTGTCCCTGGACCTCTTCTCTCCCGACATCCCCTTCAACATGAGGCGTTCAGAATCTCTTCAGAGACAGACGAGCTCTTGCTGGTTTCATGATTTAATATCTCAAATTATTTAAAAATGGTATGCCTGAAACTTTCACAGAGTTTATGAACCACAACTAATGTGCACGCGCATGTACGCATGTGCAAGTGCACACACACACACACACACACAAACACACACACATACACACGGGATGGGCGTGAAAGGACTTAGTAGAAGCAACCACTGGTGCCAACTAAGGGGTCAATAGGTTGTGAATGAGAAGAATTACATATAGTTTTATTTTTAACTTATCAAAAATTATTTGAATTTTGCTTTTCCAGAATATTTATTCATGAGGTCGTGGAGCAGAGGAAGCCCTGAGTGAGGAAAGTCCTGAGTGAATGCATGCTGCTGATGAGGTCGTGGCCGTGTGAGGGTCTGCAAAGCCTAAGATCTGTGGAAAAATAGCAGAGCCTCCCCTGGCCCCTGAGGCAGGTAAGGCTCAGAACCTTCCTCTGGGATCCCTAGTTAGATGTTGATAGTGTGTAAAGAAAATTCACTGTCGTTTTCTCCCCAGGATGTGTATGGCCTCAAGACTGCACCCCTAGAGGAATTGCTTTACCAAGATTATATAAATTCATCTCCTTTATATTATATATCATAATCCTGCCTCCTTGTTTTTCTGTTCACAATAATTCCACCTTCTTATTCAGTTGTCTAAAATAATCCTGCCTCCCTGTTCAACTTTATATAATAAACATGCTGAGCTTCCAGAGTTCTGTGGTTTCTTTATCACAGAACCCGGGCCAACCAACCCCAGCTTCTGTGCATGTGTGCCTTATGTTTGCTCTTTCTCCATCCCCTCACTGCCCTAGTCAGACTAAGAAAACACACTGCATCTATCTGGACTTAAACTCTTATATGGCTGAGAATAAGCTTGGGTTTCCGGTCCTCCTGGCTCTACCTCTCAGGTATCTGCCACGACACCTGATTTTGTGTGTTACTGGGGTTGGAGCCAGGACTTCTTACATGTTAGGCAAGCACTCTACCAACTGAGTTATATACCCAGCTCTGAAATAGAAAAAAAAAATTCTTAAGAAAAGTCTCATTGTCCAACTTAATGAAAAGGGACAGATGTTAGCAATCTATTCTACAAAATTCTGTTTTTTCAAGACAGAAAGTATTAAAATAAAAATAATTGGTTGATTTAAAACATTCACTTAATAAATATGAAATGAACATGAATTGTGAGCCCATAACAGTAACAGACAGGGGGCTAGGGGTGAGGAGGAGGAAGTAGTTGTTGTTTCTGGAAGATTCTAATCACCTCTGGCTCAACAGTCAGCATTCTAGGCTGAATTGTTCAGTGTCCTGAGTTTTCCTTTATCCTTTTGCTGCCAGGAACCCTCATTACAGTTCATTTTAGGTCTCAGCTTAAAGGTCATTTCCACATTATTCCTTCTTCAGCTTTTCATCCTTTTGACCTTGTTTTCACTTCCGTTTACCCATGTGTTTTATGTTATCTGTGACTAAGTGAATTTGAACATATTGTTGTTAAATCTGGAAGCCAGTGAGATATATGTGTTAATTCAATTATGGAACAAATGATCCAGGAAAAAATGAATGGTATTTGTGCGCTGTCTTTCCCTGTTTCTTTCACATAGCCTCTATTCTCTTGTCAAAACAAAACATACATGCATACATACATATATACATACACACACACACACACACACACACACACACACACACACACACACACAACCTGGCCTGACTTGAATATTTCCCATTCAGCATTAAATTGAAAATGACATGGGATAAGTTGGAGGTTTTTGTAGGTTAAGACAGAACCCACAAACATGGGGAAACACTTAGTGTGAGGGCTGTTTTATTAATATCAGCTTGATTTATTCCCCCTCTTTTTTTTTCCTATTTCTCTTTTGTGAACGCTGGTTTTTGATAAAGAAGTGTGAGAAATCCTGCACAATGCTCACAGGCACAGTTAAAGTGGAATTCTATCAAGTGGCCCATGGTAGTCATGGGGCATGCTAAAGATGACAGTCTAGGACCAGACAAAATACAGAAGTATACAGAGTTGCAAAATTCACCATTCCACAAAGTAGGGCTTCTCTGCTTTTCAAAATAATGAAGATACTACATAATTGGCCTTTAGGTAAATGTTGCCTATGTGTGGCATTTATCAACAATCTACGAGGACCAGATCAGTTAGGATGTTATGATTCTCAGGGTGCAAAACGCTATTCCGGAGACACACAGCTGGGTGTGTGCTGGCCCAGTGGCTGGATTCGCACAATCAAAGAGGGCCTGTACTTATGCGCATCATTGCATCCCATCATTTTCCTTCAGAGAAGAACTAGGAGTTAGTTTTCATTTGAGGGTTTATTTATTATCACATTCTCCCATCAGACTCCAAATTTCATCAGCTTGAGGATAATAATGATTTCGCTTCTTAGTTTCAGAATCTCAGGCAGTGTCTGGTTCACACTGGAGAGCCAAGGCATGTTTGCTGAGCAAAGAAAATTCCAGCACAGTTGCACTCAACAAAACATCACCACCTGACATCAGCCTGGGTATCCACCAATAGATGAATGGAAAAATATGTTCTATATACCTATATGCTACACACACACACACACACACACACACACACACACACACATGAGTGAGCAAAAAAGAAAAATAAAATGATATCATTTTCAGGAAAACGAAACTGAATGTGTGTGTGTCTGATATGTGTGTGTGTCTGATATGTGTGTGCGTACATATACATTATATATGTGTGTGTGTGTGTGTGTGTGTGTGTGTGTGTATGTATGTATGTGTATGTGCTAGGTTTAGCCAAAGAGAAGAAAAAAAATATGTCATTTTCAGGAAAACAGATAAAACTGGAGATCATCATTTTAAGCAAAATAAGCAAGACTTAGGAAAACAAATATTGCAAGTTTTCTCTTACATGTGGACCCCAAATATATATATATATCCATACAGTCACGTATATGGCAGGAAGTAGAAGCTAGGTTATCTGGGTAAAGAAAGTGGACTAGTAGAAGGGGAAAGGATAAAGAGGGGGTACACAGATGGGTTGGTCACTCTTCTTGAGGTACACAAAAGAAAACATCTTTATGAAACCCATCAGTGTGAACAATGAACATACAGCAATTCTTATAAAGGAAAAAGATAAGAGAAGTTGAGAAAATTTAATCTGTTCTAGTTTTGCTTTTATTTTTTTTTCTTGACCATGCTAGAAAAAAATTCTGGCTGCTGACACCAATGGACCACATCCACGAGCCTTGAATTGCAGCTGAAGGTAGACATCCATCAGTGACATTAACTTCTGTAGAAAACGATGCTGAAAATAATCGTAAATGCTACAGCAAGTACTAACTGGGACCTTGTGAGGTGGCCCTCTGTAAAGGGCTCTGCATACGTAGAAACTTAACAACTCTGCGAGTTAGGCGCCATTACTGTCCCTGCTACATAGTGAACGAAATTGTCATCAACAGGCTAATCCATTTGCTTATGGTAGAGAAGAGGGATGTTTCTGGTCAAACAAAAATATACTTATTAAATAATAGGATTTAAGTCAATGCTATAAATTAATCAGTATCTTCAATTTTGTAAAGTAGAATCTTGCCCTTCTTTAAGATTTAGTTTGACTTCTGTGTGTATTTGTGTGCCGGCGTATAGGTTCATGCAGATCAATGCGGGTTCTCTTAACTGCTCAGAAATCTCTCAGGCCCAAGAATTGGGTCGGGTGTCTTAGGGAAAATCAACTGATGGAATGATTAACTGCACACTAAATCACCATCATAACTAGGTTTCCTACGCCATTCCTCAAATACTGCAGTCTCTGCGGGAGACACACACAGGTGCGTATTTGTCTCTAGCTTATGCTGGAAGTCTCTGAGAACTCCACAAACCCCACCCTTCATAGGAGAGGATGGGGTTCTAAGTTCTATGACAGACAGCTGAGGATAGAGGAGCCCTGGCCATTTGCTGATGGCTTCATCTGCACTAACCCAAGGCATGGGCATCTCTAATCTAAACTTAAGGAAGTCAAATCTTCGTACAGAAACACACACTCATATACACACCCCCCCAGATGTAAGCACACACATACACACACGACACATTCAAGCACACATGCACCCCCCTGCCACACACACACACACACACACACACACACACACACACACACACGGAAGCTACTTGAATAATACCAGCTCAGGACACAATTATTTGTTCTCTTTATATTTGCTGTTGTTTTTTTTAACGACATCCTGAAGCTCTGAAAATGATAGATAAGAGGCTTTTAGGTATTTTTTCAATATCTTTTCTTGTTCCTTTTCATTTTGTAGCACGGAACCTCTGTTACAATGGTGATACATAAAACACCGAATTGAGTACAAAGCTTTAAGATGGGATCAATTTGGGAAATGGGAATGCATTTTTACTGGGCAGCATTTACATAAAGCCTTTCTTAGGAAGAAAGAAATCAATCCTGTTCACCTCTGTACCCCATTTGTGAGCAAGAGGCTCTTTAAAAACAGGGCTTCTTAAGGTAGAGTCTTGCATGATGTCACAAACAGCTAGCGTACCTTTTAACGGGGCTGGGGGCAGGGAAGTACATTCAGATCTTGCCTTGTCTCATCCAAGTATAATAATATTGAAGACAGGGAGAAGACAGAGAAGCAAATAAAGCTAGGTCTCTGCAGCATAGTGTCAGGGGACATCGGGGAAAAGAATTAAGAGCTTTGAAAAGTAAATGGAAATTGCATTTGTATTTCAAAGATCATGCTAACTGTGAAATTTTACTCGATATCAAAGTATAAATATTTTACTATTGGGAGTAGGAATCTCCTTATTTTAAACTTCAAAAATTCCCCTAGCTGACTCAAAATGCAGGAAAAGTGGTATAGATACAAAATGCAGTCTTTTTGAAAATTAGCTGATTTTCCAGAGTTCTTAATCTGTTCCTGTAAAACATTTGGTAATCCACGATGCCAGGGAAATGAAAGGTGGGCGGATACGGCAGGAGTGAGGCAGAGAGTCTGGGATCATTGTAAAGGGGTCCCAAGAGCACACTTCTGAGAGCTATGAGAGTCACAGGAAACCATCAAGGCTGTGGTTTCTAATGATTATAGCATGAGCCAGGGTTACTCATGAATGAATCATGCTCCTTGAAAATTCATAGATTTAAACTGCAAAATGTCCAGGAGTACCTACAACACACACTAAATTAAACAGGGAATCTTCACTGTCCAGCACCCTTCAGACGTATTCCACTTAATTAAGGATTGCAATGGAAAACGTTTTCATGTTGTGTGTGCTGTATGCACAGGAACACACATACATTCATATGTACATGTGTGCATGCAGATGCAAGGGTTTGTGAAAGCCATATATTCCTTAGGAGTTGTCCACCTTGTATTTTGAGATAGGGTCTCTCATTGACCCAGAACTCACCATAAAATCTAGACTGGGTGGCCATGCATCCAGGAATCCACCTGTTTCTGCCTCTCTAATGAGGAAATTATAAGCAGAGACCCTCACATCTGGCTTTTAACATGAGTGCTGGCGATCAAACTCAGCTCCTCAGTCTGGTAAAGCAGGCACTTCGACTGAGCAATCTCCCCAGACCTATGGTTTCATTCTTCAAGCCTGAGGTACTTTAAAGTCATGTCTAGCATTCCTTTAATCCCAGCACTCAGGGTGGGGGTTGGTCTTTGTGAGGTCCCGACCAGCAAAGACTATGCAGTGATTTCTAGGACAGCAAGGACTTTATAGAGAGACTCTGTCTCAAGGCAGAAAACAAACCATGAGAATTTTTACTGCATATTTGATAGTATTTTAATATGATAATCATGTTTTAAACTTGATATATTGCTTTCTTTCTTCATTTGGTTTCAGAATGGAATCTCTACAGAATATTTGAAACACTGAAGGCAGGATACCTGTCATCCCCATGTTATGCAATCTCCCCCCTCTTTTATCTCTGTAGAGTGAGTTCACTTATCTTCAGTCCTCCCCCACGCCCCGTGTGTGTGTGCACGTGTATGTGTGTGTGTGCGTGTGCATGTGTGTATGTGTATATGCACGCACACTCACGTGCAGAGGCCAGAGGTCAACGTTAGGGTATTCCTCAACCACTCCCCATCTTAGTTTTAGAGACAGGCTCCTTCACTGAACCTAGAGCTCACTGATTCAGATAGATGAGCTGTCCAGAAGCAACAAGAGATGCACTTGCCTCTATGTTCACAGAGAGGGGGTCTTTGGGTGCTAGCACACTCAGCTTTTTATGTGGGTCCTGGGGGAATCAAACATGGATTCTCATGCTTCTGTAGAAAGGACACTATCATCTGATCATTATACACAGTCCCCTATTCCTCTTTTTATTCCCATTTTTCTGGTCTCTTTATTGTTCGTTTACCTGCGTGTGTTCATCTATCACACTGAAATACAATTTAAGTCACATTCACTAAAAGTAATACAATGAATGACTGAAGAAAATAAAATAAAATATAAGTATCCATAAATACTATATCACACTGCCATGGGACAGATGAGTCTGAAAAAGACCATATTAGACTTTCTACTGTGTTATTAATATTTTATTTTAGGGGGCTAGAGAAATGTCGCAGCCATGAAGAGCACCGACTGCTTTTGCGGAGGACCTGGATCCAATTCTCAGCACATACAAAATGGTTTATATATGGGAATTACCAACTGTAACTCCAGTTCCAGAAGATTCAATGAACTTACGTGGTCTCAACAAATACTGCATACATGTAGCACAGAGATACAGGTGTAAGTAAAACACCCATACACATAAAACATTTGAGAAAAAAATTTAAAATTCAATGTCTGTAAAGGATATATTAAAAAGATTTTATTTTTATCTTAATCTAAAATTGCAGTAATTGTTTTCATGTCCATAGATACCACTTTCGTTTATAACTGAGATTCACAATTCCTGGATAACCACAGAAGGGACTCTATCTATGCCTCTTGAATCAGGTAGCAGTGGTAATCAATTTTCTAAATGGAACTTTTCAACACCAAGAGCAGCATTGATAGCAAGGCCTTTTCTTTCTGGCACCTCAGGAATTGAAAGAAATGTAGAAAACATGATCGAGTCCCACTTGGTTTCCATGGCTCCTGTCATCCATTCGAGAATAAGAGTCCAGACAGATGGCGACCAGATGGGGAAAATACGGGTCTGTCATTTTAGCTGAGGCTTTTTTAATATTGCACCCTCTTTCCTGGAACTCACTCTTAACTTTTATATTCTACTCAGAACAGTGAGGGAACAGCACTCCAAAGCTTAGTTTCTAAGGAAATACTGTTTCTGGAGAGGAAATTTCCAAAAACAAATTGGTTTTCTTTAAAACAAAAGAATAGCTCATTAAAATCAGTTTACAAAAAAAAAATAGAAAGAAAAAGAAAGAGCACACGGTTTTCAGAAAGCAACAGCCAATGTTCCCATTCTTCTGCAAACTAGCCTGTGCATGAAGTAATCAAGGGAGTCCTGAGGAGAAAAGCCTGGAGGAAACTAAAGAAAAGAAATGCTTAACTACATATGGGAATTGTACCAAATCTAGTTTAGTGAGTGAGTGAGTGTGTGTGCGTGTGTGTGTACATACACATGCTTCTTTGTGTGTTCACATGAGAATAGAGGGGTGAGCATGCATTTGTATGAGCATGTGTTTGGAAGCCAGATGGGTGTCTTCCTCAAACGTCCCCTGCTTTATCTTTTGAGACAAGGGTCTTTCACTAAAACTGGGGCTCTTCAACTTGTCTAGATTGTATGACCGATGAGCTCCCAAAATCCATCTAACTTTCTCTGCCTCACCCATCCTCGCCCTGAACTAGGATTACAGATACACATTGCCATGAATGGCCTCTATGTTAGTGCTGGGGACCTGAACTCAGGACCTCATGCCTGTGAGACAAGCATTACCCACTGAGCCATTTCCCCAGTGCCGCATAGAGAATATTAACTCATCCTATTTACTAAGGGAAGAAAGGTGGCCATCCAATCATAGGCATACAAAGAAGGGTGCTATTTTTCCTGTAAATCTCATTCTTGCTATTTTATCCCACTTTTCTACCAAGGAAAGACTAGAGAGCCTTCCAAATTAAGGGTGAGTACTGCATAGCTGGTAGCATTCACCAGGAACATTCTACAAGGTCTGTGGATCTGAACAGTCATCTTAGCATCAATACACAAAGGTCTGTGGTTTGCTGTATTTTGCCAATAAGGAAATTGGAGCACAGAGGTTTTAAGAAGGTTGTCTAAGGTCACACATTTAATGAGCACCAGCATTAGACTGAGCTCAGACAACTTACATCTTCCCTACAAATCTTGGTCTCCTAGTCTCCCACAGAGAACAGCGTCTAGCTATCCAGGGGTGTTTGTAGACTCAAACTAAAGCAGGAAAAGTGGCAAGGATACTAGTCTGCACACAGAAACTCCCCTCACGCTCTCGGCAGAAAGACAGAACAAACCGAGGTAAAGGGAGAGAAGGGGAAGGAGAGGCTCTATAGACACACAAAAGACAGAAAGCTATGCAGAAGATGGCAAATCCTGAAGCACTGAAATTAAAAGAGAGAACTCAAAGATGATGGCTCCCCATGAAGAGCAAGGACAGACAGAAGTGGGAGGTTGCTCTATCATTCCCGGCTCCTTAGTCCCAAAATAATCATACAAAAATTATATTATTTGCAATACTGTTTGACCCATAACTTAAATGTGTTTCTTGTTAACTCTTATGTCATAAATTAATCCATTTCTATTAATCTTTGTATCACCACATTTCTGTGGCCTACTGGCAAAGTACTGGTGAGGTCTGGCGGAAGCATCTGTCTCCTGTGGATGGCTACATGGCTTCCTCCTGACTCTGCCTGCTCTCTCTTTCAGCCTGGATTTACCTTGTTAAGCCATTGGTTGAAAGCAGCTTTTTTATTAACCAATGGTAATGAAATATACTCACAGCATACAACACCTCCCACATCAAGTAATTGTCCTGAATCCAAGACCAGTTTATTTTACTGCAGAATCTGACTGAGGCAGCAAGAGATTAACTCTATAAATAAAACTGGTCAATGAAAATTTTCTGAGAGAAGCTAACAAAAGTTCACGGGAGAAGATCCATGTGCTGTGGGCCAAAGACTTTGTGAACCCACCACGGGAAAACCAGATAAATATTTATCAAAACAACAGCGCCTATCAAGTACAAGGTCATCTTGTATATGGCATAGGGCATTCAGCCCCATGTAGAAGGATATCTCTGCAAGAAACATTAGGAAAACAGCAATCTTTGAGAGGAGTAGCTGCATATTCAAATGCACTGGAAAAAGCACATCTAATTACTAGTTGTAGAATTAATGGGAGCAACCAACAACATGCTTGGTTTTCCAGCACATTTATTTTATATTCCTCTTGCTTCTTCTAATTTCCATAGGCCATTACTTTGTGTTTTAACTTTGTATCTGGAGAAGGGAGCACCACGACCTGGGAGCACAGAGAAGAAAGATTTGACCTTTATGGAGATGAGAAGGGTTCTCTCACTTTTGAAAGGAAAGGGTTTTTCACTACCACCCACCCCAAAGAAAGCTTTCAGGATACAAATATTTTTAAATCTACAAAGAAGAACATACTGGACAAAATGTTTCCATGTGGAGTCATCATAGTTGATGGCCTCCGTGTTCACTTTGCACACATCTGCTAATTGAATGCAGTATTTGGAGAGAATTAAGGAAGTGTTAGGAACCTCACTAATGTATTCAACTATTTTCGATTCAGTTCAGTGTCTATATTAAGCATCCTGTGTGTAAACACTGGGTATCAGAGGCCATGCTGAGATGTCAAAAGGCATGATTCTGCCATCCAGTGGGTCATGTTAACTACACGGAAATTACTCATCAAGTTGTCTTTATCACAGATGAACACCCCGGATAGGAGAAAGCAATTCAATGTGTGTGTTAGCATCTTTTCTTGTTGCTGTGATAAGATACTCCAACAAGAGCAACCCAAGGGAGGAAAGGTTTGTTTCAGTTCATAGTTCAGTTCATATGGCCCATCGCGGTGGGGAAACAAAGGCAGCAGGAGCTTGAAGCAGCTGCTCACACCACATCCACAGCCAGGAAGCAGCTGGTGCTCAGCTCCCTTCTCCACTTACATAGCCCAGGAGCCCAGCTAGGGGAATGGTGTCACCCACAGTGGGCGGGACTTCCCACGTCAGTTAACCTAATTGATAGAGCATGCCCAGTGACTCATCTTTCAGGTGATTCTAGATTCTGCCTGTTTGCTAACTAACAATAACCATAAATGTGACATGGTGAGAGAGTTAAGGAACAGAGAATTGGAAATCAGACAAATTTGCACAAGCTGCATAGTATTTATATGTGAGAAGAATTTCTATGTTAATGAGAGTTGGGTTTGTGCTCCTGAGCCCTGAGACCTAAAGGGTCAAAGTGACTGATTACAAGAATCTCGGTTCTTAAAAGGATTAGTAGCTTCTTTATCTGCAATCACGGCAGTCTACGCTTTCGTGAATATTGTGGTACAGTGGTGGTTTGAATGAGAGCGCCATACACATATGTGTTTAAACATTTCGTTACCAGTGGTGGTAGTGTACTGTCCGCGGAGGTTCTGGAACCTTCCAGAGGTGGAGCCTTGTTACAAGAAGTGCAGCACTGAGGGTGGGCTCTGGTCCTCTCTGTCCCTCCCCTGTCCTCTCCCTCATCTCTCCCATCAACTTACCTCCTCTCTCTGCTTCCTCCCTTCCTATAATAATTTCTCCCTCTTTTCCTCTTCCCTTCTCTTTTTCCCTTCCTCCCCCACTCTCCCCACTTTCTCCTCTCACTCTATTTGCTGTGTGTATATATGAAAATGTAAACTTTTGACCTCCTTCTTGAAGAAGATATGTCCTTATTTTGCTAAATCAGTGGCATTTTTTTTCTCATATCCTTGTCTGACCTGAATTCACTATGTAGACCAGGTTCGCCTCAAAATCACAGATATCTTTTGTCTCTGCCTCCTGGATGCTGGGACTAAAGGTATGGAACCATCGAGGTCAGTCATGAAATCCTTTTATTTTTTTTAAAGATCCATTTATTCTGAAGTCTCGATTTTTTAAAATTATTTTTAAATGTGTATGAGTGTTTTGCCTGCATGTATGCCTGTGCACAATGTCCCTGCAGTGACCTGGGAGGTCAGAAGAGGGTGTCAGGTCTCCTGGGACTGGAGTTACAGATGTTTTGTGAGCTGCTTGCTATGTTAGTGCTGGGAGATGAACCCCTGTCCTCTAGAGAGCTGAGGCATCTCTCCAGTCCCGCAAAGCCATCACTGCAGCCTCTGTATTCGATAAAATAAGACACTGCAGACTGTCACACACACACTTTTTCATGCAAAACAGTATTGGGACATGTTGAAATGAATTTTCATCCTTAGTTCTTCCTATTAAAATAACTTTCTAGAACATAGCTAGTCTATCAAAGGATATCCTAACTCAGCTTTATCTTGGCTGACTCTTAGGAAAGTAAGATTTAAATTTTATTATACCAAGAGTCACCAAGGTTGGATAGGTTTTCTCTCTTTGTCTTAGGACAATGACTTTTAAAGAGTTATTGAATTCTCCTCTACAGGCTATATTTATATAATATTTATTGAGATTTCTCACTTAAAAACATGTA
This sequence comes from Microtus pennsylvanicus, assembly GCF_037038515.1. Lineage (NCBI taxonomy): Eukaryota > Metazoa > Chordata > Mammalia > Rodentia > Cricetidae > Microtus > Microtus pennsylvanicus. Next base: position 7,688,847 of record NC_134581.1, on the reverse strand, counting down.
TTTCAGATTTCTACTTAATTTACTTTCAAATAGCAATGACAGATGAGTTGAAAGTCAATACAAACAGTTTCATTTTTTAAAGTTATTTACAACATTAAATACTGTAAATGCAGCCTTGTATTAATCTTTGGAATGTATCATAGTGACTCTCACCTATAAAGCTGGCATTTGGAGGGGGGGCAGAGACAGAAGGTGGCAAATCTGAGGCCTGCCTGGGCTACAGAGCAAAAGCCTTTTTAAATAATAAAGATATGACTATCAGCAACAAATCTGTATAATTTCTGGAGTAGCTGGTCGAGGACAGCTGGTTTCTCATATGGCCATTGGCTGGCTTCCCCTCTGGGTCACCACTTTTCACCGGGGAGAAAAATCAGAGGGCAAAAGCAACAATGTATTATTATGTATTATTATCATTATGAAAATACTTGCAAATTTTCGGAAAGGATCTTATGGATCCCTGGGGGTCTCTGCTACAGTCTTTTGTTCCCAGTTCCCAGTCATCTAAGGAAGCTCTTAGTTACTGACACCCTTGGGAAGACGGACCCTCAACTAAAGACCAGTCTCCATGAGATTTGTTTGCAGCATGCATGTCTGTGGGGCATGTGTGGAGGCCATAGGACCACTCAGTGGAGTTGGGTCTCTTCTTCTACCTTACGTGGGGCCTGATGATTAAGCCAAGCTCACCAGGCTTGATTGCCAGGAGAGATCCTTTGCCTGCTGAGTCATTCTGCCAGCCTCAAGGAAGCTTGGGAATCACTCTAATCTTAAGAATTCTTGTTATCATAGCCTATTTGTTTATGTTTACTGTTCCAGCCCCTATGAGAACTTTAATTTGTGCCTGAAGTTTAAATCTCCACAGGGAACACAACCTTGAAGCCTGAGGACACAGCCTTTCATGGGAAAGCAAGCACGGATGGAGCACCCTTTAAACTTTCCACCTGACGTCTGCTATAATAAGTTTCAGTTTTCTTTCTCAGCCACTCTACTTTTTCAATATTGGGAATTACCAAGGTGATATTAAAGTTGAAACCCAAGAGAAGTTCATATTTGAATGAATTAATTGCGATACTTTTCCTGGCATATTTTAGGTTTGCAGATAGTTTTGAGCTCATATGTTATTTTAGTAGGTAAAAAATAATATGTTCTTGTGATACAAAAGAAGACAGACAGGATGAGCAATGATGGCGTTAAAGGTTTAAGTGGGAATACAGACTGCGGAGGGTATGGGGTGGGGGGGAGAATAGGGACTGGGGAGGGTATGGGGTGGGGGGAATAGCGACTGGGGAGGGTATGGGGTGGGGGATTAGGGACTGGGGAGGGTATGGCGTGGTGGGAATAGGGATTGGGGAGGGTATGGAGTTGGGATCTATAAGCCAAAACTATGAGTGTATGAAAAGGCCTCATGTAAGGTCGCTTCTTTATATGCTAATTTAAAATATATGATTACAAAAAGGAATGTGTTCTGAGACTCAAACACCTCTCTGTGTAAGGGCTTTTTTTTCAATGTTACACAGTCTTCCTCTCGTCCATCCTACTGAAATGGCATAAAGAAACTAAGTTAAAATAAGATTTTTTTCCTGTTTTACATATAAGCAGCTGTTGAATATAGCCGGGGTGAAGTTTATTTAAAGCAATTCCTAAGCTGATGTATAAGATTTCTCTTCTAATCAGATGGGTGCGATGTCTATCTGTGTCTGAACACATCAAGAGTGTGGAGTTGTATCATACGGGTCTGTGGGTGGCACAGAGGTCCAAGGAGCTAAACTCAGCATACCCACAGGGTTGAGTTTATCTCTGGAGGCTTGAGAGGAGAATCCACATCCTTGCTCTTCCAGCTTCTAAGGGGCTACCCGCCTTCCTCCACAGCCAAGGCCAATGGTGGTGGCTCCACTCTCTACCCTGCTTTCTTTACTCTGATCTCTTGAACTTTTAAGAACACCAGTTCTTCATTTGACTCACCAGGTAATCCATACGAGTTTTCAATTTTGAGTCTGGCTTAATTCCTGAATTCTGCTTTTGTATGTAAACAATATATTTATAATTCTGTGAGGTAGCATCAAGAGTGTTTTGGGTCCTGTCTACCAAGTCCATATATTAACAAATTATTTATTTATCAATGAACAAATAATGATTATTATTGCTTCATTCTGAACATTGATTTGGATGACTGAACCAAACGGCAAAGTGTAGGGGCTGTATTCCTAGAGTTTGTGAAATAATTATTTAAAGAAAAAAGGGCAAGGGGGGCTGAAGAGTGCCCAGCGGTTGAGAGCGCAGCCCTCTCTTATGGTCTTTGGTGTGTACCCACATACATGTGTGAGTGCCTACACACAGACAGACACACATACACATGAAAAAAATAAAATCACTCTTTAAAAAGAGGCAAGGGGAAAGAGATAAAGGTCAACATTCTCTTTTGATGTTGTTACTTTGCTTTATTTAGAGATAATTGACAGATCATGGGACAAAGATGCCTTTGAAAGACATAAAATCAGAAAATAAGGCATGAATACGCTCATTTGTGATGGGACAGTTCTGGTTTTGAAATGAAAAAGGCTAAAATAATAGAAAAATAATGAATCTATCAATCATGGGCTTAAAGACTTAAGAAGTCAGAGGAGGGAGATAATAAGATAAACAAATGAGGGCTACTACAGAGCCTGCCTAATGAGAGCTCCCATTCAGCCTTCTCAAAGTACTGTCTTTCCAGACTTCATTGTTAAGAAACAAAAAGATCTTAAGTAATGAGTTGGATATATGGTAGGCATCTTGACTGTTGCTGGGAGAGACTAGAATATATTTAATTCAGAATACTAAGCATTTATCTAGAAATGGGTTAGAATTTGTTTTAAATGAAATCCACTAAGTGAAATCGCATATTTAGAAGGGCACCAAGCACTTAATTATTCAGTTTTCTCTCCCTGGCTTGTGCCTTAATTGGTCTTAAGCCACTCAACTCTCTTAGCCTGCTAATCAGACGTACTTAGGCAGACACTGAAATAGCTTACTCATTAGCAACACTGACAGGAGGAAAACGCCCAACACTCTTAGAAACAAAATTAACAATTTACTGTGGGTTTGGGATGGTCTTCCTGTCAAATCTTCCATTTGGAAGTGTGCACAAACCTAAATGTGGTTACTAGCTGAGAAATTAGTGGTGAAGTTGGTCATGATCATTGAGATGAATGTGGGCCTCTCTCTCCTTCTCTGTCTTAACCTCATTCAATAACCAGAGCTCTCACACATTCTGATGGGTACTAGAGCTTTGACACTGTTGTAACAATTAAAATCTATACATGATAATATTGGAAGTTATTAATAATAAGCATCGTAGCATTCTCCTGGCAAAGAAAATCAATGGTGTTGAGTCAAGACACAAAAATACAAGCCAGGAGCCGGGCGATGGTGGCACATGCCTTTAATCCCAGCACTCGGGAGGCAGAGGCAGGCAGATCTCTATGAGCTCGAGATCAGCCTGGTCTACAGAGCTAGTTCCAAGACAGGCTCCAAAGCCACAGAGAAACCCTGTCTTGAAAAACCAAAAAAAAAAAAAAATACAAACCAGGGAACTAATGTGTATTTGTGAAATATTCATTTTACAGTAAATTCCACCAGTACAGGGTTATTCCAGGGGCCAATGACTCTCTAAGTTTGTATAAGGCCTGGGTTGGTTGAGCCTTGGTCAATTTTTGTCCAAGGAGGGAAAGTGTAGAAACTAAGGTGTATGTGGTAGATATGTTAGAGGACCTGGAGATGGCCATTGTCACTTGTAGCTAAAAGTATAGATGACAGAAGAGAGTGGGCATGAAACACAGGGCACTGCTTTTTCTGACCTTTGTGGTCCCTTCTAGATGAATCTGTCTTTTCTATTTAACTCATTATCCAGTTTACAACTGTATTACCCTTTTCTTTTTCTTCCCTCCTATATTAAATCAGTTATGTATTTACCTTGCTAAGATCAGCATGGTCCACAGAAGAATAAGACAGGATGGGCCAAGTCAATGGCCAAACAATTCATACAGAATTGAAGACACCATTGATTAAGATATTTTATGGTTGCTTTCTGAAGCACACTAACACTATTACAACAACAACAACAATAATCCTACTTTTTTTACAAGCCTACTATGTATTTAATAGATAGAAATAATGATGAAATTTTTGTGAAAACGTAGTTAAGTGCTTTCCAAGTAAGCACAAAGCCCTGAGTTCTAGTCCTAGATCTGTAGACATGTGTAATCTTAGCATTTAGGCAGTGAGAACAGCAGGATTAGAAGTTCAATTTCATTTGTGGCTATAGAGTGAGTTCCAGAGCAGCAGCCAGCCTAAGAGACACGAGACATCATCTTAAAAGAAGAGTAAATAAGGGGGTCAGGATGGTGTTGGATAGATGGCTCAGTGGTTAAAAGTACTGGCTGTTCTTGCAGAGGATCCAAGTTCAGTTCTCATCACCAAATAGCAGCTACAACCATCTGTAACTCCAGGAAACAATCCCCTCTTCTGGCCTTCACAGTAATTCCATGCACATGGTACACAGGCATTCACAGAAATTAAAAAATAAAATAAGAAAAGAAAAATGAAAGAACAGAAAAACAACACCCCTTAAGTACTGCTAAATCTCACTAAGTGAACTCAAAACTGATACCCAACTGGGTTGAATGTTTTACAGTCTATCTGAAATATGAATTTTATTTTGATTTAAGAAAGCACTTCCTCTCTCTCTCTCTCTCTCTCTCTCTCTCTCTCTCTCTCTCTCTCTCTCTGTGTGTGTGTGTGTGTGTGTGTGTATGTGTGTGTGTGTGTCACTAGGCTTTGTAATGAGGACAGTCCTCAAGAGTTGGTCTTTCCTTCCACCATCTCGAGATTGGGTTCTCGAGATTGAACTCAAGTCAGATTTGTTGTCAAACATCTTTTCCACTGAGCAATCATGCCAGGCCCCATATGAGGCTTTGTTCCCCTCAATGCAATGGCGCATGTGAGCACAGCAATAAGGATATATTTTTGCCAACTGTGTAGCACAATACTTTTCTATTTGTGGCCTATTTCCCAGCTAGAGTTGTGTTTCTGGACTTAGAGTGAACCATGAAAGGAACACCAATGCTAATGGTCTCCAGCATTTTCTTTCTATGCACGAGATATCTAAGTTGATTTTAAATTTTATATTTTAACATATATTACATTTGAATATGCTGATGACATTTGCTTTGCTTTGAAGGAGTTTTAAGTTTAAACAAATATTTATTTAAAAGTAGCTGGAAAAAAAGATAAAAGTAGCTGGATTATATTTATTGTGTGTGTGTGTGTGTGTGTGTGTGTGTAACATTCTGATGATCAAATTCATAGGCTTTCAGCAAACGTCTTTTCTCACTAAGCCATCTAACCAACCCCATATTTTCTTATAGTGAAAAAAAAACACTCTAAGAAAGTTTTCTCTGACACTCTCATGAAGTGTTCGTATACATTCATAATTTACATATTGTTACTTATTTCAAGAAAGGAGAAACAGTAAATTTACTATGTCAAGACATCAAGACAATAAAAGATAAAATCTCTGTCATAGAAAAAACAATTTTTCTAGTTCACTAGCTGGTCCAAATTGCTATTGTGAACAAGGTCTCTTAAAAATGGAAAGCATTCTCTAATATGACAAGATGTCTTTCAACTCTCCCCGATTTCCTGGAGTTCAGTTGGGATTAGGAGCAATTATCAAAGAATAAGAAAATCTTAAGAACAGACATGGATGATTCCATTTTCTTCTAGAAAGACAGCTTTGCTGACAGAAACACGCACTCACAGGCAGAAGTCTCATCTGAGAACAGAACGTGATTTATTTGCCCACAATGTGGCATGTAGGTTGTGTTCATCAATGGGTGTCCTTACATGGGAAAGCCTTTCCCATACTGTGGGTCACTCTGCTTTAGGGCCTCTTTGAAAGCGATCCTTTTGAGTTCATGCCCTCCAGAGCCCTGAGGTTTCTGGGAACATAGCCTTTGCTCTGCCAGCTAGCTGGAAATGAAATGCTTTGGGGCTGGCCCGCATAGCTGTGTAATTCATTACGGAACACAGAATTGCCTCGGGTGAGGTGGGCAAGCAACTAATGAGCATTCGTTTTGCCCAGGAAGTATCAAGATCAATACACAGGACATGCAGCATTTATGGAACACTGTGTTGTCTCTGCTCTCTGGGGGAAGGAGCATTGCAGGATCTCTTTCTGCTAATGATAGTGATGCAATGTTCACATGACAGGCACTATTTAACATGTGAGGCTGACCTCACCTTCTGATCCGTCAATGACAACAGTAATGTTCGATCTTTTTAAGCTTCCTCATCCAGGTGTCCTAATACTTTATAGTTTGATTCTGGTATCTATCTATCCAACTACCCATTACACTTATCTATCCATACATATGTATCATTGATCTTTCCATCTGCCCTCCTTCCTCTTTCCTGATCCTGTTGAGCATCATCTGAACCATTTGGGGATGCTCTAATAGTGTGAATGGAAAGATCCACGATGCCCTCATTGACACTAGACCTCTTATGAATCAATGGGAAGAGGCTTGCTATATAGAGAGACCCAGGATGATCTAAAATGTGGCATCTACATCATTCCCTTCAACATCACATTGATGTGTATCACAAAGAAAAACTTAACAACCATGTAACTAATATTTAATGAGCAAATTATTCATACTATAATCAAAACACAAATGGTGTTGACTTCATAAATGAGATCAATGTTAGATGATATTCTTGCAAATGTGCTTAACAATGATGGTTCTGAATTTACAATTTATAACCATGTCAAAGCTCAATATTCAAGGAGTTATTTTTCTTAACCCTTGGTAGAAATAGCACTACGGGATTCAGGAGATGAAAGAGATTATTACTTGGTCTAATTAGCCTTGTGTTTCCTATAAGGGTCACCATCATTGCCAAGGGTGACAGAATGGAATCCCATGAGTGCTCCACAGTGTGTGCCTGCTTCCACAAACCATCCTCAAATGAAGATGGGAGTCATATGAACTTAGCACAAATTGTTCTGCACTCCCATAGAACGATATAGGACGCTGAGTGATTCAACATCCACAGCCTTCTTAGGACACAGTGACTCAGGTTATTGCACATGACTGTGGATTGTTTGCACATGGTTTTAAATATTGCTATATTGAAAACATCCATGTGCAGACAAAGTCATGGACTTCTGGCCCCAAACACACGAAACTATGCTAAAGCAGAAGATTGGAGTTCTCAGTGCTTTTGAACTCTGCCTCTTTTACTAGTTCTTTGAGGAATTCTTTACAATGAGCATAATTATGTTCACCCTTATTTTTTTTCAAGAAGGCCATATCAATTAATGTTATTTTGAAAATGATTAGTATGTTCACCAGCAAAGAGAAGCTCTCTCAACTATTTTACTGAAAGGAGTTGGAAAACTGGTCACTTAAAGAGGGAAAATCAGAAAGACACAAGGCTGGAGATGGCTCAGCGATAGTGAATGCTTGGTGTTCTTCCAGAGGACATAAGTTCAGATTCTAGCACCCACATTGACTCACAACCCTTGTAACTCCAGCTCCAAGGGGTCCAACAACTTCTCTGGCTGCCATAGACAGCCCTACACAAGTGCACATAGAGATTAGCAAGCACACAGACATAAATGAAAACAGCAAATACATTTCACACACATAAATCAAAACAATATATATATTTTGGTTTTTCGAGACAGGGTTTCTCTGTGGCTTTGGAGCCTGTCCTGGAACTAGCTCTGTAGACCAGGTTGGTCTTGAATCACAGAGATCTGCCTGCCTCTGCCTCCCAAGTGCTGGGATTAAAGGCGTGTGCCACCATCGCCCGGCTAAAACAATAAATTTTTAAAACCACTCCCCGGACTCTCTTCTGTGTGTTATAGCAGCTGCTAGTAACCTTCAACTCTTTGTCTTTGCAATGGAAGAGAAAATTCAATTAACAGATAAATTTCTGGGCTATCAAAAATTCATGTGTAATGAACTGACCACTCCAGCATCAGGAACAAGTTCAAGTCCCCAGAACTCATGTCAAAATCAAATTGATTAGCATGAGTGTCTGCGATTGAAGTATATCTTCAGAAAGACACAGGCAATCAAGACAAGGTACCCAGAACCTCATGAACCAGTTAGCCTTGAATATACAGCCACAAATAACTAGAGACACCCTGCCTTAAACAAGACAGAAAGCAAGGAAGGCCTAACCACAGTGGGTGTCGGCTAACCTCCCCATGTCCGCCATGGCCTAAATGCAACAGCACTCACAAATACACGCACACACATACAAACACTCTAAATTTTTCAAAAATATGAATTATAAAAATAATATTTTAAACCGATCCACATAGAAGCTATGAGCACCAAACGGAGTAAGCAACATATGGCCCATTTGATCCTGCCTGCCACGACATCCACACTGGATCCTTTGGGGACATTTCCTATTATACCTTCCCAAAACCTGTTTCTTATGACATACTCTTGTGTTTCACACCAGATTTACATATCAAAGATTTAATATCTTCAGTTAGCATTTGAAGCTTCTATTAAACTCTATTTGACTTCCAAAATTATGCATAAATAAAGGCCAACTTGAGAGCTCCTGATGATCAGCATTGCATATTTAATTCTATTCCACCGAGGGGAGGCCTCAGAAGCATAAGTTTCACCTCTAAGTATTTTGTAAGAGAGCCAAGCTGTTGGTTTTCTTGCTGCCATGAGCTATCAAGGGGCTAAAATCTCACAAGCAACTTTGTGTGTTGCACCATGCTTCCATTGGGGGTAGCTATGATGTTTTAAAAAGGTGCTAGCCCTCCCTGTGTGCAGATGAAGAATGCTGGAACATTAAGGGATCTGTAGGGATTTTTCTTGACTTTAGCATTAAATTATTTTAATCACCTATATGTTTGGGGAAAACCAAACAAAATATTTCCAAACCTGTCAGATCAAGATGGATTTCAGTATGTCTTTTTTCCTCCCCAAAGGAAGAAACCTATAAACTTACAAACCTGTGCTCAGATTTTAATTAATGATTCCACATAGTTAGCTCATTGCTTACCTCTTTAACATAACCATGGGATTCATACCTAATTCAATGCCTTCTGTGTCTGCAGATATATGTCAGGTAAACTGGGATTAAGATGAGGGAACTGTAGGGTCTGGGAAGATGGTTCATTTAGTAAGGAGCTTGTCACGCAAGCATGAGGACCTGAGTTCAGATCCCCAGAGCCCACATAAAAGGCAGGCATGATGGTGTGTGCCTGCAATCCTAGCTTGTGAAGTGGGAGGACAGGCAAATCCCTGGAGATATTGGCCAGCAATTCTCACCAGATTGCTGAGTTTCTGATTCAGCAGGAGACACACACGCACATGCATGCACACTTATATGCCTTGTCTATTCAAAGCCAGTTCTGGGCAGAATGTCTTGAGTTGTCTATTTATACTAACAGGAGAAAAAAGCCCACACTATTTCTCCTAAAATGCAAAGACAGTTTCCATGCTGAGAAGAAAACTGTGACAGCCTTTCTTAACAACACCATATGTCTCCTCGTGGATCATGACGAAGTCAGTTCCCAGAGGGTGGAAGCTAACCAAATCAAGGCACCTGTATGGCTGCATGCACACTCACTGACTAACCAATCACTTGCCTTTGCATCTTCTCCATCATCCAAACATCCTGAGGAAGGGCATTTCTCTTTACTAACACCCTCCCCAAGCAACCAAGTCAGGACAAAGCCCTGATTATGCCACCAAAAAAAAAAAAAAACAAAACTCTATCGTTCACATTTTCTCCTCTATATAACTTCAATCTGTTTTAAGGAATTGAGAAGCCAAATTTCCAAACCCTTTATGGATTCCAATGATAGTGATGTTATAACAGTAATTGTCAAAACCCAAAATATAAATGAATATACACACATATACATATATATGTACATATATATACATGTACATACACACATATATACTTTTTTTCCACTGATACAGGTCATCATCAAAAGAGCCGTACAATAAACAGCATTCATCTAAAAGGCTCTTAGTATGCTATAATTTATCTCAGCATAGCACTTCATTCAATCTTAATTTTTATATATTAATATGCAATATCATTTTTGAAGACAGGATTTCAGGTAGTCCAGGCTGTCCTTAAAGTCTCCATGTAGCTGAAGATGACCTTGAACTCCCGGTTCTCCTGCCTCTGCCTCCCAAGTGCTGGGAAGGCAGGAGTGAACCACCATGCCCAGGGCTCATGAGCTATTTATCAATGCAATCATCCAACACCAAATACCTTTCTTGTTCCCTAACAGGTTAAGCCAAGTTAAAGCATCAATGATTCTGATAAACATGACACATTTTATTTTTTATGTTAAATGTAACTCTTGATGATCAAAAGTGGTATCATTTTACAATGTATATAAAACTCTTAAAATTTCTGCCTTGAGAAAATATAAAACGCCATGGGATAGTATAGATTGCAGCTTTTAACAATTTCTCAAACTGTCACTTATATTATTGTAAAATTTTTGCACTCAGATTTCATGACTGCCAAATTGCCATAAAGTTGTCTTGCAAGTGGACAGTGGTGCTTGGGGTGCAGTATGGGCTCTTCATCTCTGCTATGAATATCACGGCACAGCCACTTAATACAGGCAGATGAAGGACTCAGCACTCACGTCGAGTGTCACAAGCGTTCTTCATCTCAAGCACACCTGCACTTTGATCTGTTCCTCTTCTAACCCACTTCAGGGAATCAACAGCAACAATTCAAACACACCACAATGAAGAATCACCCAGAAAGTCTGGGAACGAGTTTTTAAATAGTGTTTACACACACGTACACAATTAGGAAGTGGGGAGCTGGCTCTACAGCTTAGGTGCTTGCTATACAAGCATGAGAGTCCAAGTTCAGATCCCCAACATCCATGTAAAAGCTAGGCATGGCTATGCACTTGCAGATGAAGACAGGCACATCCTTGGAGCTCACTGGCCATCAGTATAACCAAATTAGTGAGCTTCCGGTTCAGTGAGAGACCATGTCTCAAAAGAATAAAACAGAGACTGATAAGACATCCAGTATTCCCCTTTAGACCTCTCATGTGAGTGTATAGCATGTACATTCACATACACATTCATACACCACACATACTACTCAACATGCACAGATTTGAAAAAAGGAGATGTAGAAAATGCACTTTTACAACACACCAATAGTATGCAAACGATTTACCCCCAACAGTATGCAAATGATTTACCCCCTCCAACAGTATGCAAATGATTTACCCCCTCCAACAGTATGCCAATGATGTAACCCCAACAGTATGCCAATAATTTAATACCTCCAACAGGATATAAATGATTTACCTTCTCCAACAGTAGGCAAACTATGTAACCTCTCCAACAGTAGGCAATGATTTACCCCCTCCAACAGTAAACAATGATTTACCCCCTCCAATGGTAGGCAATGATTTAACCCCTCCAATGGTAGGCAATGATTTAACCCCTCCAACGGTAGGCAAATGAATCAACATTAGCCAGAAGCCAAGACACTTTTCAGTGACTTCTGATGGCATTTCTTACCTGGGATGCCTGGTGGTGTTTTCAGATATTTTCCATTAAAATGTTGAATTACCACTTCACATTTTTCGGTAGACTCCATTCTGGGTGGGGGGAGAAAGTATGGGGACGTTAACATGAGATTATATGTTTCTATCAAGTTGTTCCTATAACAATATACAATAAAGGGTTATAAGAAAGGGATGGGGGAGTTTAATTTGACATGTGCACATGAATTACCATCTGTTGTCATAGCTACCATGGTGGGCTCGTGAGACTTGACAAGGTTATCACTGCTCAATGTGTCATCCCATATGGCTGCCCAGGGGGATGTCACAGAACTAACCGGAGACCTTTACTTCCTTCTACACAAGGCATTCAATTGATGTTAACCAAATGACTAAATTAGCAGCCAGGAGAGGCAGGTTGTATCAATGGGGGCATGGAGGCTGGAGGAGCCAAACTTCCTCTCCAATAAATGGTGGCATTGGGGATCTTGACCAACATCAGCCATGGTCAAAGCCTGAGCAGTGCTAACTCAGCCACACTGTGAGAACGATGCACTGTATTTGGATAGCTTGCTGCCTATGGTCACATGGTGGGACAGTTATTAGCCCTGTGGCACTTTTATTGAAAACTCATTGTGTGGAAGATACCTAGAGAGAATTATTTGGGTCCCTACATATAAGAGGAAGCTAAAAGAACACACAAAACCATAATATTGTCTTTTGATGCGGCGTAATAACCAGGCTAGCTTAATATGAAACAGCAAAATTTAATGAAGGGATAGCTTACAACACCAGCGATCCAGCAACGGGCAGGAAATACAAAAGGGCCGACGGGGCTCACGCCCGCCAGATACATATATAAACATTAGCCTCAGGCAAACACGCCCCCCATTGGGCTGGGCTTCCTCTACAGTCTTTTTAGAATTTTGGCTACTTTCCTATTCCTTTTTTTATATTTAATACTAGATACAAATATTCATAAAATGAGGTTTTTGTGTGAAATGTCCGCATTTCACGTACAATCTAAGGACAGATTGCTTTCCCATCCCAGCATCATGTTCATCTTGGCAAGACTGCCCTGGCTCAGGTGTATCTGCAAGGGTTTCCAGAAAATAAACTGGATATGGTCTTCACTTTGTTATTTATCTCTCTCTCTCTCTCTCTCTCTCTCTCTCTCTCTCTCTCTCTCTCTCTCTCTCTCTCCCTGTGACAGTCACGCCCGTAGAGGTGAAAAGAAGGAGTCAGTCCCTAGAACTGGAGTTATAAGTGGTTGTGAACCAGCCCGGGTGCTGAGAACTGAACTCATGTTCTCTGGAAGAGCAGTAAATGCTCTTAACTGCAGACCCAACTTCCCAACTCCATCAATGACATTTTAAATATAGAGAATAATATATATGTATATATATATATATTCAGTCATTAATGACAAGAACCCTCAAATCATATGATATTTGAATAAGAAAAGCAAGACATATTTTCCTCATTCTAAATATTTAGGAACAGGAAAATACAAGTTTCTTCATCTTTACATTTCCTACCTACTAGAACCTTTAATCGTATTCTTCTTATTTCTACGTTTTCTTTGTTTTGTAGTAGGAAACTTCCTTTTCTAGGAATAAAAGAATTCTTGTCTGCCTCTGCACCTTCCCACAGGGTCTACTCCCTGTTGCCTCTTTGAGGAAAAGCTTCCTCCTAGCAGAGACATGAGCCCGAGAGGAAATGGGAGCCCTTACCTCCCACAGATGCTGCATTAGTGGAATTTTATTCTAGGACGTAAAGACAGGCGGCTCATGCCTTGAGTCCCTTCTCTCCTAAACCTGTCCCTGGGAGCTCACATAGATAAGAGACAGCGCGGATAAATGCTGCCTGCCAAGCCCCACCAATCAAGCCCTTTCTCTTTGTCCTGGAATGACACATATTTTACATGAAGACCAAGCATAACGGGAGGTTACAATGTGCAGCTGCGGATTTTGTGAATACAGGAGCAAGGAAAGAAGAAAACGGGCTGCTGCCCACCCCACGTGCCTACACTATTTTTACTCTGGTTTGAAAGTTTCGAGTCATCCCTTCTGGGTTCTAAGTACGATCATCTTCTCTTAATGCCATTTTACAGCCGCAGCGAGCCTGCTGGGGTCACTTTCTAAGAACACTAAGATAGCAGGCTATGAAGACGGCTCACTTTGGGTTCATTCAGATCTAACTAAGTAGATGTCTGCTGTGAGCCACCAGAGACACTTTTCTGAGAGAATAAAGCAATAAAAGTCTGTTTTCTCTGGCTGTAATAACGCCGTGTCAAAGCACGTTACGTTGTACCACCCAGCAGTGACAATTTCATTTGAATACTTGGGGCCACATCTGAAAAGTGCCAAAGAGGCAGGGACAAAGCTCTGGAAACAAGAGTGAGGCCTGTAGGTGAATAGCAGGGTTAGCCAGAGCATACCTAGTTTCTTCTCTAGTTTCGCAACGAAGTGCCCCGCGAGGCTGCCAACCCCAGCTATCTGAAATCTGGCCCGTGCTTGGGCTAAATTGAAGCGAGCGCTCTCTAGTATGTTTGGAAAGACAGCAGCGCATGCAGCGGCCTTGACCAGCCCCTTTCATTTGGCCTGGCTCACTCCAGTGTAGCTATTATTCCATGAGGTACCTGAGGCCTTCCCTGCTCTGCCCTGCAGATCAGCTCCAGAGTGGAGTCAGCCACCTGACAATGCGTTAAGCAGGGTCTTATAAGGTTCCCGTCACTGGGTAAAGCTTCCAGGGGTTTTGTTAGAGCTGCCGTTTAAACATAAACACACGTTCAGGGTCCTGCTTCTTTCTTGTCTCTTGACTCGCAACTGCTGGCTTCAGTCACTGGAAACACACTGAAGAATTTGGTTGCTGCAGCAGCAGCTGCCTACCCCTCGTTTGTCTCCTTCCTCCTCCTCTGTTCTCCTAAACAACAGCTACTGCTCAGAGAAACTGATTTCACGGCTCACACAATTCCCACAGTCAAACTACAGTGCATGAGAACCCGATCTAGCGTTGGCAGAATGTTCTGGATCTGGCTTGACACACAGAGGAAGAAAAGTCTTGAGGAAAACCATGTTCAGCTTAACTCTTTCACCTTAACTCTCAGTTCACGATCTGAAAGTCCTAAGCATTATAAGACATGGATATAAAAACAAATCCACTCTGTCATGTGTTATGCTTAATCAGAGGCTTCCGCTCTTGTGAAATATTTGGGATTTTGCAATCATAGCACTGGATAAATTATTGGTGACTTGGAACATCCAACCTCATGAGCCAAACATCCTCATTTCTGGTAAAATTTACACAAAGCATCAAAGCTATCAGAAGAATTTTAATGACTAAAATGTGTGCTCTTTCAAGCATTTCAAAAATAAATCATATGTCATTTGCTTTATAACCCATTGCAATGTAGAGGGCCATGGTGAGTCCCTAGGACAACGAAAAAAAAAAGAATTCAAAAAAATTAAAAATATTTGAAAAACATATTAGGCTGTGTGTGTGTGTGTGTGTGTGTGTGTGTGTGTGTGTGTGTGTGTGTGATTGCATGTGTGTGAGCCCATGTCCAAAACCACTTTGTAGAATTACATCATTAAGTCAGTCTTCCTTAGGAATGTGGCTTGTGAGAGGATGCTCATGCTCCATTAGATGGCCCTACAGCCATGCAGATATAAGCAGCATTAAGTGGACAGAGTAGGTTTAAAGGTATTGGTAGAGCATGTGAAATTTGAAGGAAAAAATGAGGGTTGTATGGGAGGAACTACAGGAGAGGGACTGAGGAAAAATTTGATCAAAACCTACTGCATGCATGTATCAGATTTTCATACAATAATAAAAAGGTTAAATAAAAATGCATCATATTACTAAAGAATTAGAAATTGTCTCAGACATTTTCTCCACTGCATAAATAAAAAAAAATCAGCTCTTTGATTTGGGGAGCACCATAGGTGTCCGCCCTGAAGACTGGCTGGCAGATGACTTGGCCTAGAAGCTGCGCCTCCTCTCCCTGTACTCAGAAGGATTTTCGAGGAGACAGACCACCATTGTGCTCTTGCCAGGGTCCTAGTTTCGTTTCTGTTGTGACCCCATCCAAAAAGCAATTTAGGGAGCAAAGGGGAATATTTCAGTTTAAAATTCGAGGTTACACACAGTTCATCACTGTGGGGAGGTCAAGGCAGGAACTTGAAACAGTCAGGTCGCATGCACATCCGCTGGAGAGAAATGAATGCACGTGTGTTTCCTTGCTTGCTTGTGCTCAGCTCAGCTTTTCCATTCTCACACAGTTTAGGATCCCATTCCTAAGGAATGGTGCTGCCAGGCAATTTTAGATGCAGAGACATTCTCCAGGGTCAGAATCAGGACTATCCAAGAAGACCAAAGCTAGAGGAAATGTCACAGACCTGAGCAGTCTAGGAAGACACAACAACACATTTGAACACGGTGCACTGAACTGGATCCCAGGACAGAACGAGGGCTGATGGAGGAGAGGGTGGGTTCCACAGAGAGTCTGGAGTTGCTATTACAATGATAGCTTCTTGGGTTTTATGTCTGATAAGACTCATCATGTCAGCAATGATGACCTTGAACTCCCGATGAAACAGGAGCATCAGGAGCATCGCCTTGAAGCTCACGGGCCATCTAACCTCTGTAGCAAGAGCAATGGAACAAGTGAGACTGTTCCATTAGCAAGGGGAAGGAGGGGACCAACTCCTGAAAGGTGTCTTCTGGCTCACAGCCACCTCGCCCCAATAATTAGTTTTGAAAAGAGAAGGAATCTGAGGGCTTTTTCCCTATTTCCTGTTTTGGCCTAGTGTCTGAGGCATCCTGTCTCTAAATACAGGCTGTACTGGATTCTGAGGACAGGACTCTGCTTTCCCTGTGACCTGCAGGTGGCAAGAGCTTCCTGAGGTCTGCCTCTCTTGGCATCTCAGGATCACTGTGTCAGTTCCCATGACCCTGCCCACAATTCTGGAAATCAGCGTCTAGTATAGTCTTCTCGGTAGAGGAATAATATGCTGAACCTATGTCCATCACCTTGATCAATAATAGAGAAATAAAACATAACCACAGGGGATGTACAGTTCAAGAAACATGCCAGAAAACAAAACAAAATAAAATCAAAATGGCTTTTCTTCTGACTCAATACAGAAAGTATCAGAAAGTACCTCTGTCCCTCAGATTAATTGAGTACAGATACCTAAGAGTGTGTGACATTCTTGTCTAGATGCATATTAATCTAACTCTTTATATAGGCCAGATTAATGTTTCCAGAAAGCTTTGATTATAGAAATTAGAAAAATAACACAAAAATGGCTTGATCTCTTTTAAATAAGCCATCTGCATATAGAGACAAGAGACATATACAGGCTGAAGTCTGGGTAACTAGCCTTTAGGGCAGGCCTTCAGGATGACTTTCAAGTTAGTGTCCCTGGCTGTGCAGTGGGGCAGAATAATACATTAAGATCTGGAAGTGTTTGTCTGGAAAGTCTTGTTTGTCTATGATGCTCGCTACTGAAGAGGCTCAGGTGGGTTGAAGATTCCCGCCTGACTAACATAAATCCAAGGCCACCAGCATGGCTAGTGAACCCTGGGTATGCTTAGAGCCAGTGCCAGGGAACTCGCCTAGCATGCAGTGGGGCCTGAGGACAGCACTAAGAATAGCCTTGCCATTGTATGCTGTAGAAAGCCAAGACTTTGATGCTTAGAACTTTCTAAAAGACTTCTAATTCATTTCTTTGAGTCACATTTTATTCTTAGATATAGTTAAAGGCATTCTCTTGTCTTGTGGTCTCCTGTCTCCCAAACTTGCCAAATCTGCCACAGCCTAGATCCCTTACTTCCTTTTTCTCTTAGCAGGTTTTTCCCCCCTTCCCAAGTCCCTAGAGATTTCTTTTTATCATTTGCATATTTCAAAATTGAATTATTCTCTATTGAAAGAGCTGTCCCACCTTGACCCCTGGTCCCATACTCTGAATCATAGTCCTGTATTTTATTTTGATTTTGTGACACTATAGTAATTTGATATTATTTAATATTTGACTGCTTATCACATCCAATGATCTCCATAAACCAATAAAATATTGGTTCCCCAAAGCAATATGTTTCTCTGTTCATGGGCACTTCAATAATAACGTATTAAAATAGTGCCGGGCATGTAGGGAACTATAGACATTTGAATCTGATGAACTAAGATAGGGAATGAATAAATATATTTCATGTATCAGGAAGAAGTTTGAAGCTTGAAGTATACAAGAATACACATAAGACATACAGAAGAGAGATAGAAACAAATGATTTCTAGCCCATGCAGAACTATGCTTACCCCTACAAAGATGTAGAGAATTAAAGGGGTTAAATCAGCTCCCTTTAGAGGGCGGGGTTTGCCTCAGGCGAATCCATGCCAATAAAAGGTGCGTGGAGAGGCGGCTCGGCCCTTTTGTTCCTCGCTACCTGTGCTACACTGGAACTTTGGTTCAGTAAGTTTAACAATAAACTGGTAAATATTCTCTGATATCTGCATTGCCTTTATTTTGTGCCGGAACATCTGGCGCCTCCCCCGTGGGGCTTTGCCGAGAACCGGCCCCGAATTGGAGTCTCTTGCACCCCGAGCCGCTGCAGCGGTCTCTCTGGGTGCACGCTGAAACGGCTGAGTTTCTGAGCGACTCGATTTTCCCTGCTGCTTGTTAGAGTATCAAGCAGTTAGTTTGATTCGACAGAGCCTTTTTAACAGCGCCTAAGACTCTGTTCCGAGCCGCCCCGGCCAGATTTCCCGTGCGCAACCGCCCGCCAGCGCGCGCGCTGCCTGTGTCTGCTCCCCCTCCCACCCCCACCGCCGCCAGCGCTCAGGTCACGTGACAGCGGCCTGAGAGCCCCGGCAAAAAATACTTATCAGCTTGGTGTCTGTTTCAATTTTGTTTTTGAGTCCTTTTATTTCAGATTTAGGACACGTGGATTCAACTGGGCTCTTTCGCCACCACTGGCAGGAACCAGTTATTACAGGTAAGAGAACTTTTTCTTTTCTAAATAATGTCTGACAACGTGACCTCAGCCTATTTCAATAGTTCTTTTGAATGCACCATTTGGGAGATCTTACAAGAGGTGTCTACCACACCACATATATGGATATTCCTGGGATTCTTAATTTTCCTTAGCACTATTTGGTTTGATAATAGGAAAATGATCAAATCTCTTAAGGCAGAGGTTGAACGTTTAAAAACTATTGAGAATGACAACAATCTTCTCAAGAATCAGTTTGAAGTTCTCCAGGAAGAAAACAAATCTTTGTTTAACATGACTCGGTTAACTGAGCAAAATCTAAAAAAAGTACAGGTTGATGTTAAGGAGAAATTCATTACTATGGAAGAAGGAACAGCTGAATTGGATCGTAAGTTTCAGCAGTCCCTTTCTGATGTTAAGGAGAAATTCATTACTATGGAAGAAGGAACAGCTGAATTAGATCGTAAGTTTCAGCAGTCCCTTTCTGTAGGAACTGAAACGTTAACTGAGAGAATCAAAACTGCTGAATGTGACAATCGAATTTTGTCTAAAGCGTATGACAGATTGGCGGAAAGATTGTCAATACAAGAAGGCACGGTTTATGCCATAAAAATTATGTCCAAAGATGACAAGTTATCTCTACTGGACAAATTTCATACTCTAGAATCCTCAATGAAGGCTTTAGAACATAATTCTGGGCAGGAGATTCAGACATTACAAAAAGCAATGGTGAATAGAATTGAAAAGATTGAGGAATTTCTAAATTCTGAAGAAGAAGAGCAAAGGGTAGAAAGGCAAATTTTAACTACATCTGTGGATAAATCCCTCCGGGACAATTTTCACAAAGCTCTACCTACAGCTCTACATGCCTTTCCTGTAATAACAACAGAAAAGGTGGTTGGTTCCAGAAACCCTAGGGTCATCAAGGAAGATACATGGGAGCCTGTCCGTATGAATGATCTCAAAGAAATTAAACAGGCCATCATGTCTTTTGGGATGCACTCCCCTTTTGTTAAAGAGATGCTAAAATCTTGGGCCACAACAAGCAAAGCAATCCCCTTGGACTGGCTCCAGCTGAGCTCCGCGGTCCTTGAGAGTGGACCGCACTTAAAATGGAAATGCTTATTCAGGCAAGAGGCTAGACTTTTAGAACAGCAGGAAAAGGCGAAGGGAATTGACGTTTCCCTAGATAAAATTCTAGGTGAAGGGCTCTTTTCAGACCCTCAGGAACAAGCTAATTTGGATGAAAACATACTCTCTATGTGTACTACAGCAGCCTTAAGGGCTTGGGACAGAGTACAAGACCCAGGACAGAGAATGGAATCATTTGTCACAGTTAAACAGGGTCAGAGAGAACCCTTCAGTGACTTTTTACAAAGATTAACTAAGGCTGTACAAATGGGGATACCTGACCCAGAAGCAAGACGTATAATAATTGAGTCTTTGGCTTACGAAAATGCTAATGTGGAATGCAAAAGGATCTTGAGGCCTTTAATGTTCAGATCAGCGTCCTTGGAAGAATGGGTCTTGCATACACTAGATGTTGACACATTTGACTATGGCACTGAAGCATGGGTAGAAGAAGCAATTTCCAATGGTAAAAGGAGACACCAGAATACCAAATGTTTTAATTGTGGCAAAATGGGTCATATGAAAAGGAATTGTAAACAACGGGTTTTCAGAAATAATAATAATGCGTCTTCTAGAAATAACAGGAATAGAAGGAATCAGCCTTCAGGTTTATGTAGAAGATGTGGGAAGGGCAGACATTGGACGAATGAATGCAGGTCTACAAGAGATAGACAAGGCAACCTGATACAGACGGGAAACGTGAGAGGGGGGGCCTCTCAGGCCCCCATGGCAAACATGGTTCAGACATTCCCAGTTTCTGCAGAGAACATGCCTCGTCAGGAGAATTAGAAAGCCACATGCCTACTGTTACAAGCAATAGTAATCAGAAAGATGAGTTACGTGTGTTTTGGCAAACTTCTATAAATGATCAAAGACCTAAGCTGAGAGTGTGTGTAAATGGCATTTTTATTACTGGCCTACTGGACACAGGTGCTGATGTAAGTATCATTACCCCAGAATCTTGGCATCCATATTGGCCTCTTCAGAATGTAAATGTTCAGCTCCTGGGAATTGGAACCCTATCTCGAGTAAGGCAGAGCACGAGATGGGTTGAATGTATAGGGCCTGAGGGACAAATAGGAAAATTAAGGCCTTATGTAGCCAATATTGCAATGAATTTATGGGGTCGTGACCTATTACAACAATGGAATACTCAAATTAACATTCCTGCTACTTCTAGAGCCCATATTTCTGAAAGGAATATTAAAAGTTATTACAAAAGGACAAAACCGGCCATTAGGGCTGTGCAGGAACAAGCAATTGATGTCCCTTCAGAAATACCAACAGCCTTGCCTCTAAAATGGTTGACTGAGAAACCAATATGGACAAAGCAATGGCCTTTAGCTGAGGAAAAGCTACAGGCTTTAGAACAGCTGGTACAAGAGCAACTAGATGCTGGACATATAGAAGAATCTACCAGCCCTTGGAATTCTCCTGTATTTGTGGTTAAGAAAAAATCAGGTAAATGGAGAATGGTGACAGATCTCAGGGCCATCAACAAGGTTATTCAACCTATGGGCCCTCTGCAATCTGGAATTCCGTTGCCCTCTTTATTACCAAAAGGATGGCCTCTCATAGTTATTGATTTGAAGGATTGTTTTTTCACTATACCTTTGCAAAAAGAAGATAGAGAAAAATTTGCCTTCACAGTGCCTACTTATAACAATTCTCAACCTTCGAGGAGGTACCACTGGACCGTCCTCCCCCAGGGTATGTTAAATAGCCCCTCCCTGTGCCAATATTTTGTGAACCAACCATTGCAAATAATACGCAAGAAATTTCCCAAATCTATTGTATACCATTACATGGACGACATATTGTTATCTGATTCAAACATAGATACCTTGAACAGGCTGTTTGAAGAAATACAGATACTGTTACCTAAATGGGGATTGCAAATTGCTCCTGAAAAGATTCAGAAGGGAGATTCTGTTAATTATTTAGGTTATAGAATAGGTTTGCAAAAAATTAAGACACAGAAGGCACAAATTCGGAGAGATCGCTTACGGACTCTTAATGACTTTCAAAGACTGTTAGGAGACATTTCCAGTTTACGACCAACTATTGGGATAACACCTGATCTAATAATTCATTTGAACAAGACCTTGGATGGTGATAAAGATTTAAACAGTCCCAGAGAATTAACAGCTGAAGCAGAAAAGGAACTGACAATGATTGAGGAGAAATTACAACAGGCACATGTGGACAGAGTGAATCCAGAGCTCGATTGTATTCTCGTCATATTACCATCGAAAATTTCTCCTACAGGAATTTTAATGCAGAGAGATGATATTATCTTGGAATGGATCTTTTTACCACATAAACCAAGTAAGAAACTGAAAACTTATGTGGAAAAGGTCTCTGAGTTAATTATAAAAGGCAAGCTGAGACTTCGTCAACTAGCAGGCATAGACCCAGCAGAAATTATAGTGCCTTTCACTGCTGATGAACTAAAGAAATTATGGGAAGATAATGAACCATGGCAAAGAGCTTGTGCTAATTTTTTGGGAGACATTAATAACAACTATCCAAAAAGCAAGCGGCTCAACTTCATAAAGAGAACTTCTTGGATCCTTCCTCGAATAGTCCGTGATGCTCCAATAACTGGAGCCCGTACATTCTATACTGATGCCAATAAATCAGGGAAGGCAGGTTACAAATCAGAAGACTTGGGTAAGGTGGAACAAAGTCCTTATGATTCTGTCCAGAAGGCAGAATTATATGCCATTCTTATGGTACTAAGAGATTTTAAAGAACCTATTAATATAGTTACTGATTCACAATATGCAGAAAGAGTTATTTTACATATTGAAACTGCTGAATTTATACCTGATGATACAGAACTAACCTCATTGTTTATCCAGGTTCAAGATTTGATCAGGAACAGGCTTTGCCCTATGTACATAACACACATCCGATCCCATACGGGTCTGCCAGGTCCTCTAGCACAAGGTAATGCAGAAATTGATCAATTATTGATTGGTAGTGTGCTTCAAGCCTCTGAATTTCATAAAAAACATCATGTTAATAGCAAAGGTTTGAAGAAAGAGTTTTCTATTACATGGCAACAAGCTAAGGAGATTGTGAAGAAATGCCCTACCTGCTCTTTCTATAACCAAACGCCACTGCCAGCAGGAGTTAATCCAAAGGGCACTCATAGAAATGAAATCTGGCAGATGGATGTGTTCCACTTTGCAGAATTTGGCAAATTGAAATATGTTCATCACACCATCGACACTTATTCAGGCTTTCAGTGGGCAACTGCTTTAAGTTCAGAAAAAGCTGATTCAGTAATCACTCATTTATTAGAAGTCATGGCTATCATGGGTATACCTACACAAATAAAGACAGATAATGGTCCTGCTTATGTCTCTAGGAAGATGAAACGGTTTTTTGATCATTACAATATCAAGCATGTTACAGGTATACCATACAATCCTACAGGTCAAGCAGTCATAGAAAGATCAAATCGAACTATAAAGGATATGTTGAACAAACAGAAAGGGGTGGAAAACACCCCTAGAAATAGGTTACATAATGCTTTGTTAACCTTGAATTTTCTCAACGCTAACGAGAAGGGAACGACGGCTGCAGAAAGACATTGGATAATGGAAAAGTCTGCTGAACTAAATCAACCAGTTTATTTCAAGGATGTACTGACCTCACAATGGAAGCCAGGAGATGTGCTGCGTTGGGGAAGGGGTTTTGCTCTTATCTCCACAGGTGAGGAAAAATTATGGATACCGTCAAAATTAATAAAGGTTCGGTTTGAGGAAGAGAAGTCACTTGGAAAAGATAAATAACAATTCATTCACAAGGATGACCGACATACAGATGGTAAGGATTACTAATAGGATGGGGGCAGGGTTCTTTTCTTATCTCCACAGGAAAATATTCATCTCCAAAGAATTTGAGGGACCCTGAATATTTAATTACTGATGGATGGAAAATAGATACGACCCATTAAACATCAACAATAAAATTCTATACGTATCGTAAGTATTGGTTTTATATATATTTATTTATATTTATATGTTTTATTGAACACTTCTTTATAAATGTGTAGAGCTGGTTTTGGAGTTGGACTATGGCTCAGTCCTTCTTCAATTCCAAGCCTGTTGATAAGAGATATTTCAAAGTTTCTGTCTCAGGTCAGGAGCTATGAAATGGGACAGAATAAGAATAATTTTATACTTGATAAACTTTCTTTGCCTTCCCTCACATCTGTGTCTTTCTTTATATGTCAGTATAAGTCCTTGTTGTTAATGTTTAAATTTCCCATAACAAGCAACATATTTTCCTACAGTAATTTTTGAAGTTTCCAGGATGAAGATGGGGCCCCACAACATCAACTCAATCTGGTTTTTATGACGTCATGAATTTTTTTTTAAGCACTAATTTTGGATCTGTTTTTTGGTACCAATTGCAAGAGACAATTTCATATGATGCACATTTTTGACGATGCTCTGGCCGGACCTTCTCGAAACACACAGAGACTAGTTATAGTCTTCTTAAGTCAAAGGTTAATTTGGGAATTTTACCATCGTTTGCTTTCACTGGGGCCCCTAAGAAGAACGTCGCCCCCATGTCAGCTAGAAGCAATCTAAGAGGACGACGTCCCCTCTCCCAACAGAGTTTGCCCACAGGGTTAGGGACATCTTTTAGTGGTTGGTTTAGGGGTGAGGGGACGGGGAGATATTGTATGGAATTAGGGATATATAAAAAAAAAAAAAAGAGGGGGATTAACTGGGTTGATGGGATGATTGGTATTTGTGACTTACTGTTTTTAGAAAATTATGTTGGTACTGTTTTTTGTATATTGATATATTGAATATTGAATGTGAGTGTTCCTACCTCTATTTTGGTATAAGAGTATGCTTATATTGTATGGATACATCTATCATATCACAATGTACATTTCTACCTCTGGTACTATTTATGTAATAACATTGTTTACATTTGATAAGTAATGACATTGTTTACAAGTGAAGATCATTGTCTTCATACATTGCACAATTGTTTATTCCTTTAGTTTTCAAATTAGATAGGTATTGAGAATTACATGTTTGTCATATTATTTTTAGGTTAATCAGGTTTTTTAGATACATAGAGATTATTTTCAGTATAGATAGTATAATCTTCAGCTTCTTTGAAGAGCTGTAGAAAATGGCCTTTAATCTAACCTAGAATTCTGTGCCATCGAGACACAATTTACTCCTGGCAACACCACTCTACTCCCGAGAGAACGTTGAGCACCAAAGACACTCCACTGGGAGCTTGTCTTCCTGGCAGAACTGGCCTTTGGGTTAAGAAAAACCCATACCTCAACTACTGACTAAGATATAAACAGGATTGTCTTATCTTGCCAAGACAGGGTAGGATAATCCTAAGAAAGTTCCTTGCATTTGAGAATGGTATGTCAGTTATGTTAGGCCTTAGCCAAAGTTGGTTGACTCAACATTGCAAACGAGATTTTGGGTGATTGCCCAGGCAGTCAGTTGTCTCTGTCATTTGTTGCACATTTTGGATATCTCTTTTTTGTTAAGTAATATTTACTCCCTTCTCAGATCTTTGATGGAGTTGAAGATTATTTAATTGTAGTTACTCTTTAGCAAAACTTTTGCTCTCAATATTGTTTGTTATATTTATCATTTGTTATTATTGTTATAGTTATATTTGGTTTAGTTGTGTCTTATTTAGACAAAAGGGGGAGATAAAGGGGTTAAATCAGCTCCCTTTAGAGGGCGGGGTTTGCCTCAGGCGAATCCATGCCAATAAAAGGTGCGTGGAGAGGCGGCTCGGCCCTTTTGTTCCTCGCTACCTGTGCTACGCTGGAACTTTGGTTCAGTAAGTTTAACAATAAACTGGTAAATATTCTCTGATATCTGCATTGCCTTTATTTTGTGCCGGAACAGAGAATCAAGGGGTCAGACAAGCTTACAGAAAGCTGGGCATGGAGGAAGTATACAAAATAAGTGGCTCAAATTTAAAATACAAGCAATAAGAGGCTATATTTCCAAGTGTGTATTCTCTGCTGACCAGCACCAACAACTGGCCTGAAATTCCAGAACCACTGGGATATCTAACAGTTCACTTCACTTTCTCCTGGTTTCTTTTTAGAACATGAAGGGGGTGAAGGGATTTAATACCTCCAAATTTCCCTGGGAATTCAGTTCACCAAGTTCAGTTCCATGTGAGTGAAGGACTTTTGTTTCAGAACTGTGTTTTTATCCAACAAAGAGTTATTTTTTTAAAAAAAATAAATGTCAGTTTTAAATGATATATAGCTATCTGATGTGGGATTTCTTTCTGTATGTTGATATTACCATTGATAAATATAGGCTTTGGGCCTATAGCAGAGCTATAGGGGAACAGAGCTAGGCAAGGAAAACTAGCTAGGATAAAGGAGGTAGAATCAGAGAGAAGCCATGTAGCTCCGCCAGAGCCAGACAGAACTTTAGCTGGTAAACCACAGCCACGTGGAGATACACAGATTAATATAAATGGGTTAAATTAATATGTAAGAGTCAGCCAATAAGAAGCTAGAGCTAATGGACCAAGCAGTGATTTAAATAATATAGTTTCTGTGTGGTTATTTCGGTTCTGGGCGGCTGGGACAAACAAGCAGCCTAATACAACAATCAACATGTTCTTCCTTTCCCAGCTTCTTAGAAAGATATAGGAAGAGCAAGACTGGAGTTTGGGATATTTCAGATTAACAACTGAGTGATGCTGTTTGATTCATTGTCTTGTTGGCTGACTTTCTGAATCACTGACAAGGATGAGAAAGGCAGTGTGACTTTGGAGTGGTTGAGATGCTACTGGTCCAGAGCTTAACCACAAGTTATCCTGAGCTATCTTTAGTGGCCTCAATAGCCATAACTTGCCCAGGTCTGTGTCTGACCTTAGCATCATGACTTTGTGGTCAACTGAAAACTTTTGAATGCAGACACTCAGCTGATCACTTCATCCCACCACCCAGCAGGGCACAGACACTTCAGAAAGTATCTCAGGCCTGTAGCAAAGTTTGCTCTGATTGCAGGCAACCAACTGAGGTGAAGTTTCCACCTGTATACTTGAATAATATGCTGATTTATGGTTTTCATTGTTCTATTACTGTGAAAACTTCATGGAAGTTACTACATAAAAACATGGTATTTGAGGTAACCCAAGTCTGTTTCCCCAGGCCATGGTCACTCATATTTGGCTCCAGAATAAACTCTCTCTTAGAAGCTTCAAAATGATGACTGTGTTTTGGGGTTTAACAACTACGTGATTGATGGCTCCGAGGCTCTGAATACATAGCGATGAGAACAGATGGTTCTGCCTTCTCCACCCACAATCACAGTGTTTGATGGTGAGAACATAGAATGCAGGTAGGAGGCAGGAAGCAGCGCATTTCAGGGAGAGGGGAGGTATCCACAGAGGACGAAGCTGGGAGGAACCAGCAGCGTAGCTCCCAGTGGGTCACATCTGCCCAGCCACTGGAGGAGGAATTACAATTACCAAAAGAAACGGCCTCACTCTTTCCAGTGTCTGCCAGCATGACTGGAACAGTCTGGGTGCAGACGCAGCTGCAGCAGCGAGATTGCTAATCACGAAATTTACCCTTGATCACATTTGATTTCCTGCTTCCATGTACCTTAGATGGCAATGCCAAAAGTACTGCAAAAAGCACAGGGCAGGGTTGTTTTTCTGTTTTCGTTTGCTTCCTTAGCAGAGTCAAGGTAGATATAAGTGAAAAATGCCCCAAAGAATAAAAACCAAAAAGAGTTGGATTGATTTGATGGGCATGAAACATTTGCCAGGGAAGCAAAGAGCAGCTCTTGCTTTATACTGGTTCTTAAATAAAACTTGCTGCTTTCATTGTGTTTATTGTAAATCTCTTTTCTCGTTATATTTCAGGAGATGGGAGAGAATAACAGATCTAATGCCCAGTTAGATAATAAAGCAATAAAATGTTGATATTCAAAGTCATTCCTAAAAAATACATGAAAGACTACAGCCAGACCATCCCAATGTGCTCAGTCCTGTCTGTGCTCGAACATAGTCAGGCCTGGCTAGTACCTGGACGGGAGAAAATATATGAAGAGTATTTTTTGACTTGCTGTTTATATTAATTATTAATGATCAGGCTAGTATTTGTCTAAAATTTCCATGAATTGGCATTATTTTTAATTGATAAAAAAGGAAGAATGGCAACGATTTATTTAGAAAGTCTGTTCATTCCAGAGGGAAGGGCCAAGCACAGTGTGGCCACAAGTTAAGGGCCACCTAAAGGAAGCCTCTAGGAGAACCACACTGAGAGCACAGAAGACTGAGTGAACACACAGCACAAAGGTCTCTGCAGCCTTCTCTCACGCTCTTTAGACCCCAGGGGAAGGACAGGGGACAGTAAATGCCTTCTTAAAGAGGGTCTGTGTTTTCAGATGTTAGCGCCTCCATCTCCCCCCCCCCCCCCCCCGCCCATCACTTCTCCACACTGAGTCGGGTTTCAACAATCCCTCACAACACTTTCGTGTGATTCTTCTGGACAACTGGTCTCCTGTTTCTGGGAAAGGGGAACAGCCAGCTTGGGCACATGCTCATGTGCCTTCAGACTCACTGATTTATGCTGGGAGTTGATCTTCATTTTCACAGGCCTGCCACACCCACGAGCTCCCTAGGAACCCCAGATGATCAACATTCCCACCATTAACGTCTGGTTTTAGAGGTTTATGACATAGCTCTAAAATGCCACCTGGAGGGTGGGGGATCTCACCAAATTGTTTCAAGTTACAAGAGAATTTCTTAAACTGAAGGGAAACCATAAGACTGAAGCGTGTGTAATTTCACACTCTGCCCAGTGTTTCGGGAGCACTGAAGAACTTTTTTTTTTCTGCACCCTACCGGCATTCATATCAAAGCTTTGAAGTTAACTGTTTTAAATATAAAATGAAGATAGTCCTTTTACTTTGAAGAGATGGTTATCAAAGAAGATTAATGTATAGTTTGCAAGTAAAATAATAATGGGGAGCATGTTTCTTTCGAGTCAAAGGGATTTCAGATCTCTTGAATATAAACTAAGGGACACATCTAACGGTGAGGGGTGACCAGGGTGATATCCAAATGACACACCATGCAGGTTTTGTCCACTGAGATATAGAAACACATTCTCAAGACACATGTTACAACTTACTAGATACAAATATAAGCCAGCTGCTCTTTCAGTGGGCACAGAATCTTCCTTTGATAGAGCCTGCAACACTCTGGGCTTCTTGAAGAGCCAGCCTAACACCTGAGCTGTGCAGAACCTGCTGCAGTTTTCCGTGACACTGCACTGACCCTAGTATTAGAATTGTTTATCGTCATCAGCCAATGCTGTCTTCCCCTATGTTGTTATAATACAAGAGAGCAAGCAAAAAATTGAAGGACTTCAACTAGTCATCAAAAGTTACTCAAGAGTGACTGGGGAAATGGTTTGGGTGGTAAGGGTGAAAAACTTACCTTGGGAAAGTGGGGACCTCTGCAAAGTTTAATTTCTAGTCCTGTTAGTAGAAGCAAGAGGCACCATTGTTACAGAAAACAGAATGAATGCTATATTGTGAGTAAGCAGGAATCTGGATGGTTCTATTAACACATGGTAGAGCTAAAAACATAGCCATAGTTTATGCCGTTGAGTCAATCATAGGAGGTCCTGCTCCTCAAAATTTAAAATCTAAACTTAACCGAGAAATGAAGACTCATTCTCCATCTATGTCCAAGAGACTGACAAAAGAAATCAGGATCTTAACTTGGGTTCTTTTTCTAAATGTACTCTCCTTCTGAAGTCAGTAAACCCAGTCCTAGGAGAAGAATAGCCTGCTGACCGCGCACTTACAATCCCAGCGCTGAGGAAACCAAGGCTACCCTGTGCCACAAGGTGCTCCTGTCTGCAAAATGAAAACCAAACCAAAGAAACTACCTGGAGTTTTATGGAAGAATTCAACTGGTGATTTAAGGTCACAGCGCTAAATTTAAAGATTAATGAGCTAAGTTACTTTGGAAAGTCATGGAATGATAATCATACAGTTAAAATTGTACTCATCTATCCACCCACCCACCTGTTCACCCATCCATCTATTCATCCACCCACCAGTCCATCTATCCTCCATCTTTCCACCCACCCACCCACCTACCCACCCATCCACTCATCCATCTGCCAGCCACCTATCCATCCACCCAGCCATCAATCCATCTACCCACCTACTAATATATCATCCACCATTCACCCATCCATCTGTTCAACTACCCTCCGATCCATCCATCTACCTACCCATCCATTCATCCATCCACCCACCTCCCTACCCACCCATCAATTTATCCATTCATCCACTCACCTACCCATCCATCCATCCATCCATCCATCCATCCATCCATCCATCCATCCATCCATCCATCCACTCACCTACTCACCTACCCATCCATCCATCCATCCATCCATTCATCCATCCATCCAGCCAGCCAGCCATCCACTCACCTACTCACCTACCCATCCATTCATCCATCCACCCACCTCCTTACCCACCCACCCATCTACCCATCCACCCACCCACCCATCCACCTACCCATCCATCCATCACATACTCTTTCATCTATTCTTCATCCATCCACACATCTATCCACCCATCCATTCACCCATCCACCCATCTTCCCATTTAACAATCAAAAAGAAAACATGCTAGCAATACAATGGGAGAACACAGAAATAAAGTAAAGTATTGGGTGCAGCTGTGATAAATTTTATTTGAAAAAAAAACTTTTACAGGAGTGGGAAACATAGAATTTAACTTGGGTAACAGTCTGGGGTTGGAGGTCAGGGAAGAATTCTCTGAAGAAAAATGGCTCAGTCAGTACCTAAGAGCTGAGTAGGCAGAAGGCAGCAGAATAGCTGTAGACAAGGTGGTCAATCAAAAAGGGTAGCCTTGTCTAGGTCACAAGACAGGAAGAACCATTGCCGGGAAGGTGAGCCAAGCCAGGGTGACACTTGGGGATAGTTGTGGAATGAAATCACTCAGGCAATGCTGAAGGACTCTGATGTGCCTAGATTTGAATTTTTAAGGTCGCCCTGTGACTTCTCAGTGAGAAATACTCCAGAGGAGGAAGAGGCTGAATTTAGAACAATGAGAATAATCAAACAAAAGCTCCCAGCCTCCCACAGTTCCTCCAGAGATAAATCTGCATTTTGTCCTTTCATGATTCTGTCTGCCATGATTGCAGTTTTGATCTGATGATTTGATTGTTTAATTCTGCCCTTTGTAGAAGACTGGGCTTTCTTCCCTTGAGGCAAATCCAAACTATACAGTGGGGATTGGTGTGAAAGACAAGTGAATAGCCCTGACTTAGTGCCTCGAGCTGCTCTGTAGCTCCGTCTCAAGTTCATCTGTAGTCCTAACCCATAATAATCCAGAAGGTAATGTATTTGGAGACAGATAATTAAGTTAAAAGAGGACCCTAATCCACCAGGACCAGTGCTTTTAGGAGATTTAGCTTGGAGTGCTGAAACCATTCAACTGAGCTATTCATGAACCTCACGGGATGAAAATCATGGAACGGATCACTCACCAACCACCCATCCGTCCCACTGTGAACAAAGAAATCAAACATGGCTTACCAGCAGGACGGATGGAAGCCAGAACATGCTGCTCTTGGACTTGCTATGGAGTCGAAATTGACCTTGAATTTCTAATCCTGTTGCCCCCACCTTGCCAGCATGGGAACTATGAGTGTGTGCCACCAAGTCTGTTTTACACATGTGTGCTCTACCGATGACCTTGGGATGAACCCCTAGTCCACACTGTCTCGGCTCCCAAAGAACCTATTATCCTCCTTCTGCCTATACTCAGCCAGGTGGGCTGTGGAGATTCAGTTTAATTCTCCAATTTCTTATCATTAAGCAATGACATTGAACTTCTGATTCTCCTGCACTGGGACTATGAGAATGTGCCACCATGTCTGGTTTACACGGGGCTTTACCCAGGGTTTGCTGCATGCTAGGCAAGCAGTCTACCTAATGAGCTACATCCCTAGCTCCACTACACAGGAATTTTGGTCTGGGATACTGGGTGAGACTGGAAATCTCAGATTTAATTTCTTTGCAAGTATAGACAGGACTAAATGTTCAATATGCATACTATTATGATCAGATACCCATACAGAGAGTCTGTGTACATGTATTAGCAAGCACAATATATTTACAATTTCATGGATTTTTCTTTGGCTTGAAGTAAAGCTAAGGAAAGTTGAAATATTTGATAAGCTAATTGTATTCTCTTTCATTTTGCATTTTCCATTGCTTTAGGCTTGAGATATTACTGGGGAGTGGGATTAAGAAGAAGCACCGGGGAAAGACAGGTCCCACATAGGTTCCTTACAGAGAAAGAGTTACCTGGCAAAGCCAACGCCCCTGCTGACTCCATTAGCGTCTCTCAGGATTCTGGTGGATATCACGTGTCCAAAAGGCTTTAGCATGTTCTCCAGCTCCTGCTCATCCATAGAGATGGGGAGATTTGAGATGTATAAATTTGTAGGGTCTTGTTCTTGTTGCTAAGGGAAGAAAAAGAGACAATGATGTAAGATCTATTGAGATGCACTGAAAGTAAATTGCAAACCAGTCTAAAGTTCTCCGATGTTCTTAAAGGGCACAGCTTCCCAAGCTTCCCAAACACCTTAGACAGCCAGGGTGACTGTTCTAGTTAGGGTAATTGTTGCTGTGATGAAACACCATGAACCAAGAAACTTGGGAAGGAAAGGGTTTATTTCAGCTTACACTTCCTGGTAACACAGTACATCACTAGGGAAGTCAAGGCAGGAAGAACCTGAAGGCAGGAACTGATGCAGAGGTGGTGGAGGAGTGCTGCTTACTGGCTTGTTCCCCATGGTTTGTTCAGATTTGTTTATTATAGAACCCAGGACCACCTGCACAGAAATGTCCCCACCCACAATGGCCTGGGTCTTTCCCCATCAATCACTGGTTAAGAAAATGCCCTATAGATTTGCTTACATCAGGTCTAATGGAGGCATTTTCCCAGTTGAGGCTCCCTCTTCTATGTGACTCTTGCTGTTGTGGCTGTTGGTTTTTTTTTTTTTTTTTGGTGGCTTACAACTCATCTCATGAAGTCCTGCTCTCAAGTGTTGAGATGACAGGTGTACGTCACCACATCTGGCCACCAATTCCTCTTACTCAACTCCCTTCCAATGCGGAACATTTCATATATATATAAAAGATTGCCATCAGTGAAAGCCAGGCTCGTTGTCCACATTTCCTTGTAAAACACACGCTCACACTACAGCTGAGCTTATGTGAACACAGATTAAAATCACACCTTATCCATGAGGCCTCCACCTGCGACTCCTCTTAGTTCAGATGGCACTGAACCTTTCAGTTCCTCTTTCCCATCTTTGCTAAGTGCTTGCTGTGGACTATGCATGACTTTGTATAGACTGCAGGGTGACAGCAGAAGTCACTGATTTGTCCCTTCTCATGACTTCCTGGGTAGGAGTCTCATTGTCATTATAGATCTTGGCCATCCCGTTAACACAAGTCTTTTTCTCAGGTTGTGAGCAATCCCCTTCTCACCTGAAATAAACACTTTGCAGCTTCTCTTGGCATGTTCATCTGGCCAGCGTCACTATATTTGCCCTGGGAGGTTACTGGCCAGTGAGATAATGCTTCCTGCCTGCATAGGCACTGCTTGGGGGCAACCGCAGATCTGATAACTGAGATTGCTCCTTGTTGTGGAATATTATTTTAACAGGGCAAAGGTGTGTTACATTTGCTTATCCTGCAGAATATTACTTTAACTATATAAAGCTATTCATATATATATATATATATATATATATATATATATATATACACACACACATATATATAGGTTTATATTTATATAAACAACTGTTTATGCTGCATTTGTTTAATTATGAAAAGATGTATTGCGTTTGTTTCACCTCGCCGGCCTCAGGCACCTGATTGGTCTAATGAAGAGCTGAATGCTCAATACCTAGGCAGGAGAAAGGATAGGCAGGGCTAGCAGGTAGAGAGAATAAATAGGAGGAGAAATCTGACTCCAGAGGAACAAAACGAGAGAACTAGGGAGACAGCTGGGCCAGAAACCAGACAGCTGCCGCCAGCCAGCCAGCCATGAGAAGCAGCGAAAGTAAGATAGACAGAAGAAAGGTAAAAAGCTCCGAGGTAGAAGGTAGATGAAGAGATCCAAGTTCATTTAAGTTAAAAGAGCTAGGCGGAAAAAAGCTAAGTTAAGAAAGCATTCAAAACTAATGATAAGTCTGGATCATGGTTTGGGAGCTGGTTGATGGCCTAAAAAAAAAAAAGCCTGGTAGCAGTCTGTATACTCTGAATATATATGTTGCTCTCATTGGTTGATAATAAAAGTTGCTTTGACCTATAGTGAGGCAGAATATAGTGTGGCAGGGAAGTCAAACTGAATACAGGGAGAAAGAAAGGCGGAGTCAAGAGACACTTGAGCCAGTCACCCAAGAAGCAAGTTGACAGCAGACCAGTAAAAGCCATGGCCATGTGGCAATACATACATTAATAGAAATGGGTTAATTTAAATTTAAGAGCTAGTTAGTAATAAGCCTGACCAATAGGCCAAAGAATTTGTAATTAATATGTTTCTGTGTGATTATTTGGGTAATAAATCACAGTGTGGTCAGTAGACAAAGCTCTGCCTCCGTGTGCATGCAGATACACTGGATGAAGGACGGACTTGCAACCACAGCAGGCCAATGAAAGCACTCACTGTGTATTCAGAAGAGTGTCAATTCACAGTTACCAAAGTGAACTTACGTCTGGAATTTTCCTCTCACTAGGTTCAGGTTGTGGTTTACTATGGGTAATTGAAGCCCTGGCAAGCCAACCAGTGAGTGGAGGGTACTCCTACCAGCTACTGCTGGCTTTCTACCAGTCTCAACACACCACTCTGCTAAGGCTACACTCAGTAAGCCATCATTCCAGGT
The DNA here is from genome assembly GCF_037038515.1 of Microtus pennsylvanicus. NCBI lineage: Eukaryota > Metazoa > Chordata > Mammalia > Rodentia > Cricetidae > Microtus > Microtus pennsylvanicus. The sequence continues at coordinate 7,654,139 of NC_134581.1, read as the reverse complement.
ACTTCCCGTTTGTTTTTTCTCTCATTAGCCCTATACAATAAAACCCCCACTTTGTAGAAGGCACATTCAATCCACAGCTTGTCTATATGACAAGTGTGAAAGGCAGGACATATTCCCTAGACCACCATCTAGGCCACAAGTTGTACTGCTCTTTGATGCTGCCTCAGGCTAGACCAGTGGGCACCATGCTGTGACCTAGAGCCTCAGTATTAATGCTTCCTGAAGCCAGGTATGCAATGTACACCTGTGAGCTCAGCACTCAGGAGGTGGAGGCATGAGAGTAAGAAGTTCAGGGCTAGCCTCAGCTACATAGTGATTATGAAGGCTATCTGGGCACCATGAGATTCTCTCTCAAAAGAAAAAATAAATAAATAAAAATGTTAAAATGTCACCTGGAACTGGATAGAAATAACAATTCTCAGGACCATCTTGAGGTACTGAATTATGGACTCCAAGGCCCTTGGAATGCTTCCCATAATTGCATCAATTTGAGAGTTGCCATCACAGTCCAAGCAGGAATTCTTATATGCAAATGACCTCATTATGTCTAACGCTTCATTCGGTGGTAACAATGCTTATGCAAGCTTTGTCTAATAGCAAAGAAAACCACAACTGCTAGCATTATCTGTATGTGTAAATTTTCTACAATACATGTATGAATTAATAATAAATATAAATATAGTTGTATGTATTTTGGAACAGTTGTATTTTCAGAAACAAAACAGGGTCAGAATGCCATGATTAATCACTAATATCAAAATAAGTCACACATTTAATTGAATAACTATACTTTAGTCAAACAAAACCTTAGCTTCAAGAGTAAACAAGAGATTAAACTGGCAAAAGGAATCAAAAAAAATCTTCTGGAATAAGTAAAGATAAGGTTTTAAAAAGAATGAGAGACTATAAAAAATGTAATACCAAATATTATTTTAGGTCAAGAAATAATTTTGATACAGAGCTAAATTGCATTATTTGTAACAACTTTATACAAATAGGTCACAGATTTTTTTTTAATTTATTCTTGAGATGAGTAAGATTTTGTCATGGAGAGATGGCTCAGTGGCTAAGATCACATGTTGCTTTTTTAGAGGACCTGGGTTCAGTTCTTAGCACCCACATAGTGGCTCACAACTGCCTGTAACTCCAGTTTGGGGGTTCTCAATACCCACACAGTGGCTCCTAACTGCCTGTAACTCTAGTTTCAGGGTTCACAGCATCTACACAGCAGTTCACAACTTTCTGTAATCCCAGTTTGGGGGATCTCAGTATCGACACAATAGCTTCTAACTACCTGTAATTCCAGTTTGGGAATCTCAGCACCCATACAGCAGCTTCCAACTACCTGAAACTCCAGTTTTGGGGTTTTCAGCATCCACACAGCAGTTACAACCATCTCTAACTCCAGTTTAGGGGATCTAATTCCCTCTTCTGGGCTTGCACACATGTGGTGTACATACATACATGCAGGCAAAACACTCATCCACATAAAATTTAAAAAAAGTTACTACTGTGTTTGTTATTTAAGCCTAACTTACATTTTAAACACTTGTACTACCATGAAAATGTTAAAAATGAATGCATCTATCTGAACAAAATGCCACACAGCTTTAGCATATGGGAATGGTGCCTATATATGTGGGAAATATTCAACGGAAATCCTTGTTTCATTTCCTCTCCTTCTCTCTCTCTCTCTCTCTCTCTCTCTCTCTCTCTCTCTCTCACACACACACACACACACACACACACACACACAATATCCTATCACCAACAAACCTCAAATGTCAGAATCATAATAAGAAAATGAGATTATTTTTCCATTAGTTGGCTGAAGGTCTCTCTCCTCTCTCTCTCTCTCTGATGCTGCACATACATAATAATGAGACTTATGCATATAAACCTTCAACTTTTACAGTATTTTACTATCCATCGCTTAATTTTAATCTTCCCATCATAACTCTAAAGGTATTTTGGCAAATATCAGCGCTCGTATTGGATAATGAGGAAAGAGAGCCGTGAAAGATTTATCATGCAGCCCAAGGACAATCTGATAATTAGTGGCAGAGTTAGCATTAGACTTACAACCAGTTCAGCGTATTTTCAACCAGTTCAATGTTCCCCAAGTTTCAATCATTTGCAATTCAGCTTTTGGATATTTTTTTTTGCCCGCCACATACTATTTATTTAAAAGGTTTCTCTAAAATCAACATGCCTTTAGGACTGAAACTCATTTAAATTCACAATTTTATGTTATGACTGTAACAGAAAAGGTCTGAGTCTCCTGCCAGTGAATCGAATGCTACTCACAGCAGTGACCAGATTAAGGAATTGTTTGTGGATGCCTTTGACATTTCTAGTTGACTCTGACGCAAAGGGGATTCTCAGTGAAGAGAGGAAGAGGCACATTAGAATACATGCTTTAAACTGGAAAGAATCTGTTCTGGGTAGAGGGCAACTTCCGGTATTCACTTAGAAACTCCATCTGCCTCCCGTGAGACAGGGTCTTTGGTTGACCTTGGCCTCACCCATCCGGCTAGACTGGGTAGTCAGAGAGCCTCCCATTTATATTTCTCCCAATGCAAATCATCAAATGCTGAGTCTCCCGTTTTTCATGGTGGGGTGTAAATGAGAATGTCTCCGATAGGCTCCTATGTCTGACTACTTGCTCCCCAGTTGGTGGAAGAGTTTGGGAGGGAGTAGGAGCCGTGGCCATGTTGGAGAAGGCTTTAAAAGGCTTACACCATCCCCGGTTAGCACATCCTCTGACTTGTGGTTCTTGTCTCAAGATGTGAGCTCTCAGCTACTGCTCCAGCATCATGCCTGCCTGCCTGCTGCCATGCATACACCGTGATGGTCAGGGACTCTAACCCTCTGAAATGGTAAGCCCCAAATAAATGCTTTCTTTTATAAATTGCCTTGGTGATCGTGTGATATTCAGCAACAGAACTGAACTATGACACATGGGGCCTGCGGATCAAACTTAGACCATCACACCTGCATGGCAAGCACTTCAGCAACAGAGCTATATCCCTCGCACTAGGAGCAACATGGTTTTCTATAAGACACACATTGAGAGATACATATTCAACCACTTAAGAGTCTCTGCACTCAGCCAGACCTTACAAGTGGCTGGGCCACAGCCCATGGCAGGCTCACGACTCAGTCCCCTGTGCTCCTTCGCCCTGGGAGAAGTTGAATAATCGAAGACACCTACATCATTGTCCCAGATGTAGGTGCTGTGATTTTTGTCATTTTCTGTAGGCTAGTTAATCCCAACTCAGATCCATGTCCAGACTCTGAAAGCATTGAGCATGCTGCAGCAACTCAGAAATATACTGTGAACACCCAGAACATAGTCCACAAGGGATTGCCTAGTAAGCTGTTTTCTGAATCTAAATTCAAACAGCAAGGCCAGTTCCTTAGTTGGTATTCACAGAGACAATATACCATTTGATGGGGTCATTCCTTAATTTGTATTCATAGAGAGAATACAGCTTTGGGCAGTGATATTCATTAAATAATTCCATCCCTTGAAATGCAGTGTTAGTCTTGAATATATTGGCTGACAATAGAATTCCATCTCTTTGTGGAATGAACTTTAAAAGACTATATACCCTGTATTTCCACTTACAATGTTATTTACACAGCAGACTTATCTTAAATGGGTAGTCATTTGAGGGAAGGTTGATTGGTGTCATAAAGCAAATGAGTGCTTTGAACTGTTTAGAATTTCACCTGTGACAGTTGCAATCTAAAAGAACATAAATTTTTTTCTTCAATTATTTAATCAGTTTACTGGCGTCTCTACTTTGAGACAGGGTCTAACGCGTCCCTGGCTACTCTGAAGCTCACTGTGTCGCTGAGGATGATCCTCAGCACCTGGCCCTGCAACCTTGGGTCCTGAGTAGCAGGATCAGGCAGATGTCTGCATCTTCATCCTAGGCAGTGCTGGGGTTCGAACCAAAGGCCTCAAGCGTGCTTGGTAAGCAGTCTTCCAAATGAACCACCTCCTCAGCCATTGGCTTAACTCCTTAAGAAGAGGTAGCTTCAGAAGGAACACAAGGGACAACGAATTCATCTGATTTCGTCATTTAACACAGAGAAAATGAAGAGTAAGGGATTGGTGTTAATTGTCCCAAGGTCACTCGATGGATTTGAAGTAGGCTAAACATGCAGCAGATAAGATTTTGTCCTTTTATACTTGGTCCAATGACATTATCAATATATAATATTGAGTTTACTTTTAAGATTTGATGACGAGAAAATGGCACATTATGGCTCTAGAGAAGGTCAGCAATACAACAGTTAGTACACCTGGATCGCTCCACTCATTCTTGCTTGAGTTATAGAGTCCCCATCTTGGCCAGCATCCCTTCTCCTGTCCCTACACTTGCTGAATGAACACTGTGGGATTTCAGTTTGTAAAACCATACGCCTCCCATCTGTTCGATTGGCTGTGTCACCATCAGCAACTCCTCCATCCTGGGCTGTCTGTGCATCTCTTCACCCGAACAGGGCTCTCTTGACTCATCCCTTATTTTATTAACCTTGTTCATAAAGAATTTAGAGTAGTTTCTCTGTTGTTAATGTGAATAGAAATGTGTCATTTTGCCCAAGAATACATTTTCCCCTGAAATGAGTCCCCCTTTTTCATTCCCTCAAGGTTTTCACGTATATAAATGACCAAAAAATGTGATTAATTTGTTTCAGATTGCTGTCTTCATAGTTAGTACAGCGTCAGAATACAGCAGTATTTAAATAAGCAAAGGGGTGTTCATGTAGAGAGGGAGCACATCCCACATCTAGGTCAGACTGATAGGGAGGTAGTTGGGTGCTACCAGGCTCTAAGGCCACTGCGGATGGACCATTCTCTCATAATCAGGACCTCATAATGCTGGGGACAGAAGCTTCGGGCTTGTAATCAGCAGTTAAGAGAATGAGGTCTGAGTCATGTCTCGGATGGAGGTAGAACATTCTGAACTTCCCAGAAGGTCGTAAGATGATGATATAGCCAGAGGCTTTCTGGTAAACAACAAAGACATCCTACTTCACCAGCTCTTAAGAGCTAATATAAAGCAGGCCTCTCAATCACTGGGCAGGAAAACACCCACCAGGAAAACCGTCTGTTTTTGAGACCTTACCGAACAGTGTAAGGCATGCCCAAGTCTAGGTTAGCACAGTGGCCTGCCCTCAAGGCTGTTTTCATCAACTCTTGTCCTTTCAGCAGATACAGCGAAGAAACTGAGCTCAGCAGACAGAAGAGGGACCCGTACCCCATCCTCACCACAGCACTATTCAAAATAGCCATGACTGGGAACCCACAGAAAATGTTTGGCAACTGAGAATGATTAAAGCAAATGTGTTTACCCACCATGGTCTAATAGTCAGGCCAAGAATGGAAGCTGTTCATTTGAGACAACTTGGAGATCACTGTGTCAAGTGAAACAAGCCAGCCACACAAACTCATTCACACAGGGGATGTACAAGCTGGTTCCACCGAAGCTGAGAGCAGAGAGTCAGGGAGACAGCTCAGAAGATCACGATGTCTGCTGTTCATCCCGATGACCCAAGTTCAATTCCCGGGGCACACACAGTCAAAGGAGAGAACAGACGCCTTAGTGATGTTCTCTGACCTCTGCAACAGCGCTTTGCCAAGGTTACACACACACACACACACACACACACACACACACACGCATGCGTTAAAATAATATTTTAAAAAAAGAAGTTGAAAGTAAAATGGGGTTTCCAGAGTCTCAGAAGAGCAGGGGGATGGAGAGAAGGGGGAAGACTCATTTACAGACGCAGTACAGTTACGTGAGAGCAAGAAGTGCTGCCGGACTTTGGCTCAGGATGGCAACTACAGATAGCAAGAATGTATTGCACATTTCAAAAGGCTGGAAGAAAAGATTGGGGCACACATCATCAATGCAAATATTTGTAGAGAATACACTTATTGATCTTAGTGTTATACAATGTTTACTTACTGCAAGTGAACTCAGCATATAGATGAGACTCCACTGAGAACAACTTCCTCAAAGTAAAAATTAGTAGATACAGTTTTCTAAGAAAGATAGATGATACAGAGTCTTTAATTATTTCAGATTTAGTGCAAGCCGAGCATTGGTGAATGACTGAACAGCCTCAGGTCCAGTCAGAAGGCTTAGTTCATGAGAATACAGAGTGGACTTGTAGAGAAATGGATCCCTGGCAACCTGAACCACTGGTCCTGGGTGAGTTTTGTTATGCATCTTCTGGGCAGTCTTGAGTTCACATGTGTGTGACTGAACAAGCGAGTCTGAGTCTGCATGTGGTGCCCACGAGCAGCCAGAGGGTTGTGTGCCTTCAGGGCTTTCCTGTATGTCTGTATGTCGTCACACCAGAGCCACAGGTCACACACTGGACTCTGAGTTCAGAACCATCAGCCCCTTCCCCACTCTGTGAGAATGTGATAGATTTACACTAGAAAATACCGCACCCTCCTGATAGTTTCCTTCTAATATACCACCATGCCACAGAGACCCATGAATGACTTTGTCCTAACAGTTCTGCTCGCCAACAATGAAACCAGAGAACAAAGCTACAGAGAGCAACCCAAAACCGGGAACAGATTCCACATTTTCTTGGTCTCTTTTTTTCTACTCTGAAGGGCTCTAGGGCATCTTTATCATCCAGCTGCTGAGTATCCCAGGACAAAAAAAGTATCTCCTGATTTGTTAAGGATTACTTGATTCTACTTCAAACAAGTACAGGATTATAGCTCTGTGTGCACGCTGCCGTAACTTATTATGGCATTCTATTATTAATTCATACAAGAAAAAGAAGAAGGAAGAGGAAGAGAAAGAAGAGAAGGGAGGAAGGAGGAAGGAGAGAAAAGAAATGGGAAGGAGAAAGAGAAGGAAAAGAAGAAGAAGAAGCAGAAGCAGAAGCAGAAGCAGAAGAAGAAGAAGAAGAAGAAGAAGAAGAAGAAGAAGAAGAAGAAGAAGAAGAAGAAAAAGAAAAAGAAGAGGAGGAGGAGGAGGAGGAGGAGGAGGAGGAGGAGGAGGAGGAGGAGGAGGAGGAGAGAATATTAGATTAGCCTGGCATAGAGATTCATTTTTAATTCTAGTGCTCAGGAAACAGAGACAAGCAAATATCTGAGTTTGAGGCCACTCTAGTCTACAGAGTAAATTCCAGGACAGCAAGAGCTACACAACAAAAGCCCAACTCAAAAAAATAAAAATAAAAATTTTCTACCTAGAATAAGCTGGCACAAGGCTAAGGCTCAACTTTATATTTAGCATATTCAGAAATGTGTTACTGAGGTACAGTCCTGGTCAGGGCATGAAATTACCCTCAAGAACAACCATTCCCTCTCGACTCTGTGTAGAGCACAGCCACAGGACACAGCATGAATGTCTGCAAAGTTATGGTCACTTGAAAAAAATACAAGACAATTCAGAAATTTGAGTTTCTGTTATACAATGAGTATGGGGTAGAGGGATATTCTCAAGTATATTATATACAAGTGCAAAAATGTCCTTACATAACCCAGTAGCAGGTGCAATGACTATACATCAATACGATAAATAAACAACTAAGCATGAATAAATAACTTTCTCGTATAATTTCATCCCAATTATTTCACAAGAAAGGCACTGTGAATGTTCATTGTCACGTGGGATTAATGCTAACATCATTTTACATAAATTATTTGTGTTTGGTATTATAATCGTTTCAGGAAGATTATCTAGCAATGTGCCAAGAACTATAAAGTCATTTAAATTCATTATATCTTTATGGCTTCAAAAAACCCTTGAGGTAGACTTCATTCATAGCTCCATTTTACATGTGAGAAAGGCCGGGTTATCAGGAGCTCTGCAATTGCCCAGTCTCACACAGCCGTGAGCAGTCCAGCCAGAGGGAATACAACCAATCCAAGACAGATGCTGTGGACACACTGTGTTGAATGGCTGAGGCACACCTTTTTAAGAGATTAGAATGGGCAATGTATTGCTGGCTGACTGCCTACAGAGTTTCCCTTGAGGCATAAGCTCCTTAGCAAGATACTTCCCCTTCTTAAGAATAAACATCATCATGATACTGGGAAGTGAGTGAGCAAAGGAGAACCGAGGTTAAGCCTTATTAGTAAGACTAGAACTGTGGCGGTTTCCCAATACTGAGGAAAATAAAACTAACTTTTTTCTAACCTCAACTTCAAGAGGATTATAACAACAAAAGCTACCTTTGACATATGGAGGGAGAGTGGGGGACCGGAGCTCAGTACACAATGCTACTGTCTTGCCGCTTTGCTTGAATCTGCTTTCACTGCTAAACTAGCCCTGCCGACGTCACAGGGAGCTGACTCTGTGGGGCCGTGTGCATGCCACACAGTGGAGGAAACAGTCAGCTCTAGGCTGCCACTTAAAAACTAATTCAGCAAGCATGAAAATTCTGTCAGTCTGGGCGGAGGACATTAGACTCCAGGCTGGTGCAATCCTTGTGTCTCCCAGGAAAACCTGAATAGGTTGCAGAGATTTAGCAGCCTTTGACCTTGAACACAAACCTGAAGAAAACGTTCTGTGAAGTGAAGTGTGTGGGGGGGGGCGTGGGAACGAGTGAGCATGTGTGCAGGGGGTGTAGCTCTCACAATGAAAACTGTTTTTATTAACAGGCACTGAACATTGAGGAACCTAGGTTCCTTCCTATCTTGCCTCTCTGTCTCTAACTAACATGAGGATCTTGGTTGAGAACAGCCAAGGGGAGCTGTAAGCAAGGGTTGCTGGGGTTCAAATGAGGTGAACTCCTTGTACTTCTAAGAGAATGTTTTCCATCATCATTGCTGCTTTGTACCTGGCACTTGTATTCTTATTAGTTTCTTTAAAATGTACTAGTGGAAGCAAGGTAAGTCCAACTCTTAACGTGGCTTAGCGGCGGAACAGATGGCTTTACCAGCAGCGCCTGGGGTCACTGTGAAGACAGGCACACACCGCATGTGTCTTGCCAGCTCTGAGTTTTTAAGGAATCCTATGGTCCCAAAGAATAAGACACTAGAGACAACTAGAGACACTTGCAGTCCCCACACTAATAGATACAAAGACCTGTGCTGCTTTAACTCTTGGTTCTGAGGCTCTTCACCAAACAGACCATCTACTTTTTCTTGACATATGTGTTATTGGCCATTGCTCAGTAGCTCTCTCATCTTTCAGCACATGCTGGCTTCTGAGCTATACCCCAAAGACAAACCCAACTGATGAAGATCCATGCCTTCCATAGATATCTCAGTTAAGTGGGCAGTTTATGACAGAATTTTAATAATAAGGTGCTATTTTATACCAGCTAATACAACAGCAAACTAGGAATGTAGACATTTGCCCTCAGACTTTTAGAGTTCATAATTTGGAATTCTATTTTCCTTGGCAATTAGGCCATGGGTAAATGATGTCTTGGCTCTACCATGAGCATGGAACTTGATCCTTGAAATATAAATCCTCTCAAGATGTAAAGGCTTGAGACAGCTGCATGCCAGTTCAAGCCATCTACATAACTGCATGTGGCCCCGACTCCCCCAAAGTGATCTGCCCATATATCACCTCCCAAAATGGGGAGCATGGCAGGTGAACACACAGTGGCATGGTCACTGGCGCTGGCTGGTTCTATGCTGTTAGCCCAGTATTCCCAGTTCTCAGAAAAATTCTTGAACCATACAAATGGAAGCCATGTTTATAACTTCTGCACGCTAATGTGAAATACAATGCATGGTGTACTGAAAATTTAGCAGAGAGCCAGGGACACAGGGGAACTCCAGTAACTCATTAATATTCCTGTAATTATAATTACTCAGAAAGCTTAGGACATTACAAACAGACCACTACAAACTGAATATAAGCCATGTTCATAACAGAGCAATTATGACTACTTAGAATTCGACCCATGACATTCTCCCACTGCAAAGTTGCTAGACGTTATACTAAATTATGCAGAGTTGGGTACATTAAATTGGTGATGAGATCTTTAAATTGTGGCCACTGTATTGGCACAAAAAAAATCTAGAAGTATATTACTGGGTACAAAACATAACACTGCTCCTATCATTTCTGAGATGAAAAGATTAATGATTTATTACTGGACTCATTAATCAAAACTGTGTGACTTTTTTTTTTAAGGAGCAAAAATCGGCATTCGAGTCAATTAGCCCACGAAGCTATTACACCACAGAATATGAGATGTTATTCAGACTTCCCAGGGAGTACTTAGAGTATAAAATAAATGCTATTATTCAGAAAATACTGAATTCCTAAGCTTGTTTCATTCATCCAGCTGGGACCTGCGGTACACTAAATACTGGGACTTATTCAGATTTCTGTCCCCATCCCACATCTGAGCCATGGGTGTGCTGACCACACTGAAAATGGACGGAACACTCCTAGATTCCAGAAAAGAGGACTATTGCTTTCTTCCTTCGCTTCAGTGCCTCGCTGAGGCAGAAATTGTACGCAGTTTGTGCATGAGAGCATCTGCAGGAGGAACCGACTCCTGAACGTGGCTGAAGAAGCTGATGAGCCACCCGGAGAACAAGCAAGGCCATTACTTACTATTGGCCACCACCTTTGTGTCCCTGCAGTCGCGCTCAGGGAAGCAGAACATCAATTACCTTGACGTTGTGACGCCTTTCTTTTAACCCATAGAATGAAATGAGGATCTCTGTGTTCCTACTTTCAGAAGCGAATTATGGAATAAAAGTGGGAGGAGAGAAGCCGCCCCTTCTGGAAGGAAGATCATAAAAGCAGACAGAACGTTGGCGTTACAGAGTCACTGTTTGGTATCCATGGCTGTCAGGATTTGGGTAACAGCAGCAGGAGAATGCTTGAGGATAGCAAGGAGGGCAAGGTGGTGTACGCCTGTCATTCCGGCACTCGAGAGTCAGAGGCAAGAGGATCTGGAGGTCGTCCTTGGCTCGAGAGTGAGCTGTAGGTCAGCCTGAAATACACGAGACCCTGTCTCAGGGGAACAGACGGAAGAGTGGAAGAGGAGGACGCCCAATATTTTTCTCTGACCTTCTACTGCACATAGGCATGCACCTGTGTACACATCCATGTACGTAACACACAATGAGAGAGACAGAGACAGGGACAGGGAGAGAAACACAGAGGGATTTTTAAAAGGAAAACCAAGGCTGGAAAGATAGCCCAGCAGCTAAGTGTCCTTGTAGTGCAAAGGGATCCAATGCCTTCTGGCGTCCACAGGTACTGTACACACGTGGTACACACACAATGCTTGTAGATAAAACACAAACACATCAAATAAATCAATCTAAAAACTTTTTTAAAGAAAGGAGTTTGAGGAGAACAAGAAAATGAGTGGAACTGTCAGTACTGTCCTAAATGGAATTATTAATTTTAAGGGGGAATTAGTCACTTTTCAATACAGATGCTTCTGAGACATCTCCATAAGCAAGTGCTGGGAGTAGGATAACCAGAACGGGATGTGTGCGCATGGGATGTCCCTGGCAGGACACATGGGAAAGAACAATACTGCGCTGAGGTCTCCTTCAAGCAAAACCAACCACAGTTAATCCTAACTGAACATCAGACATAGTATCAAGGGTACTCAACATGACAAACGACCTTGATATTTTTTTTAAAAAAAAAAAAACCCAGTCGGGCAGTGGTGGTGCGCACCTTTAATCTCAGCACTTGGGAGGCAGAGAGGCAGATGGATTTCACTGAGTTCAAGGCCAGCCTGGTCTACAGAGCAAGTTCCAGGACAGGTTCTATAGCTACTGGGAAACCCTGTCTCAGGAAAAAAAAAATACAGAGGAAGGAGTGGGGAACTGTTATTTGTGAATGGATACAGAGATGTATAAATACAACTAATGATCCTGGGGTGCAGCCTAGCCTATAGATGCAACATTACATTTTTGCTTTTTACTGTAAGCCTTGTATGACTCTGAGCACGTGTATGTGCATGTAAGCGGAGGGCAGGAGCGTATGTCAGATCTCTGGCATCTCCAGCTAAAGGTGGTTGTGAGGCATACAAGGTGCTTGGGAACCCATCTCCAGAGTTCTGCAAGAGCGGCAGGTGCTGCTAACTTCTGTGTTGACTCTCCAGTCCCTCATTGCCAATTGTTGTGCATTTTTTCTAGAGAGAGATGGGTGAAATAAGACGCAGTCTGACCATCTTGATGCAGATGTTTCTCTTGCACTAATACCAGTGATTGCAGTCACTTATTTTATTGGGACTGTGTGAGTGAGTTTCCTTGTTATTAGCACGTATAAGAAAAATAGCTCTGTCTAAAACTGCATCGTGTATCTGCTTACTCTCCAACTTCTTGGTATCATAACAATATGTGTACATTTCTACAAAAAAATGAATCAATGAAGCAAGTGTAGGGGGACGTTAATTGTGTGGAAAATCTGTGAGAAAAGCATTGTGCTATTTTTGCAATGTTTTGTAAAATGTTTGAAATTATTCAAAAATAACAGAACAGCTGCAAAATGAAAGAAATGAGCTATTAGCATTGATAGTAAAAGTCCACAAAACTAAAGCATTCATCATAAGTGCTTCATCTTAGAAACAGACTGTTTTGTGCTTCGTATTTAATCTGCACTCCCTCCCTCACTAAAAATGTGGGATTCTGTGTCAGCTTCCCCATGTGGGACGCGTGTGGGACATGTGTGTCATATTTGACACACCTTAATAGTGTCCACTGGTTACCTGATTTGCACATTATTAGTTCTTGGGCTTCTCTAAGGAGAGTGGGTGCCACATCTGTCTAGATTCCTGGACAGAATGCATTAATATGCAGATTCAAACTAGAATCCAGTGATCAGGGAGAATTAGTGCACGAGCCAGGAGCCACAGAAAAGTATTTTAAATGCAGATATAATTACCTTCTGCCATGAGAGCATTCACCCAGCTGTGCAAGGTCTGCACCTCCAGATGCATCCAATCTGATTGCCACCACTGTCATTGTCTCATCTAAGACAACAAGGCCACTGCGTACACACATATAGTCAGGCAGTGTGTTGTATTTAACTGATGGATAGACTCCCACAGGACATCTGGCAATACCTGGAGACCTTTTCATTTGCCACAACTGGACTTAGAGGAGCTATCCCTGGCATTCTACATGCATAGGACAGTTACAACAAATAATTATCTGCAAAAGACATTATCTGTGATTCAAGGTTGAGGCTCCCAAGTATGGATAGCGTTATGAGAAAGTAAAAGAAAAACACAGACTCACAGTGTGTGAGTTTCTCTCTCTCTGTAGATGTATATGAATATTTTATATATTCTATTTATAATAGCACTATAACTATATGTTATATATCATATATAGCACATATAAATTCCAGTATATTTGGTTATTTTTATTAAAGAACCCTTTAGCATATGCAAATGTATCATGAAGTATAAACATTTCCATTTATAGCTTTAGAGCAATTATTAAGGAAGATACACTTCCATGTCACATAAGAGAAAACTTGTTCATTCAACAGAATTCAATTAAAACTTGAATTAAAACATGAATTTCACATCAGAGCATATATGGTTCAGCAAAACCCAATGGGTCTCTTACAATACAATCATGCTCCTAAGTACTGGCACATGGACTGAGTTTGGAACCGTAATGTTCTTTATTTGTTCACTTTTATTTTATTTTTTTCAAAAGGAAATAAACTATATCTTTTATGTTTCTGTGCTGTGTGACATTCTGATCCCTACACTGCAGTACCCTATGAACTTTAACTTGAAGAACACTTGCCAGGATAATGGCTCTTATTTCCTTTCAAATGATCGCTTACGTACTTAGTCATTCTCTTTATGGTTTCTCCCTCATGAGACCCGAGAGCAGACCATAGACAGTTATAGTTGTGAACACCAAGGCAGTGACAGTGGCTGGTGGCATCTGAGATGAATTCTTCTTCTTTGTAAAATTGTTATTGTAGGATTAAAAAGCAACAAATTTATAAATCCTATCTAATTTTTTTAGCTATGAACATATGTTGTGTGTTTGTGTGTAGGCACACACATGCAATGCTAGTGCCTCAAATTCATGTGTTGTTTTAAAAAATAATTGTGCTCTTTTTGTATTATTATTATTATCATCATCAGTACTGTGTGTCTCTGTGTGTACAATGTCTGTGTGGGCACTGTGGGGGTCAAAGGACAAGCCTATGGAGTTAGTCCTCCTCCTTTCCGTGAGCTCCAGAGATCAGGCTTCAGTCATTGGGCTTGCACAGCAAGCACTTTGCCCCTGAGTCATCCACAGGCACAGGAGGAAGAAAAAGTAATAGAGCTTTTCCATGGTTGATTTTAGACAGCCTCTCACCCAGCCCTGGAACTCTAGGACCTGACCGTGGCCCAGGGCAATGACCACAGACTCCTGGTTCTCTGCCTTCCACCTTTGAAGTGGCTGGGATATACGCTGTGTGACTCCTGTATCCTAGCTTCGGCGGTGCCAGGGATGGAACCCAGAGCCTTGGTATATGTGCCAGTTCTCTCCCCACTGGATATGACCCTCAGTTTTAGTTTCTTGTACATAATGCCTAGAAATGTAGAAAACCCTTAGAAATTATTGTCATGAACTATTGGAAGAATGATACTAACAGAATGAAAAATTGGCAAGGATTTCCATAAATGACTAATTTGCTTCCAGATTGAGGAGAACTCATGAGTAGCTACAAGGACATTTATATAGGGATCGATGGACAGATACCCAAATGGAAACCATTCACTAACAACATACCAATGAGACAAATGAATTGACAATGTCCAAGAGGGTATATAAGATTGCCATACGTTGTTAAAAGCAGCAGAGGTAAAATTTGTTCTTGTGTGTGTGTGTGTGTGTGTGTGTGTGTGTGTGTGCGATCCTCTGTCTTCAGGAATCAGTGCAGTTACAAGAAGACAAAATGTGCAGTCTCAATATGTCTGTCAACGCAACAGGGGCACGAGAGTTATGATGGTAACCAGCCTGACTTTCTACTTGTATCTGAGGTCTGCTCTACAGGAGGAATTTCAGGCCTGTTAATCTGAACCTGGTCAACCATGGCTGGGTCGTAGGCCCTAGTAGTTTCCTAATAGTTGTCATGCTGAACAGTCATCCTGTCCGGGTGACATCTGATTATTTATAGCCACAGATTTGTGTTGATCTAAACATTGATCACAGAAGCTGTTTTGCAGTAGATAGAAGTTAAGACGGAGACTCACAGCTGGTCATAGTACCAAGAATAATTAACCATGAGTTATTAATACCTCAGCTAGGAATGAATCATCTATATTAACCTAAACCCATTCATGGCTCAGAAAACACTGTGAAAGAGGAGACAGAAAGAACACAACAGATTAGATGAGAAAAAGCAAAATAATTTTTTTCATCTTAATCTTTTATAAGATGAGACACTTAGACTGAGCATGTTTCTGAACCTTGTTAATCAAGATTTATGGCTTGTGTATTTTTTGCCCATTTAACGTGTTTTGGAACAATTTCAGTGGCAAGGCATTAAAAAATTAGTAAAATATAAACGCACATGTACTGTGGTCCTAGAATAATGAACTCATAGCCTCAGGTTTTTATTTCCTCATCTTTTAAAACATGACTTCTTAAACATTCTCCATCTCCAGTCACTGTGGACTCAAGATACTTTATGCAATCCCAGTATATGAGTATAAAATATATGTACACAAATCAAACATTTACTGGTAATAATAAAAATATTTGAAAACGATTCTTTGTTTTACTTATATTTTTATCATATATTTAAGATAAGACCAGTTTTCATACTAGGGAGGTGTATGTGCTTGTTTAATCTACATAAAGAGTTACTAAGCCTTGGTTAAACATTAGAAGCTGCAGGATGCCGGGGAGTCACATTGCATTCCGAGCTGATCAATATTTTCATTTTGTCATCATCAATGCTGAGAAGGTTGCTTTGCACAAATTAAATTCACAAAACAGCAAACAGACTTTGAGAAACTGTTAGAAATTCTGTCCTAATTCCAAGCCAAATTCATTTAATGAGTTTTTGTTGTTTTATGAAACTTAAGTGAACAACTCAAACAATTTTCAAAATGAAACTTTCTAACACAATGTAACCCAGAGCTAGAACACTAGTTTCAAAGATTATCATCTTTCTTTTTTCTTCCTTCCTTTCTTTCTTCCCATCTATCTATGTATCATCTATCCGTCTGTCTGTCTGTCTGTCTATCTATCTGTGTGTGTGTATCACCAATGCCAGTCTAGGTTTCTGATGCTATTTGCTGAGCTTCAGTGAGAACAGAGTGAGGATGTGAGCCTGCCAGTGTCACGGTCTCTGGAGCACTGTAGTTTTTAGGCTGTAGATTTATGTTGCTGTGCTCAAATACTTGACATAAAGCGACATACAGGAGGGAAGCTAACTATACCTTCCAGTTTAGAGTGGCATGACCCATTACATGGGGAGAGGCATGGCAGCAGGAAGATGAGGCTGTAGGCCACATTGTGACCATCAGCAAGCAGGCAGCAGAGATTCACTTCCAAAGATTCCACCTTCCAAAGATTCTACAATCTTACAAAATATCTCCACTACATGGGGAAAGAGTGCTCAAACACCGGAGCCCATGGGGGCAGGCATGCTACCTTTGAACCACAGCATTAACTCACTCTAACACTGAGAAAGGAAAGATGCCACTAAGAAAGAATGTGTGCTCTAACATGGACCTGTGTCTAAGATACACATTGTTGTTGTTGAAGGGCTGGCTGGAGAATAGCAAGGGGATGGGAATGGATGGAGGCTAGGCTCCTGTGCTCCTGCTACATCTAAGCAGAGCCCTTTGGTCCATCAGATTCCAACTGTGGTGGCCGGTTCCCAACCAGGTCATTGCAGATGGTCACAATGTGCTGTTTTCTTTCGGCACTACAAAAGATTGCTCAGCTGTGTACATACAACCAAATTTGCAAGTGAGTTAACATGCAGGGGTCATTCTCCCGACAATGCAGTATGACAGTTGAACAGTGATTGTCCCATTCTGTCATCTGGCATGCACAGTGGTTCCTCGGAGCTTCCCTGGTGACAATCAGAGGTTCCCTCTCTAATCAAGCATTCTGTTCATTAACCTCTTCTGTCCCCATCCTCCTCACGTCACCCGCTCCTTTACTTCTCTTTTCTAAGATCACTTCCCAAATATACAAAATGCACTAAGTCCTCCTATTATAGTCAGCTTTGCGGGGTAGGGGGGGAAATCCTGCTGACTAACACAGTTTCAAAGGGTGTTTCACATAGATGGGCATGGCACAGCCATTTATATACTTGAATACACATATGTATCTGATGAAACATGGGAAATTTTATGAATGAAGATTATGTTCATCACTCAGGATAGATTAACAGGATATGAGCATGACATTTGGTATTTTGTATTATATTGACTTTACTTCTTATAAATTTAAAGGGGAAGTGAAGAACTTCCAAACCTTGTACCCTTATGCAGAAGACAAAGAAGCAAATGTCAACACGAACATACAAGAGTACGATGACCGCTGTCACTTAAGAAGGTCATCTCTGCATTCCCCTCCTCTCACAAACCTGACTTATCATGGTAGCTGGGTCCTCCACAGAGTGATCTTATGAATTTCTTTTACCCAAGAAAAATACCTGCAGCAAAATCCAGAAAAGCCCCAGAGTAACCAAAGAGTTGCAAACAGTTCACTACCACCAATTTGCCACCCGGCTAGATCAATTTTTGTGCATCTCCTTACACACCACGCTGATATCTGCTCTGGGTGCTAAATCTAAAGGTTACACCACTGTTGTGCTCAGGGATGGGACAATCCACATTTAGCCAGTGTGCACAGTCATGATAAGGAAACGATGGCCTTCCTGTGTGTGCTGAAGAATTGAGCTACCTGTCACAGAAGTGTGTGGTACGTGCTCGTGTGTGTGTGTGTATGTGTGTGTGTGTATGTGTGTGTGTGTGCATGTGTGCGTGTGTGTGCGTGGTGCATGTGTGTGTGTATCCACAGAGGTCAGAAGAAGGCCCAGGGATCTTATGCTGGAGCTGTGGTCACAGATGGTTGGTTGTAAGCTGCCTGATGCAGGTTCTGGGACCCGAACTCAGAACCTTGTTGAGAGCAGCAAGTGCTGTTAAGCCCTGAGCCATCTCTCCACCTTCCACAATTTTTCTAAAACCTAATAATTTATACTTTATATTTCAAAAATACTCATGGCTGGTGAAGGAGCAGAAGACAAAAAAATATGCTCACCACAGAAACAAAGCCATGGTTTAAGATTTACAGGCACACAGAAGTGAAGACAAAGCATGTGGCTGAGGCAAAAGCTAAGAAAGCATTTGCAGTGAGCAACAGCTCTGGGAATTCCTGCCCTGTCCCTGGGCAGCCCCATGGCCAGGAACCTTAAGATTGCTCTCTAAGATTCTCAAAGAGCTGGAGGAATGCTAGAATTAGAGACCTTGCTAAGAAAGGCCACTTCTGCCTTTGAGCAGCCACAGAAGAAAAGGCTGGGGGTGCTAATATGCATATTTAGAGTCTGAAGCAGGGGGACCATTGCATTTTCTCGGCCAGCATGGGCTGCAGAGCAAGATCTTGTCTCAAAAGTAAACAAACGAAGGCTGGGTGCACTAACTAGGGCATGCTGTTAACTGGGGGAAAAGGTGTTCCTTTTATCCATTTATAATGTTTCTATGCATAAATGAATAAAATTTACTTTACAAATTGCTTGGGAAAAGAACAGTTTGAAAAAATGATCTATGAACGCGAGCAGTGGTGGAAATCGTTTAGCTGGGCACCTGATGTCTTGTGCACTGTGCTCTCTGCATTACAGCTAACACTAGCCTTCAATGTGAATATATAATCTAGCTTCCAATAAAAATATCCAACCAAGCATTCAGGGTAGATAGTCTGTCACCACTATTTTTACCACATAAAGGATGGACGCAAGATTAGCTGCCAAAGTCAAGATTCAAACTCCAGGATGCATGCCTTTAAAAAAGCCCAGACTATATCAACAATATAACCTGTGCTATTCCAACAATGTTAATCTTAAAATCAAATGCTATGACTAACATTTTAAAAGTGTAATATATACAGGTAACACCTACATGGCTATCTGTAGGCATCATATATAATGATTATAACTTCTTGACTTACTACAGCAGCCATAAATGTAATTTTCCAGGACAGAAACAATTAGAGCATGCCAGCACAGGGACTATGAGCTAAACTATAGAAGACCCAGTATCTTCAGGATATATGGGCCAGAGAAATGAATAAATTTCCTACATTTTCAGCCTGCTGCTATCTGAGTTTTTGACATAAAACCAAGATTAAATATCTCACACAGGAGAAATTTTAATTTAATATGCTTCCATAAAATGAGGAGTTTTAATGTTATTAAAATGATTCGAAATGAAAGCTTTAGTAGATGGAAAATGGTGATATTATGAAGGTAAATGGAGAGAGACGAAAATAAAGTGCGTGGCTATATGATTAATTTGCAAAGAAAACAGAAGAAGCACACACACACACACACACACACACACACACACACACACACACACACACATTGCTACTCTTGATATTTTGGGTTTTGATTAAGCTTCCATGTAGTCCAGCTGGCCTCAGAGTCATTATGTAGCTAAGAATGCTCTTTCTTGAAATCTTAATTCTTCTGCCTCTGCCTCCCAAGTTCTAGGATTATAGAACGTTCTATCATGCCACACATTTATGTGCTGGGGACTGAACACTACTGGCTCTCAGCCAATATGCCACATCCCGAACCCTAGATATCTATTATAGAAGTCAATCACTACCGAATTCATAAAGTATTAATATGAGCAGAGTCATGGGGTTCACTGATCAGGGTTCTCTAGAGTAACAAAACCAAAAGAACATATGCAGACAAACAGAGATGGCTAGAACGGTACAGAGATTATTATATAGAGAGAGGTAAAAATAGACAGATGCATAACTGGGTTTCTTATGAGATGAAACTCTTGAGCCAGAGAGGTAATGTCTCATGATATGTTGCCTGCCATCTGGAGACCCAGGAGAGCCCTGGAATAATCCTGTCTTAGGATAAAGGCCAGAGTCGTAGGGGGCTCCTGGTTTAACTCCCAGAGTCTGCAAGCTGAGCCCTTCATGTCCAGCATCAGGAGAAGATAACTATCCCAGCTCCAGGCAAGAAGCCAATTACTCCATGATCTACTTTTTGTTCTCTTCAGCCCCTTAGCACACGGAGGAGATCTTCCATCATCAGCGAGAGTAGAGCTTCGTGCCACGGTCTACTGACCCCGGTGTGATCATTTCTGAGAAAGATCCTCAGAGAGAAACACATCAAGAAAGCTGTTCCAACCACTGTGCATCCTCTAGCCCGGCCAAGTTGGCATCTAAGTTTACTCATAATGCATAAAGATGACATGAAGGCCCCTCCGGCAAATCCCCCCCAACGCCCCTTTTCCCCAGAGAATAAATAGAAACAAAACAAAGGCAAGGGTTTCTGGCTCTTAAAGCTGTAGTCTTCCTTCTTGGGAAAGCAAAACAAACAAACAAACAAAACCCCACACACTTCCATCAAAATCAGCCATGCAAAGAAACATGCAGTAACTGCAAAATGCCTAAGAGACCACTTGAGCTGCTTCCAAGCCCCCAAAGACAGAAGACCACTTGTATAAGCTGAGGTTGTAATCCCTTCAGTGATCTTGCTAATATTCTCTTCTGCATTGGTCAGTCATGTCCTCGCTTTGCTTCATTCTTCCGCTTTCCTCAGTCATTAGTCTTGTGCTAGATGCTTGCTCTACCACAAAAGGCAATAGTTGTTAGCTAATCCCCATGGCACTGACCCCTGTCCGAAGTTAACGCCAATCCATTCTATTTATTATGTTAAGAGAAGGGTGTGCCAAAGATGAGAGAGAGGCTGTGGTCATGGGAAGAGAATGACCCTGGGAAGAGACCTGGATTCTGGGTCCGCCTTTGCCATAAGTTCATTCTAAGATGCTGGGTTACTTGTTTGACCCCTTTTGGCTTCAAAGATTCTGCATCTGTCTGAGAGGTTGGTGTAGGTGGCCTCTACGGTCCCTTCCAGCTCCAAGTTATTACGACAATGTACATCAGGCAACCTCTTAGGCCATGTTCCAAGCTCCTCAGAGACGAGGACCACAACCAAATCTTCCACACTCTAGCCAAGCGCACAGACCCAAAACACTCAAACTCTCCTTCCCAGCTCAGTCAGAACAGCCCAGAGAGCCAAGAAATGAGGGAAAGATCTTTTCCAGAAGCAGCTGAAGGGCCGCACTCCACAGTGGGCCAGAATCACACGTCAAATTTAAGGACATGGGGTCACAACTCTAATCCAGCCCCAATAAACAGGCCAACACTAATCTCTGTGCAGGGTTGTATCCAAGGTTTGCTGATGACAGAGATGAATGTCATCCCACTCACTGCACTGAAGCAAACCTCCTAATACTCAGGAAAAGTTACCGAAAAATTTGGGCTTAAGAAGACTTCCTAGGTTTTGTGTATCACTGTATCAAACGAGTTACCCAGGGTGAGACGTGATGCCCCTTTGGAGAAAATGATTGAAAAGAGAAAAGGACACTTTCAATATTTATCTGCATCACTGTCTTCATAAACATGGAAAGTTTTAGGTCATGTCACATGGCAGATGCATGTGTCAAACTTTGTTTTATATGTTGACATGTGTTTTCACAAGAGGACATCTTAACGTTTACGTGGCTGCAGCAGAAGAATGGTGCTCACGAGAAGCAGGAAATCCTTCGTGTTCTGGGACATCATCCAGTTAAAAATGTTTATAGCCCATGGATTAATCCTATTAAAGAGATTACAATGATCTGGCTAAGAGAATTCATATTGCTGGTCTCTTTTGCCATGAGAAAATGAACATGGTGAAAAGAATCACAGCTTTCATTTTCTTCACAAGTCCACAGCAAATGTCTCCTGCAAGGCTTAGCACGTAGTAGGTCCTCAGGTAAACAAGTAAACACACTTCCTTGGTGAGTGCTGTAACAGCTTGTGCTCAGTGGGGAAAAGTGGAACCTGACCACTCCCACAGCTTTAATAGCAGCAGGTGAGTACCACATAGTAGAACATCAGAAAGGAAGCTTCTGGGAGGTCTCATAAAGAACAGCAAGCCCTGAAACTCAGCCTTAGCTGGCTTTGTCTCTTTGTTTCAGTTAGTTTTTAAAAGCGAGAAGCATGGCAGGATAATTACAAACATGAAGAAGATTCGCTGGAAGAAGCTGGACTTTTTTTTTCTATCTCAGTGTTGCAATTTTTCCTCTTAAAATATTTTATCTTATTTTTAAATATGTGTATGTATGTGTAGAATATGTACATGTATACAAGCACATGCCTGTATGTGCATGTATGTACAGTGTACATGTTCATGAGTGCAATGCTTATAGAGTTCACAAGAGGGCGCCAAATCCCCTGGGGCTGAACTTACAGGTGGATGTGAGTCATAGCCTGGGTGCTGGGAACTGAACTCTTGTCCAGTGTAAGAGCAGCTAAGACTCTTAACTGCTGAGTCATCTCTCCAGCCCCACTGTTGTGTGTTCAGGTGACACTGAGCCTACTCCTTTTGAGGACACAGGGCTATCATTGCTTCTGTTCATTATACTGCCAAGGGGAGAAATGGCCAGTGGCAGACTGACAGACCCTGCATGCTAAGTCTGTTGCTCTCAGTCATGTGGTCTCTGGTGAACTCCTTTTTACTTTATGCACCCTAACTTGTCCCTGTGGAGGTCCCTCTGCCCAAATTACTCTAGCTCGTTTTAAGATGGCAAAAACTAACCAACCAACAAAAAAAGAAAGAAAGAAAGAAAGAAAGAAAGAAAGAAAGAAAGAACTAATGAAACTAATGAGGACTGAGAACATCATATGGGTGAAAAAGGACCAAGGCCTTACTGCAACAAGTTATAAAACAAAATTAGATCAAACTTCTAATAACAGTGGTAAACTCTTAAAATTAAAAGAGTTTAAAGGAGGCAGGCAGATTTCTATGCATTTGAGGCTAGTCTGGTCTACAGAGTAAGTTTCCAGGATAGCTAGGCATACCCAGACAGCCCTATGTCAAAGAACCAAGAAGAAGAAGAAAAGAAAGGAGAAGAAGAAGGAGGAGGAGGAGGAGGAGGAGGAGGAGGAGGAGGAGGAGGAGAGGAGGGGAAGGGGAGGGGGGAAGAGGGCAGAGTTAAAGAATCTCTTTTTTTGAAAAATTTCATTTGTGTGACAACAAACTAGGGGGGAGGGAGTTTCTTCCTTGGGTCCTTTTCTCCTTTTCTACCACTAGATTGACCTCTGTTTTAAAGAGAACTTTTCACAGCATTCTTACCAAGCAACATTGACTAGGAATATGGAGAGGAGCTCTGCAGGACCCACCCACAGCTAACAAGCGACTGGCAGCTGATCAATGCGGCGAGAGAGAATCGCTCTTCTTTGATGGTCCATGGGTAGGTTTCCAGGCTCTTGCAAATGTCCTCACACACACACACACATATGAGTAACACAAACTGATAGTACTTAGGCTATCAAAATAAAAATATGAACAGCACTAAATGATAACACTTAGCAGGCTATCAGAACAGAAAAGAAAATGTAAAGTTGGGATGTGGTAGCAGCGAGTGGGTATGACATCTGACTGTATACATGAATGAAAGCTTCAAACAATGGAAAAAGTGTACTAGCGGGTGCCAAAGCTCAAAAACTAACCAATAAATAAGACAGAAAACCTGGACCTATGGGATGTGCCAACTCCTTTGGTTGATTTAGATTTTATTGATTATATTAAATTTTTTATTGTCTGTGTGACATGCGCATGTGAGTGCAGGTGCCCAGGGACCAGAGGCTCTGCATCTCTTGAAGCTGGAGTTACAGCTGGTAGTGAGCCGCCCTATGTAGGTGCTGGGAACGCAGCTAGGGCCATCTGTAGAAGAAACTACCATTGACCACTGAGCAATCTCCCCAGACCACCAGCTGCCTTTCAACTGACCCTTCATTTTCTTGACACTTTTCATATTACTGCCGTTTTATATTTCCTGAGATGGACAGAAATTTTCAAAAAGCGTTACTTTCTCATAAGGCAGTGCTTTATCTCAAGGGTGATGTATAATCGTAGCTCTCTTTGAGAGAGAACCACACATTCACACAGCTGCTTGGCTATCTTCTCCGGGCAGTTTGTTAAATTGTTATATTTTAATGTACCTGCGCTAAGGCTTTGGTATTCAAATGCAAGAACAAAGTACTTAGGGGACACACACAGATGACTCTGGATCACTCATTGTTTTAGTTTATATCAGGCACTAGTGTCCTCCGTGGAAGATAATTGAATTGGCAGCTTCACTGGCTACTGATAATGAAGGCAATAATTCTTTGAAATCTCAAATCAGAATGGGAGAATTTTTTTAAAAGGCAGAATTTCATAGGACCGTACATGTGACTAAAAGCTCTAAAACTTCTTCATTACACTAATGCCAGTGTTCTTCTCACAAAACAAAATAGAGTCCTGATTTCTTCTGAATCTACCAGGATCTGTCAATACAAAAGCTGAGAGCTTCCTCAGACTCATTCCCCTAAGATTTCTGCACGTTTTTATAATTTGCAGAGGATTTTATGCATGAGTATTGGCATCAATTCTTCTCTCCCCCTCTACCCTCCCACGGTCCTTCCACATGCTCCCTCCAATACACCAGCGTGAGTATTGGTATCAGCTCTACCCCTCCCTCTCTACACCTCCGGGGCCCCCTCCACACTCTCCCTCTAATAAACAAGCTCTTCTCTTGTAATGTTATTATTTTATATAAAGTCAACTGAGTCCAGTGAGTGTTGCTCGTGTGGACATGGATTTGGCGTTGACTATTTAAACTCAGGCAACATTTAGAGAACTCATCCCAGAAACAAACATTCTGTATTTCTATTAGCTGTGACACATGGCATTGGTGGCTAGAACTGTCCATTATAAAACAAGGTCAGCACCCTCCAGTAAGAAGATGATTAGCAACAATCCTCAAATGTGAATGAGGTTTGTTGGCCTTGGGATGGCTTTCCTGGGAAACCATTCTTGAGACAGAGTTAGGGGTACAACACGGTTCTGTCCTGTGGAAGGCAAATGACAGAAGTGATCATAAGCTGGGGGAGAATTGAGCTATCATGTAGATTGATTCTTGTCTGGCTCTGAAAGTAGCTACAATGGCCATTTACTGAATTAGGATAAGATGCCTGTCTTAGTTAGGGTTTCCATTGCTGAGACAAAACACCATGACCAAAGAGCAAGAGGTTAAGGAAATGGTTTATTTGGCTTATGTTTCCTTATTGGTGTTCATTGTCAAATGAAGTAAAAACAGAAACTCAAACAGGGCATGGACCTGGAGGTAGAAGCTGATGTAGAGGCCATGGAGGGGTGCTGCTTACTGGCTTGCTCCTAATGTCTTGCTGAGACTGCTTACTGACAGAACTCAGAACCATCAGCCATGGATGGCACCACCCACAGTGGTCTGGCCCCTCCCTCATCAATCATCAATTAAGAAAATGCCTTATAATCTCATGTTGGCATTTTCTCAATTAAGGTTGCCCCTTCAGATAACTCTAGTTTGTGTGTCAAGCTGATATAAAACTAGCCAGCACAATACCCATATGAGAAATATAACCTTACTCATCAGTTGCTATAACCCTCCCTAGAAGGGTCACACCAGGGTATAGAGATTTCTGAGGTTGAGAGTATCTCTCTAGAGACTGAAGGTTATTTGCCAATATGTCTCCCATTTGGTGGGGCCCCACAGCCAGATGTTCACTGAAGAGGGGTGTGCCCCATCCCTTCCACTATGTCCCTGGTTAGATGCCCTCTTACTCTTATTGACCTACAGGAAGCAACTGTCTGGACCAACCCATTGTCTGTCTCATTAGAAGCAACTCACTTGGATCCATCCTTTCCACCCTGGAAGAAAGCACCCACTTCCAGAGCCATCCCAAGCCCTAAGACTACCCATCATCTGGGTGGAAGCATTGAATTTAGGGAAGCACAGTGAAGAATAAACTAAATTTCTGAAACTTTTTATCACATCAGCAAGAAAAATAACTCATTTCCGAAAAGATTCGATTCCAAATCTCTACAGATTACACAATTTATTATTTTATTTGCTCAACTCAAACACCTGCTGCGGTCAAATGCATGAGATAATTCTTCATTTCCTTGCCAATATCAAAAGCCAAAATTTCCTGGGCCTCTGACACGGTAGTTACTTTGTCCACAGACTTAGGTCTAAGACTACTTAATAACACAATCAGCAGGTTTACGAATTTTCCGTCTGGCATCAAATGAACACTTGTGAAAATGAGTTCTGACAGTCACCTTCAATCTACTCTCTGGCCTGAGAATGGTAAAGGACGAGCTGAGTGAAAAGTGGCCTTCTTTCCTGAAGTCATAGCTGAGAAAATCGAGTGTTAAAGAGTGAAAAACCAAAAGACCATGCATTGCTGTCAACCATGGGGCTTTAACCTGTTCTTGGTTTCGCAAGACAAGATGGTTCTCTGGATGCATGACACAATAGACCCATGGCATACCTGCCATGAGGAACACTTGACATTGTCACACTGGAGGGCCTTCTCCCTCGCTGGGGCAATTGCTTGATGCTCAGTGGAACTTAACAATAACACAAGGCACATAAAACATGTCCGCAGAAAGCTGCTTCGTGTTTTGTAGGCTCCGGAAAATGAAAGACCCCGACCTGTCTTTTCTCAAATGGGTTTACAGGCACTTGACAGTCTCTCCCTTTCTACCCTTGTTTGGCAAGAGAAAAAGTAAGAAATTGTCCTGTGTTGAAGAGAAATGGCAGGGGACCAAAACATAAAAGTGTCTTTATTTCTATAAATGTGAGTTGTGTGTAGCTTGGCCTGAGGTGAGTCTTAAGGGATAGATGGGGAAAAAAAATAACAACAGAAAAGAACCAAGGCATTCTTTCTACTTATAGAAAAAAAAACACAGGAGGAAACTGTCGACTGCCAGCCTATTTTTACTCTTGGCTGGAAGGCTATGTAAGTGTTGTTGGTAGGTATTTATTTTGTTTTATGGTTAAAAAAAAATTGTTCACTCACCCATTGCCATGCTTGGGAAAAATAAGTCGGTGCTGGATTTTATTTCTAAGATAAACAAGTCTAGAACAGGTCACTTTTTAATTTTAAAAGCTCTGGGAAAACTGGTGAGATGGTGCAGAAGGCAGTGGTACTTAATGCCAAGTCTGATGACCTGAGTTTGACTCCACATGACCCACATGGTAGAAGAGAAGAAACGATGCTCTAAAGGTGACATCTATCTTCCATATATGTACACACACACTCACACACATACACACACACATACACTCACACAATGTAATAAAAATTTAAAGCTGTGGAAATGTCATCAAGGCTGTTTTCCTATCTAAATATTCTAGCTAGAAGGATGAAGCATTATTAACTCAGTGGGAAAAGCCTACCAAGATGCAAACATAACTTTCTTCTATTTTATCTATTACATCCACCATTCGAGTGTGCTGGAGACATTGCTCTGTGGTTAGTATAGAGACTGCTCTTCTAGAAGACCAGGTTCAATTCTCAATACACAACGATGGCTTATATCCCAAATTCTAGGATACCTGATACTGTCTTCTAGTCTCCATAGGCAATGCATACATGTGCAAGTACATGCACTTGTTCTTAAAGAAAGAATGATATTTGAAAGATAAAGTAGGAATCGCCATAATATACTTAAAAATCAAGATAACAGATATATACTTTTTGATTAGTGGGAGGATAGAAATACTAACATGTAGGATTTTTTTCCAGATATGCAAAACCCTTCTCTTATGGAAGACATTAGTTTCAAGTTCTCAGCCCTTGCAAAGTAGAGGTTGCTTGGGTATGTGACATATTTTATTTAAATTTGAAAAGTACATGGTAAGCCATGCTCCCTTTTTGGCCATCTTAAAAAGGAGAGGCCACACTGATCTGCTGGGGATGTAAAGAATAGGTAAAGAATAAGCCATATGGACAAGTAGTCAAGCCCATTCCTTCCATCCAAAGAACATAGATACAAGGGAAATCCTGATATTTGAACGCTTTTTCTCATATACAACTTTTGCCTTAAGATTCACTGGAAGAAACAACAATGAAAAATATTCCAGGGTTGAAGAGACAGCTCAGCCATTAAGAACCCATCCTGCTTTTACAGAGGACCTGAGTTTCATTTACAGCACTCACCATGGACAAGCATGATGCCTGCAACTCCAGCTCTTCTAACACAGACACGGTTACGCTCATGTTCTTATAGTTTTAAAATAGTAAAACAAATGGTCAAAAAATTAAAAGGAATGCTTGAAAAGAAAATGTCTTGTATATGAGAACGTCTTGGAGAATATGTAAGCTGTTGTGGGTGTGCTAAGGAGTTCTATAGGTCAGATGCAGCATGTATCCATGGTGACTGATTTTAGGAACATCTCTCTCACCCCTATATCACCCCTAGAGATCTGCATGTCACTGGCTAGTCTGTCTAAAGACTTCAATGGGAACATGAAATGCTGGAGCATGGCTCTTTCCACCACATGTGTCTTGCCACATCTTGAGCACTAGCAGTGAAAGGAATCCTGGGAGTGATGTCTTTTGCAGATAGTTCTGTCATTTCTCCTCCCCTACCTCAGTGCTGTCTGTGTGCTATGGGATAATGATCTTATAAACTATAAAGATTGGTCATGCATACTGGTTATAAAACACTGATTGGCCAATAGCCAGGCAGAAAGTGCATAAAGGGTGACTAGACTAGGAGAATTCTGGGGTGAGGAAAGGCAGAGAGTCAGTCACCATTCAGAAGCAGAGGAAACAAGATGAGAATGCCTTACTGAGAAAAGGCCCCAAGTCACACATCTAAACATAGACCTGAATTATGGGTTAATTTATGTTGTAAGAGCTAGTTAGTAAAAAGCCTGAGCTAATACACGAACAGTTTATAATTAATATAAGCTTCCATGCGTTTATTTAAGACTGAACAGTTGTGAGATTGGGTGGAATAGAAACTTTCATCTACACCTGTGACATAAAGAATGGGGCAGAGGAATCTGGAGTTCCTGATGACAAGGCACTTTTCCTGACTGATGTCTTGATGTACCACAGCCCAGCTCTTGCTGCACAACTGAATAAATTGGGTTTATAGATGCTTCAATGTTTTCAGAGTCTGGGAGAAGCTAGGGAATTATTAGTATCCACGGAAGAGATTGGAATATGGAGTATGCTGCAGAGAATTAGCACTTGAGAGTTAGGGCTAGAATGAGTCACCAAGAGAGGACTTCCACTACACACTGAGGCATACAGGAAACTAGGTCCAGTTGGTGGTGCCCTTCCTTACATCAAGAAGAGTTTGCACTAACCAGTGGCATATGCTTCCTTGGCACCAGGAATCAAATATTTTGTCCATCATACTGGAAGCCTTCATTTGATGACATCCTGTCCTTGTACTTTCAGCAGCTCACAATTCGCTAGAACTAGTGACAGCCATGTGACAGCCTTGAAGGACAAAGCAGGGTCCTGGCTCCTACTGCTGTGTAAATGAAGATTAAGGGAAAATATAGCCACTGTCTTTGACTCTTCGGGAAGTAAACAGACCTGAGATTAGCATGGGTCGCTACATAAACAATGAGTCTCAAGCTGATGAGGGAGGGGGACTTGATGGGGGAGGGGGAGGGAAATGGGAGGCGGTGGCGGGGAAGAGGCAGAAATCTTTAATAAATAAATAAAAAACAAACAAAAAAAAAACCAATGAGTCTACCATGGTGTCAGTGGTGTCCCAGTTCCAGAATCCAAAAGTCAACATTAACTCCTAATGTGCTTGTGCATGATGTAGTACCACAACGTATCTCAGCATGACCCTGTGACATCACTGAGCAGTGATATAGACAGCTTCTCTGTGAAGGACGGTTTTCACTAAATACAAATAAAATGGAAATCAGTCAATACATTGGGGGACTAAGAAAAGCATAGAGTGGGCTCAGGAGACAGCTTGGTAAGTAAAGTGTTTGCTGCCCAAGTGTGAGGAACTGAGTTCAGATCCTGAGATCCTACACAGAACTGAACATAGTACTGTGTCTGTAATCCCAGTAATCCTAGAGCATGGGAGAATCCCCAAAAGCTTGAGGGCCAGCTAGCCTGGCATACACAGAAGCCAACAAGAGACACAGACACTCAAGGTTGTTCACTGATACACATGCCTTGGCATGCATGTGCCTGTACATGAATATGCAAACATAATACTCTATGCACATATAGTATACACACACATACACATAAACACAAAAACATCACAGGATAAACAGCTGAATTACAAACATTTTTAAAACTCTAGCAAACTTGTATATTAAAATATTTTTAAGATATACTTCATCTTCAATTATGTGCGTACATATTTGTGTATGTCTCCATGTACCTATCTGTTGGGGAGGGAAGTGGGTGTGTATGTGTGTGTGTGTGTGTGTGTGTGTGTTTGTGGGTATATACACAAGATCTCAGGCACCCACAGAGACCAGAAGAAATCACTGGATCCCTTGAAACTGGATCTCTCGTGGGTTGTGAGGCCTATGACATGGCCACTGAGAAGTGAACTCAGTTTGTGATGAAGAGGAGCAAGTGCTCTTAATCACCAAGGCCCCTTTGAAGCATCATATGGGATGATTTAGCTGATGTACTTGAGGTTAGGGAAACAGTTTAGTGGTAAAGGTAAGTGCTTGCTGAACATATGTGAGTATCACAGTTTAGATCCTATAATCTACATGAATGTTTTGGAGACAGGGACAGTAATTGCCTGAGAAAGTTGGCTTGCTCCACTGGCTACACTGGTGAGTGACTGATTCGGTGGACAAAGTAGACAGCAATTAAGGAAAATGACTGATGTTAAACTCCAGCCTTCACCTGTATGTATGCGTGTATGTGTACCTACACAGAGCCATGTGCATGCACACACACACACACACACACACACACACACACACCACGTATACACTCCTTCCATGTATCTTCTAGGTTCCAGCTTCTTACACAGTGGGGTCTCAACTCTCTATAGGGTGGCATCGTTAAATATGGGGGGTTATAAAAGCTTGGCAGTAGTCAATGGTTTCTGACAAGCCATAACCAAAAATTAATTCAAAATCAAACATGGATTGAGTCCAGGGAGTTTCAGGCAAGGCCTCCCCATAATGCACCTCACCTTGACTGCAGCATTGACTCTGAGCACACAAATGCACACTTATCACAGTGGGGGTGTCACACAGTGCCTGCGACAGCTCAGCTAACATTCAAAGAGCTGCGGCGCTCTTTCTGCTCTTACAGAAACGAAACTAAAACCTTTAATATTTCCCTACCATCATTCCTCAGCACACAAGTAATAAGTATTAAATGAGTATGTCTTTGGACTATACAACATCAGAATGCCTGATTTTTAAAAACTATGATTTTTGGTTGCTGATAAAAATAACAAAACAACTAAACAAGTTTTGGCTTGGGATGAGAATAGGATTACCAACAATATCCAAAATGGGCATAGGCACACATATAATACTTAATTCTTATGTACTATTTGAAGTGGCATTCTCAATATGGGTGATTATGAAACCAATCAACTCCGAGAAACATCACAGATGTTGCACATAGGGCCATCCAAGTAGTGGTTCTTTATGCAAAAACAATGCACCCTTCTCATTTGCTGTCAATAAATGACAAAATTAAATTTAACAAAGAATTATTTTTAAAATAAATTTATGATTCCTCATTAGTGAAAGTTGTATTTCTATACCTATATCCCATACTCAATGAGGCATTGTAACAATTTCTTGGGCAAAAATCAGTCTGTGTGATAGAGTTGAAGAAAGTTCAGCTTGCAGCTCCAGATGTGCCTTCTTCCCAACTCATTCTTTGCACCTCTATCCCTCATAAGCTGCTCCCTCTTCCCTGAACTCCACATATAAAATCTTGTCTCTAATTATCCTACCTCTTCATTTTCCTGGAAACATTTTCTAGAATATCAACATGGAATTTCCCCCTCTGTCCTTAAGTTTATCTTACCATAGCATTTAGCAAACCTAAGGACCTATAATTACAGATTTCCTTGCCTGTCTAACCTTCTGAATGCTAAGGTCCTTGAGTACAGGTGCAAATTTCTATTCATAGCCACATTTCTAGCACTGACCAGACTGGCATTTGCAATAGGAACAATTTGGAAAGTGGATCCGACCTGGTATGAAGGAAAATGAATTCCGGGGAAGTTCTGGAGCCTTCTCAGCTCATGTCCCACAACCTGCCTCCCTGGAAATGCTGCAAACACAGCTTGGTTTGGCTTACTGACAGCAAAAAGTCTCCATCTTCTGGGGTTTGACTCGAACGACTATATGAAACCTAAGGGCAGATACCAACACTTCAAACAAAGGTGTCCCTGAGGCCAGAGGATGCCTGGCCATCTCTCCATCCTGTCCCATGTTTAGGCTTAGAGAAAGCAGAATAGCATCTACTCTTTTCTTCTTTGAGAGACTGTCTGAAGGTCAGCTCTCTTGGTATCCCAAATCTACCTCAACCCACCTAATGCATGCAGACTACCATTTCAGAGAGTTCTGAGACATGGACACGTACACTCTTGGCTTTAAGTATATAACTTTTATATGTAACTGTGTGTGTTTGGGGGTATACATTTATGTACCGGGACTCACAGTGATGTAAGAGGATGCCAGATCCCCTGGGGCTGGAATCACATTATCTAATGTAGGTATTAGGAATGAAACTTGACCTCTGCAAGAGCAGCAAGTGCTCTTAACAGTGAGCCATAGCTACAGGCTGCTACATTGCTGTTTAAAGCACAAATCAGTATAGCTTTCTTTGCAATGCAGCAAAATATATTAAAGGCTGTGAAATGGCGATTTAGTATAAGGAAATGGTTAATGAAGCAGATATTTTAAAATTATAGTTATGGAAATTGAGTTTTGATGTAGTTAATACTTAAGCTGCATTATTAACTGGGAAAACTAAGAGATGTCAGGAGTATACGTGTCTTTACTTTGTATTCTTTTCAGATTATGGGTATGTGTGAAGAGGAAAAACTCTGGAAGCAGAAGGGGTATCTGCAGCTGGTGAGATGGTATGTGCTTTTATTGTTGTCTTAATGTCAACTTTAGCCACTAGAAAACAGCTGTTTCCATCATGCTAGGTGAAATAAGCTATACAGAAAGACAAATATGGCTTCTCTCAGATGAGAGTCAAAGCTAAAGGGAAGAGAGGTAGAACGAGAGAGGGTGATTGGAAAGGAAGGCAAATACCACACTCTGGGGTGTGCTGTGTGGGAACATATTTATATTTGCGAGTGTGGATATAATAAAAGCAGAATGGGGATGACTGTAAAGCGGGGACAGCATCGGGAACGAGAGAAGAAAGCCAGGGAAATAGGAACCGAACTGTAGAACCGCGTATGTGTGGATGAGTAACGAGGAAGCTCACGATTTTATTTTATACTCTAAAAATAAAAAAATGAAAATAAAACCATGGTTTATTATTTTGGAAATGTCTCTTCCTATGGAGAAATTCCCCCTTTCTCCTAAAGGTTCTTCAACAGTACATTCCTGCATAAGAAAAACTTGTAAAGGATTACCGTTCATGCCCCGGGACCTGATTTATTAAACAGTGATATTGCACATGGAAAGTGTCTGTTAAAATTATTTACACATGTTACTTAAAGGAAGTCCTAGGATATCAGTCTATGAAGAAAGCTGGGTGTTAGTACGAATTGTATGCTCCTATTAACTGAAAAATGGAGAAGGGTAATAATACCCATGCATACACATACATGTGCACATATACAGAGAGATCCACACACACACGGGCATACACACAGACTCATATACACATGAATGTACACACACACACGTACACATGCCTTTATTTTAAAACTGGAGTCTGAAGGGATGACCCAGGAGGTGAAGGGGCTTGCTGCCAAGTCTGAGGATCTGAATTCTATCCCTGGGATTCACATGGTAGAAGAAGAGAATGACTCTCACAAGCTTTCCTCTGACTTGGGCACGTGGGTTGTGCAATGCAAGCCCACACATGCAAAATAAATTATAAAAAATTTTAAATAATAATAAGAAAAGCTAACGATGAACTCTCGCTTAGAAATAAAGATGGTGGACGGACAAGGCCAGCTTGAATACAGTTTTATAAATTTCACTTTGAGTTCATTTTAATATTTCACATAATTTTAATAAAACTGAACTAAACGAGGAACATAAATTACTTGAAAATAAGACAAAAGCTAAACCCAAGGGAAGACAGAGATTGTGGTGGGATCTCACAGGAAAACCTGCCATCATTTTAATGCATTGCAGTTGGGCTCCAAGTCTCCACTGAGATACAGCTGAGGAAAACAAAAGACAAATGGAAGCATCATAAAATTCCTGTATTTCAGTGGTGTCAGATCTGCTGTCATTTTAGCACTCACTGCAGATCTCATGGGTTAATGGTCACCTTAACCAGCATACATTTGGGCCCAAGAAAATAAAAATAAAAATAAGATGACCAAAGTCAGTGTAAGCACAAGTCATTGAGGGTTATTCATGGAACTTTGAGGTTGAGGACCAGTCTAGTATCCCGATGGCCTGATGTCTTCTACTGATGGCTCAACTGGTCCATTTGCTGAGGTCAGTAGGGATCTTGTCAGATCAATTATGGAGTCACTATTCATGTTTGGACTGCTTAATCAAATGCAAGTGATCAGCTGGGTCAATCAACAAAAATGCACTGTACACAATGATGAAGGCTGAAGGCAGAAAGCACCAGCACGCGGGAGTCCTGATGTGTGTTTGTGTGTGCTCAGTCTAGCTATCCATGTCCCGCATCAGGTGTTGGGCCATCATCAGAGAACCTATCTGCAGATATGTGAGGCACAGCAAGAGCAACAGTTGCCTTGAGGCCACAATGATGCTCAGATCTCAGAAAAAAAGAAAAGAGCATAGCATAGCAGAAAGCACCGCCTTGTTCTCTGAAAAAGAAAACATCGAGAAAGATAGGAAGTAGCGCCAGTCTGCATAGGGCTCTCCCGGAACATTTTAACCCTTTGTATTTCCCTATTTAATTGTGTTGTGTGCTCACATGTCTGTGTGTGCATGCATGGAGGCCAGAGGCCAACTTCAAGGCACCACTTCTGGTCTTCTACCATTCCAGTCATGGGGATCAAGTTCAGGTTGTCAGGCTAGCAGGAAACACCCTTGCCTGTGGGTCCATCCCGCTGGGCCCCTCAATACTGTAAAACATCAGATGAGGAGCAGAGTTTGCTGGACATGCATGATGCCCGGGTCCCACTGCCAACACCGCCTCTACCAGGCCTAGCAGCTCACACCTGTGCTCTCAGCACTCAGTGGGGGAAAAGCATGGAGGATCAGAAATGCGTGGTCATCCTCAGTCACACAGTGACTTTCAAGGCCAGCTTGGGCGATGTAAGACTCAACCTCAAAAATAAACAGAAAATTAATAACAAAAGCCAACGAGAAGACTTAGGAGACAGCAAGAATATGTGCTTGCCCTCTCTAGCCATTAATGCTTTGGTAGATCCATTCCTTTCATGCTCACTGTGGTATAAAATGCTATTTCATTTAAACCCTCATATTTACTAACCATTCATAAGTAAATAAGCACCCACAGACTGTAGAGAAGACTGGCCCCTCCAAAGCCTCTGTTTCTCCATTTACCACATTCATGGCCATGTTCCTGACAACCGGGCTATAAAATTTACAAGAAAAAGAATCCTGCCTTACAACACATCCAGACACAAACTGCCCCAGTTTTTACTATTCTAATAAAAGCAAGAAATAGTTGGTTTTCAGTTTTCCTCTCTCGTGGGGCCTCGTGCTTTGCTCAGGTTGAAATTGCCGTGCACATAGAATTCTGTGCATTTCTCAGAACTTTCTGGACACTTCGGATACTGAAGCCCTGTGGCTATAAATAGAATAGCAGGAGTCCGGGGAAGCAGCTCTAATTTCACAGGAACATTGGGCACAGCCACAGGCCTGTCACTCCAGGGAGCCTTCATAAAAGGAAACCCCCGGAATAAAGAATTCTGGGCTGCGTTTTCTCCTTTGCTATTGAGCCTGGGATGCACATGTCACAGAAACAGTGATGAACCATCTAGCAAAGGGGACGGAGATGGGAGAATCTGGAGGAAAGTGTGTCATGGTGGTTGGGTAGCAGCACAAAGTGTGTGTGTGTGTGTGTGTGTGTGTGTGTGTGTGTGTGTGTGTGTGTGTGTGCGCGTGTGTGCATCCACGCATGTACGTGAGCATATAAAAAACAGAGATCAGATGTCTTCCTGATTTATTCTTCACTTTATTTTGGGGGAGAGTTTCTCACTTTTACCTGGAGCTTGCTTATTGACTAGATTTGCTGGCCAGCTAGCCCTAGGAACGCAGCTGTCACTGAATTTGAACAAGTCACCGAGCCTAAATGAAAGAGTGTATTACTCTTAATGTCATAATACATTGGCTACTGGCTGTTTGGAGAAGACCCATTTTCATGCCCTGCACCCACACAATTGACGGGAGAGGGCATCACTTGCTTTCATATGCTGACAACATAGCCAGGGGCATTTTCACTGCATTTGTTATTAGGATGTTTTAGAGCAATTCAAAGAACAATCAATGTCCTCCCTGGTCCCACACTGAAGTGAAGTCTGAAGAAGCAGCAGTAGAGCATGCTGAGGGACGATGGGGGAGAGATGACAGAGGGAACCTGGGAAACAGCTGGCGATGAGAGGGATCCAGGGATCAGACTTTGATTAGCCCACCCTGTAAACCCTCCCAGAATAAGAATGACAAGGACATCTCAGTGTTTACGTTCTCTTTGCTCTTTTGTTCCATGTTTTGTCACCCAAATAAGTCAGGTTGCTTATTAACAATGCCATCCAGCCTGGTTACCAACCACATTTGGGTTCTTCTTAGTGAGGACTGGCTGAACTCATTTCTATACCTACCGTAAACAGGACTACATAACACCAGCTAAAAGTGAGGCTGCCCTAAGTCTTAGCAAGTCTGGCTAAGTGGTCACACAGGCAGGGACAGACAAAAGTGGAACCAAGACATTTTAAAGGGCATAATAAAGGAGGTTGGGGAGAGAGCTGTGTTAACAAGTGGGAAGCCCTAGGTGCAAGACCAAGCTTCAGGGGGGAAAAGGTAAGTACAAATATTTATGAAACATAAATACATATATATATATATATATATATATATATATGTATTTAGAAATTAAGCCTATTTCTATATATTATTTATTTTTAAATTGCTTGTTTGCAGCTAGAGTTGAATTAGATTTTCATATCCAGATACTACTAGAAGAAAATCCACAGTTTCATGTAAGACTGGAGACTGTTCTTGGGAATAAAAATACCTTATTTGTTTTTAAGACATTTTTCCATTAGATTTACCTCTAGGGTAAGTGGATAAGTTGCTGCGACAGGAAAGAAAACAAAAGTAAGAAGTCAGCCTAGTCCTTAACCAGGCACTATTCTTCTTACGTAATAGAAGGCAGAAGACCCGGGAAGTCCTAGGTGCCAAGAATTAAACTATTGGGCTTGATTTCGTTTTCTTCTGTGAGGTATTTCTTTGGGATCCTGGGGTTTTTATTCTGGGACAATTGCCCATCAGAGACGTTCCCAGGCAACCTAAGAGAAGAAAGGAGAAAGTACACATACTTCTCTCTCACAGATGTCAGAGGCAAAGGCCACTTTGGGACCATATCCTGAGCCAATTTTATGAGAGAAGAGACGGCTCCTAACGTTAAGGGTAGGCTAAAGGGCCGAGCCCTTAACCACTTTAGTTCATTTCATCCTGGAGTTTCCGTGACCCAGAAGAAAGAGTTTTAATACGAGAGAAAACGCATGCTTTGCAATATGCAAGAACGTGCACCTTCAGAGGAAGGCCTTGTTCTCTGAGATTCGGATGGCAGTGTGAATATGATACCATGCTGTCAAAGTGTGATTGACATATTTATGTAATATCTCTATACAGTGACAGCTCTGCACAGCTAAACTTGTCTTTCAAACCACAAGATAATAGAACTCTCCATTAGGCTGAATTTTCTAAGCAAAGTTAATCCTCTATACATTCATAATAAGCCTGACTAAATGCTGCACACAGAGAATATAAGAACTTTTAAGTATATGCTAATTATAAAATTAAAACAATATATTCAGTTTTGGGCATGGGATATAAGACAGATGTTCATTTCCATGAATATGAATTTTACTCACGTACAAAAATCCCCAAAACTTTCAATACACCAAGATTAGCTGAAGTTTCCCACTTCAGAAGCTATATTGTCCAAGAAAGTGGTGAGGGCGGCCTGACACC
Organism: Microtus pennsylvanicus; assembly: GCF_037038515.1. Lineage (NCBI taxonomy): Eukaryota > Metazoa > Chordata > Mammalia > Rodentia > Cricetidae > Microtus > Microtus pennsylvanicus. The sequence continues at coordinate 7,615,754 of NC_134581.1, read as the reverse complement.
CAGAAGACTCCCACAATTTATGGACAAAGAAGCATCTTCTTGGTTCTCTTCCAAACTTAACAAGGGCTTCTACCAGGAAGGGTTATTAACCACACCCCTTCAACCTGCAGTAGGAATTCAGGGGAGCTGTCTGATGAAGGGAATGGTCTCTCAGGAAAACGAGTCCATTGAGAGGTAATGCATTTATTTAGGATATGGTGTCTCCACATTTATGAGGAGGGGAGAGAGGAAAAGAAGTACAACTAGCAAAGGGTGAACGATCCAACCCATCAAGCAGAAAGTGAGACACCACTCCTTCCACGCTGAAAGCTTTGCACAAGTGGGCCACGATGAGTGCCCACATGAACCAGAACTTTCCACGGCACTGTCAGCAAAGATCTATTAGTTCTGTTCCATTTATTTCTTCAGGTACCCTTACAGATGTATGCATTTATCTTATTTAAGTGTATGTGTGTTTGCCGGTGTGAGTTTATACACATCATATGCATACAGTGCAGCAGGAGGCCAGAAGAGATCACCAGTTGCCCTGGTACTGGAGTTGCAAGCACTGACAACCACCATGTGGGTGCCGGGAACTGAACCTGTGTCCTCTGCAGGAGCAGTAAGTACTCTTAGGCACGGATGCATCTCTCTAACCCTCCTCATGTACCCCTAAACAAGAACATAAGCTTGTCTTCTGTTGTGACAAACGAATAGCTAAATACTTGCACCCCCATACATGTCCTATTTTAATGCATTACACCACATCTATTAAATATCATGCACAATTATTTTCTATGCTTTGTATACCAGACTTCATCAGTTCACAGAGTTCACGATCCATTTAAAAACTGCCATCACAACAGTTATGAGACAGACTATAGCTTTATTATCTCTTGTGACTTATTTCTGGCCGTCAAAATATGTCCATGTTAGCAGGTTAGAAAATAGAAAGGCAAAACTAAATGTGTCTAAGTTTTTGCTTCAAATGATTGATTTTTTTAAATGTTTTTTTGGTAATTTTTTCCTTTTTTATAAATTTATTTATTTATTAAAGATTTCTGTCTCTTCCCCGCCAACCAATTCCCTCCCTCTCCCCCAATCAAGTCCCCCTCCCTCGTCAGCCCAAAGAGCAATCAGGGTTCCCTACCCTGTGGGAAGTCCAAGGACCACCCACCTCCATCCAGGTCTAGTAAGGTGAACATCCAAACTGCCTAGGCTCCCACCAAGCCAGTATGTGCAGTAGGATCAGAAACCCAATGCCATTGTTCTTGAGTTCTCAGTAGTCCTCATTGTCCGCTATGTTCAGCGAGTCCGGTTTTACCCCAGGCTTTTTCAGACCCAGGCCAGCTGGCCTTGGTGAGTTCCCAATAGAACATCCCCATTGTCTCAGTGTGTGGGTGCACCCCTCGCGGTCTTGAGTTCCTTGCTCGTGCTCTCTCTCCTTCTGCTCCTGATTTGGACCTTGAGATTTCTGTCCTGTGCTCCAATGTGGGTCTCTGTCTCTGACTCCTTTCATCGCCTGATGAAGGTTAATAGTCAGGAGGATGCCTATATGTTTTTCTTTGGGTTCTCCTTATTTAGCTTCTCTAGGATCACTAATTATAGGCTCAATGTCCTTTGTTTATGGCTAGAAACCAAATATGAGTGAGTACATCCCATGCTCCTCTTTTTGGGTCAAATGATTGATTTTTATGCTACACTGTATTCTATGATTTTTAAAAAAAAATACCCAAAATGTATGAACACAGCACATTCAAAATCCCTTTGCGTTTAGTCGAATGCTGTTTGCTATTTAGTTCTCAAAAGCAGTTAACTCAGGCCCGCCTTGTTAGAGGGACCCGCGATGAAATTGAGGCTCATCAGATTCAAAACAAGTCATTTTTATTTGATAAATCTGAAGTAAATGTCTTTATGTTGAGAGGAAAAGAAATATCACAGATAATAATGTTCAGGTCCAGAGAGACGATTTAGGGAGTAACCACTTGTCCTGCAGGACTGACAGCCGAGTTCAGATCCCAAGGACCCAAGCAGAAAGTGAGATGTAGTAGCAGGCATTAGTAATCCTAGCCATCCTACGCTGAGATGGCAGGCAGAGACCAGAGAATGAACCAGAAGCCTGTCCACCACGAAGACTGGCTATGCAACCAATCAGCAAAACACCAAGAGAGTCTTTGCCTCAAAGCAGGATTAAAGGAGAAATCTGACCCCTGACAGCTATTGACCTCCCTGTTTACACCATACATGTGTGCCCCCACATGCACGTCACACGCCTGCACATCCATTCTCTACACACGTGCACTACAGTGTTTAAAGCTATTGACCTCCCTGTTTACACCATACATGTGTGCCCCCACATACACGTTACACGCCTGCACATCCATTCTCTACACACGTGCACTACAGTGTTTAAATGCTTCAGTGTCTAAACTAACTGTGAAACGAATGTGTGCTGTCTAGGGACTGGATCCCCTGAGGATTACTTCCTGTGGATTACTAGAAGCTGAGCACACAGCAGGAAAGATTAGGAGTGTGAGGTGCATTCTGAAGGGACAGGATTCAACAGGAACCTGGTTGTTCTGGAGACTCAGACAACAAACAAACCCAAACTTTTGTGGTTGGTGCCTTTTAAGAACACTTCTACCTTGGGCAACGATGTCTCAGCTGTGCCCCACCCCCAAATTATGCATAAGATTATATATAAAGGACCAAGGAAGACTTGTAATGAAAATCAAAATCTCGTCTGACTGGAAAAGAGAACCACGAAAGATGCTGCATGATCAAAAATGTACGCAGCTTTTCTTATAGTCGGGATGGATGCCAAAGAAACTCAGTAACACACACTGCGTGGGGTAAAACAATTATCTGGGACCTTTCATTACATCTCTCAGAAACCTCAAAGAAATGGTGAATTTGGGGCTTACAACCCATTGTATTTTAAGAAATTTAAGAAATACAAAAATTTAAGAAATACAAAACATGAATAATAAAATTGATCATTGAACACCACCCGTTGTTATTCTAGAGCACATACTCAGTAAGATGTGAACTGTAAAAAGAGTAAAATGCTCAATTATTTCTTCTGATGTTCAACTTGCTTTGTCTTTTTGTGATTTCTTTTCAAACTTAACCTTTTGGTTTTTTTTTTAATTAAGTTATATGTGTGTGTCCGTGTGAGTGTGTGCACACGATGGGGTTACCACGGAAGTCAGAAGAGGGTGGCAGGCCCCTGGAGCGAGACTGGCAGGTAGTGGTGGGTGACCCAGTATGAGTGCTGGGAACAGGACACGGAGCCTCTGTAAGAGCAGCCATGCTCTTGACCACCGAGGCATCTCTCCAGCCCTCTAATGATGTTTTCTAGTCCGGTTAGAACTTCCCAGAACACTTTTGTCTCAGGGTGACTCCGGATAGGCTTTTCAGAGACACCCTGAGCTTGCAACAATGAAGTTAAGGTTTTGGGTTTGTTTGGGTTTTTTCTTCCTTCCTTCCTTCCTTCCTTCCTTCCTTCCTTCCTTCCTTCCTTCCTTCCTTCCTCCCTCCCTCCTTCCTTCCTTCCTTCCTTCCTTCCTTCCTTCCTTCCTTCCTTTATTTATTTTGTTTTGTTTTTAACAGAGGGACAAAAGGAGAGTCTAGTTTCACTGGGAGACACAAAAGCATTGATCCCAAAAGATAGGAAACTATAGTTCTGTGTTCAAGATGGAACCAAAAAGAGTTCAAAGGAAAATATCCCTGTGTAACTAGGTAAGCTGGAGGGAGGACTGGGCTGCCTTGAAGCCTCCTGAACACACTCTCACTGGCAGGAGGAAGCTCCACCTAACATTGCCTGCTGTGGTGGTCATTGCTCACTGTCAACCTGACAGAATCTAGAAGCACCTGGGAGATGGGGCTCTGGGCACGTCTGCGGGTTATCCTCATTGTAGTAACTGATGTAGAAAGCCCCACCCACTGTAGCAGCACCAACCCCTGGCTGGGATTCTGCAAACGGGAGAATGGAGCAGAGCAGCAGCCTGCGGGCATCACCCTCTATATGGGATGGCTCGTGTGATAGGAGCAGCTGTTTCTTTCGTCTGTCACCTCGAGTTTCCTGCTTTGGTGGGCTGCTTCTTTCAACTGCAAGCTTAAATAGACCCTTTCTCCATGACGTTGGTTTTTGTCAGGGCAATTACCATGGCAACAGAAAGAAGTGAAGGACCTGTGTCAGGTCAAAGGCGCTTGTCGTGGCAAAGACTCTCCTTCATGTGCAATAGGAAAAAAGGATGTCATACATTCCAAGCTGTTATAACACTCCCATGTAAGGAAGACCATAGGGAAACGCCATAGGACCAACAAGAGATGCTTCCCCGAGTCTCTCAACTACAGAGGAGAATGGAGGAATGGGTGGTGATGAGGTATAGAGAGGAGTTGGGACTGTGACCTTGATGGACCTTGTACAGAAGATGTGGGGAAGGGTGCTGACTCTCCTAACAAGATGTGGGTGCAGGGAAGTCCTGGATCATTCCAAAAACAATGCACACAAGCTCTTCAAGAGAACATACTGGATATACACACAATTTCTTTACTTTATTTATTATTTATTGTTTTTCGAGACAGGATTTCTCTGTAGCTTCGGAGCCTGTCCTGGAACCTCTTGTAGACCAGGCTGGCCTCAAACTCAGAGACCTGCCTGCTTCTGCCTCCCGAGTGCTGGGATTAAAGGCATGCACCACCACCTTGCCTTATACACACATTTTCTAGCCGTTATGTGTATGGGTTCAAGATCAAGTCTCTTTCTCTATCTACTGAATAATGACAGGGACCAGGACTCTTTCTATTTCTGGAATATGTAACTGGCTTATTGGACAAAAAAGAAGAAATTGGAATAGAGATTAAGCAGCCACTTAAGCTTCACCTCAAATATATTAAAAGGAGGGGTATACACATTGAAAGTAGTAAAGTTACCTGTATGCAAAACATTATGAAAAATTACCACTGAAAGATAGAAAGTTATGTGCACACACATGCACAACACATACACAATACCGTGAACTAAAATGGTAAGAAAACAAGAGAGCAGGGCTACATTAATTTAGGAGTAAGTAATCCATTAGTAGAGAAGTGTCAAGAGCAAGAAAACGAGTTTTAGACTTTACAGAGCCCAGGGGACAAGCTTCTTCATTCTGGGTGCATATTATGAAAATTAGATTTGGGCAGTTTGGAAGTTGGTTTGGAAAACTTTTTATTTTTATCTAACAGGAAATTGGTGAATGAAACAAAACTTCCATGAGAATATAAGCCATTTCATAACTCCGTGAAGACTACAAGAAACTAGCCATGTCATAACTCCATGAAGACAACTCCAGCCAGCCAGCCAGAAAAACTCACAGGAAGGACTAGTGAGATGGCACAGCAGGCAGAGGCTCTTGCTGCCAAGCCCAACAATTTGATATCTGTACCAGAAACCCACACGGTGTAAGGAGAGAACTGGATGTTGCCAACTGTCCTCTGACCTCCATCATATATGTCACCCCTCTCTCTCTCTCTCTCTCTCTCTCTCTCTCTCTCTCTCTCTCTCCCTCTCTCTGTGAGAGGGAGAGAGAGAGAAAAAGGTTAGAAATTTAAAAATAGTAGAGAAAAACATTAAATTTTTGAATATTGTCTTTCTAATATCTAAGACTATATTTACCCTCTTTAGTCCCTAACTGCTAGTTGGTAGACCTCCTGGATTAATACCATAATGACTTAAAGATTCTGTTCAGTGGATCACAAATATATCTCCTGCTTGTACTGGATACAACCAAATCTGGAATGTTCTAAACAGAAAATGAACAATACTTGTTAAGACACCAATGTGTCTAGTTATTTGGTTTCTCACAAAAACATACCCTGTGGCTATGGTTCCTTTTGTTGATTACACTGCCCATGTCTTTCTTAGATCAAATTTAATGTTCCCAGAAATCTCTGAAAGTCTCTGGAAGAGCAAAGATCCTACATGTCTGGTTGACATCAAACCCATCAGGGCAGCAGCTGTGGACAGAGGTCTGCTCATAAACCGCTTAGTCACTCCCGCTCAGCCCCGCAGTGCCTCACTGTGAGCTGCCAAGAAACCATATCATGAAAAGCTAATTTGGCTCTTGAAGATAGCGTGCTTCCACAAAGCGATAAGGGGAAGTTAAGCTGGGTTCAGACAGGCTGTCTCTGTTCTCAGAAATATTTTCTGCCGTCTTATCAGCAGCCACATTCCTCTGCAAGTTGATGAAGTAAGATGTTCTCTCCCTTCGAGGGTTGGCTGTGCATCTATGTATGCATGTCTGTGAGCCTCTCTCTTGGCTGCACACGTCTGGTCCAGCAAAGCACTTAGCGCGGACTTCCACCTCTGGATGCTCGCTTGCTACTTCAGCCTTTGCTGATACTGCTCCTCTACCCCGGCTTTCTTCTGAGCTCTCTCTCCTCTCCACCCTGCCTTTTCCCCTCTGCTGCTGTTCAGTTTGGCCCTATGGTTCCAGGATGCAATCTTTAAGAGACCCTGCCACGTGAACTAAACTCACACTCCAGTCTCACATCCTCCCTTTGCCCCCCTGTCCCCCTTGGGAAAACATGCAAACCTTTGTTTTCAAAAAATACTACTGACTTGTGTGTATATTTGCTTTGAAAGTTGAGTCTTTGAACATGAGCTGGAGCCAGCCGGCTCGCACTTAGGAAACATGGCATGAAGGGAGAGATCACAAGAGGCTACAAGGAACCAGAGAAATGATCTTGACATGTGCTGGAGGGTTATAAAGGAAACAGGGTAGTAAAAGATGAAAGCAAAACTGGGTGCCTCACCCCACTGTCCAACCGCCGCATGCTGAGGAGAATCCTGACTGACCACTTACCTGTTTGCCTCCTAAAGCGAAGCCAGAAAGTTCAACTGTTAGCTGGGATCCAAATACCTAGCCACCTACAATTTTACACTTTCATAGGGGATGAGATTCATTCCTAGAGCATACAGGTCTTAAGGCAAATTGCACCATGTGTTTGGTCTCAAATAACAGAATAAGCATGTTGCTCTTCCATCATCTACCTCCCCGAGCCTGTCCACTCAGGTTACTCTAAGAGGCGAGATCCTCCCACAGTCCACAGAAAAAGGGCCATGCTCTCCTTCAGCAACGCTCCCCTTCTCTCCCCACATCTCTCTTCCCCTCTCCCCTTCACTCCTTTTCTCCCTCTTTCCCCCTCTCTCTCTACTACCACTTCTCTCTCTCCCTTTCTCCTTCCCTCTCCTTTTCTCTCTCTTAAACAATGAAGAAGCTGTGCCGTGACTGTTATGGGCCTCCAGAACGCCTAGCTCCTTTCTGACCCTGCCATGTAGAGTATCTCAGACTAAACTTGTTGGCATAAAGATTTCCACCATGTCTGGCAAAGTTACAGAAGTTGTTGATTTATCTAAAGGTTCTCCCAGGTACCTCCCCCATCAGCCTGTCTATGGTGACAGTCTCACTCTTACGTTATGCTACCTCTCATCTTTGTAATCTGTTTTTTTAATGCATGAGTGTTCTGCTTTCATGAATGCACATATATGTATATATATATATATATATGTCTTGTGCCTATAGAGCCCAGAAGAGGGTAATGATTTACAATGTCCTTCTACATGCTGTAAATATGTGTTTCTCTCATTGGTTGATAAATAAAGCTGTTTTAGCCAATGGCCAGGCAGGCAATCCAAAGACACAAAGAGAAAGAAGATGGAGTCAAGGAGAAGCTATACAGCCCCCGAAGGAGTAACGTGCTAGGGCATCATGGTAAGCGATGACCATGTAGAGATTAGCAGAAATAGATTAATTTCATTGTGAGAGCTAGTCAGTAATAGACTAAGCCATTGGCACAACAATGGCAATTAATATTAAGCCTCTGAGTAGTTATCTTATAAGCGGCTGTGGGTATGGGTAGGGGAGAGAAACTGGTCCAGGGGGACTGGACAAGATGGAGAAAAGTCTCTATTTATACTGGAGTTACAGGTGCTTGTTCTCTGCCATGTGGATGCTGACAGCCAAATCCAGGAGCTCTGAAGGGCTTTACATTCTCTTAACTACTGAGCCATGCCTCCAACTTCCAAAGGAAGTCTCTTTTCTATCATAAGACCTTGTTATGCTCTCTCTGACATCAGTACTGATCCCCCTTTGAATGGTCTTCCACCTCAAGGCCAAATCATGGTGGTCATGGTTCCAATGCTTTCTCTCTCAATAAAGCTCACTCTTAAAGAATAATTTTGTATTAGCCCCTTTCCTGAGCCCACCCACCACTTCTTATTATATATTAGGCAGGTCTTTTATGACTAGGATAGTTGGAGGGAAAATATTGGGTATGTTGACAAATGGGAGCTAGAGGGGGAATGTTTTTACACAGTTCTGGCACCCTGGCACCCTTCTAGTCCTTCTGGCTGTGGGTGTTCTGGTTCACTCCCAAATCTCCAGGGAAGATAAAGCTGTTTCCCAGTTTAGGCCCCACCTGAGACAGTCATTATCACGTGACCTCAGAGCACATTCCACTGAGTACACTCAACCTTGGAGTCTTGAGCATGGAAGTTTGGGCAGCGAGCATTCAACCAGGGCTGTACTGAATGTCAGGCACTGGCACTAAAGCTTCACTGGTCGAGCTATTTACAGCTAAGAGCCTCACGGAGGGATGTTGGCAGATGATCGCCGTGAGCTCCTTTTGTCAGAGATGCTGGAGTATAGAAAAAGCTAACTGACTTCTTCTTCAAGCACTTTCACATCCTGCTACAAATTCTGATGAAAAAATTTGATAAATAAAATGCATAGAATCATACGGTAAGTCAGGGTATGTGGACAGTTCGGCAACTAGGCTGAGCAGAATGCCATTTCCATTTTATCATATGGATACTGATACATAAAAAATAAAGCTGATCTCTAGTCAATGATAGGCATGTCCCGTGAAGAATATGCCATCAGAATTACTTCAGAATCTAGAAATGCTAGCCACTGTAAACTTCTTCCCGTTTTCCCTGTTTGCTTGTAGATGTTTCTAGAAACTATTGGAGGATGAACCACACCATAAACCTTCCCATCATGCAAAGCTTGCAATTTTTGCCCTTCCTTGAACTTGAAGTAAAAGCTGCACCAGTCGAAGTCTCTACTATTAATAGCCTGAATAGAATGGCCTGTTATTGGGATTTCTTCTTCAAAAAGAATTGCTGTAATATTTTAGAAAACCTCCAGGTTCCCAATGTACTAGAAAAGCAGATGCTGCTGTATGTGAAACCAGCAGTTTGGTGATTACACCTCACACATATGCAAGTCTAAAATCATGTTGACTCCACCCCCACCAGCATGACTGAGAACATCACTGACCTGAATTGTCAACCCTGACTTCTGACCAAGAGCACACAGACATTAACCGTGAACTGGCAAACTGCGGCTGAAAACTCCTATTCTGTCTAACACACACAAGGGGATTTCAGAGTGTGAACCATGGAGACTGCCAGACACAAAGCAGCCACTGTCTGGGATTTGATGAAACAAGAGGAAAAATGCCTAAGTGGCTGTTTCTTTGTCTACAGTGACTGGCAGACGGACGATGCCATGCGGTGGGACTGCACCACCGTGGTCATTAGCAGCCACACGACACATGCGCTTACTGGAGATCATACTCCACTGTCTCTGCACGAGACAGTTTCAGGGTAGCTGGACACGGCTTGCTAAACCAAGGCCAATTCAGTGACAGTGAGAGGCTGAGCTTGCCACCAAGCCTGAAAATCTGAGTTCCATCCCCAGGACCCCACATGGCAGAAGGAGACAAGAGACTCTTGCAAGCTGTCCTCTGACCTCCATGTGTGTGCCTGGGCACTTTTACATCTACAGGTGCACACACATACAAAAATAGAGATTTAACAAACATTAAATAAAGGATATCTTTTAACAAACAGAATTGAGAATGGCGTTTTAAACCTGTCCTATTACTGTTCAGAGCAATGTATAGGTTAAAATACCGCAGCAATAATTTATACTTAAATGCACACACACACACACACACACACACACACACACGCACGCACACACACATTTAGTTCCTTCATTTGCCATAGTCTGGCTTTGGGAAGTAAAATTCCCAAAGACCGAGATGACATAACGTGGCTAATGGGAATAAGTGAGCCTGGTACAGAATGTTTCAAAGCTTCACTGCTCAGCCTATGATTCCATACTTTTTAATTTCCTTGTATAAACAGTGAACCAGAGAATGGGAAAATCCATTTGGCTGGTCCAAGCTGCAAATTAAATCCTTGATTAAATTTTGGCAATTACATCCCCAGGTCGTTTCCATTTCAGCATTTTAAATTCATTTGAATAAGCTTCTTAATCATGATCTTGGCAGTGTACTGTATTGTAAAAAAAGTGATCTAATAAATACTATAAAGAGGATGGCTGGCAAATGGGAAAACTGAGGGGTCTTGCAAGGAGATATTTTACTATGACTTTCCGTTTTTATAAGTGGGTCTATGCAGGTCAAAGGTGAAAAAATAAACACAAGGTTCTGGAGAGAGGGCTCAGCAGTGAGGAGCGCACACAGGAACACAGTTCCTGTGGAGGTCCTGAGTTTGGGCTCCATTTCCACAGAGGAAAGGTTATGATTGCATCTAATTCAAGCTCCAAGGGATCCCCCGCCCCCTGCTGGCCTCTGAGGGCGCTTGCACTCATGTGCACTTACAGCCACCACCACCCACATCCAGGTACATAATTAAAAATTAAACAAATCTTACAAATAATACTGCTATGAACATAGTTGAACAAATGCTTTTGACATGTGATAGAACATCTCTTGGGTAAATTCCCAAGAGTGGTATTGCTGGGTCCAGGGGTAGGTTGATCCCGAATTTCCTGAGAAACCGAAACACTGACTTCCACAGTGGTTGCACAAGATTGCATTCCCACCAGCAATGGATGAGGGTACCCCTTCCTCCACAGCCTCTCCAGCAAAGGCTATCCTTGGTGTTTTTGACTTTAGCCATTCTGACAGGTGTAAGATGGTATCTCAAAGTTGTTTTGATTTGCATTTCCCTGATTGCTAAGGAAGTTGAGCATGACCTTAAGTATCTTTTGGCCATTTGAAGTTCTTCTGTTGAGAATTCTCTGTTCAGTTCAGTGCCCCATTTTTTAATTGGGTTAATTAGCATTTTAAAGTCTAGTTTCTTGAGTTCTCTATATATTTTGGAGATCAGACCTTTGTCTGTTGCGGGGTTGGTGAAGATCTTCTCCCAGTCAGTAGGTTGCCTTTGTGTCTTAGTGACAGTGTCCTTTGCTTTACAGAAGCTTCTCAGTTTTAGTAGGTCCCATTTATTCAATGTTGCCCTTAATGCCTGTGCTTCTGGGGTTATACCTAAGAAGCGATCACCTGTGCCCATCTGTTGTAGGGTATTTCCCACTTTCTCTTCTATCAGGTTCAGTGTTTTCGGGATGCCCTTCAATGGAAAAATGGATGAAGAAAGTATGGAATATATACACATTAGAGTACTACGCTGCGGTAAAAAACAATGACTTCTCGAATTTTGCATGCAAATGGATGGAAATAGAAAACACTATCCTGAGTGAGGTATCCCAGACCCAAAAAGAAGAACATGGGATGTACTCACTCATAATTGGTTTCTAGCCATAAATAGGGGTCACAGAATCTACAATTGACGAACCTAAAGAAGCTAAGTAAGAAGGTGAACACAAGGAAAAACATATCGTTATCCTCTTGGATAAGGGAAGTAGACAAAATTGCCGGGGAGAAAAGTGGGATCTTGGGGGTGGGGTGGGAAGGGGGTAAGGGGAGATGGGGAGAGAAAAGGTAGAAGGGAAGGAGGGGGGACTTGGGGAAATAGGAGGATCGGGATAAAGGAAGGTTGGATAGGGGAGCACGGAACCACAATTCTTAGTTAAGGGACCCACTTTAGGGTGGGCAGGAGAATTGACCCCAGAGGGGCTCCCAGGTGCCCAAGCTGAGGTCCCCAGTTAGTTCCTTGGGCAGCTGAGGATAGGGAACCTGAAATGACCCCATCCTAGCGCAATACTGACGAATATCTTGCATATCATCTTAGAACTTTCATCTGGTGATGGATGGAGATAGAGACAGAGACCGAGACCCACACTGGAGCACTGGACTGAGCTCCCAAGGTCCCAATGAGGAGCAGAAGGAGGGAGAACATGAGCAAAGAAGTCGGGACCGCGAGGGGTGCACCCACCCACTGAGACAGTGGAGCTGATCTACTGGGAGCTCACCAAGGCCAGCTGGACTATTACCAAAAAAAGCATGGGATAAAACTGAACTCTCTGATCATGACGAACAATGAGGGCTGATGAGACGCCAAGGACAATGGCACGCAGTTTTGATCCTACGCAATCTGCTGGTTTGGTGGGAGCCTAGCCAGTTTGGATGTTCACCTTCCTAGATATGGACGGAGGGGGGAGGACCTAGGACTTACCACAGGGCAGGGAACCCTGACTGCTCTTTGGACTGGAGAGGGAGGGGGAGAGGAGTGGGGAGAAGGGGAGAAGGGTGGGAGGAGGGGGAGAAGAGTGGGAGGAGGGGGAGGGAAAGGGGAGGCTGGGAGGAGGTGGAAATTTGTTTTTTTTTTCCTTTATTCTTTTATCAATAAAAAAATAATCAAAAAAAAAGTAAAATTTGCAAAAAAAAAACAAAAAAAAATTAAACAAATCTTAAAAATAAATACATAAAATGAATACATATGTCCTTAGTGAGTAAATGGAAGTTAAGCCACAGTGGCCTTTTAACTTTTATCTTGCATAAAAAAACAAGTGGGGGGCTTGTTTAACCATGCACTCCTGGGGCTCCGTCACCAGAGAAACTAATTTGGTCGGCCTGGGTGGTACACACAGATCTGCACTTATTACAGACTCCTGGGTGATATTCATGCTATGGTCCCTGAGACCACAAGAAACAAGTGTTGCTCAAACAGTTTCCATGGACACAATCCTATTAAATGGCTACAAAACCTTCAGAAATAATGATATACAGAAAGCCAATAACTGTGTTGCCTCATTCAACAGCCCATCAGTGGTAAGTGGCTGGCACTAGGGGTTAGAGCTCAACAAAACAGAGAAAGCAATGGGTCCCCAGACTCTACCCTTTATATTGCTGCACCCTAGGTGGTCCGGATGTCTTCCCTCTTTCGGGCTCTAGTGTTCTGTTGTCTTCCCCATCATCCTGTCCATCCAGCTTGACGAGTTGTCCAGCAACTCCTCCAAGACCTGGTTATCCTATCTCTCCTTGGTCAAAATGCCTTCTCATAGACTATTAAATACTTCTGGTGTCTAGTCATAGGGATTTAAAAAATATTCCATTTATTCTCTCTCTCTCTCTCTCTCTCTCTCTCTCTCTCTCTCTCTCTCTCTCTCTCTCTGTGTGTGTGTGTGTGTGTGTGTGTGTGTGTGTGTATGTGTGTGTGTGCCAGTTTAGAATTCAGAGGACAACTTACTAACGTCATTCCTTCCTTCTATATTGTGTGTTGTTCCAGGAATTGAACTCAGGTCAAGTGGCAAGCGTCTTCATCCACCAAGTCATCTTGCCCACATAGGAGGAATTTAATTTTAACAGGAAATTGTGGTGTGAATCTACAATACATTAAAAGCAAATTTCCCTTTGCCTTATTTTAGGCAGCTAGTTAGATTAGAGGATCTGCCCTTCAAAATCAGCAACTTATAAAGCACCAAACTAGAACACCCGGGTCCTAATTACTGGTCAGAGGAATGGAACTCAAGTATGTCTGCCCCTGGGAGGAAGTGTGACATTCTGAAGCACTTGGAAGGTCATTAATCAATACCTTTCTAAAGCTGGTTCAGGAAACCTGAGACCTTATGAGATCTCTCAATAGCAGGAGGCTCTCTGCTAAAGAACAAGGACATTCCATTGCCCTGCTTTTGTAATGGTCAATCAAAACATGACTGTCAATCACTGGGACAAACGAGCATCCTCCCCCAAGAAAACTGTTTGTTCCAGAGAATTAAAGACTGCCTAAAATGTAAAAAGATATACTAAGCCTCAGGCCACCATCCATTCTTTCCCCGGAAGAGTGTTCTGCTCAGCAATGGTCACTTTGCTCTTGTTTATCCTCTTCCCTTGAGGGTGCCTTATGCAAACTCTTTCCATGGAGTTCATAAGGACGTGGAATTGAGGGGAGGCTGGGATAAGATCTGGAGGATGCTGACATGACTGCAGACCTAATTCAGGGTTTGATATACATCTTAGCTACATTACAAGTAGCAGACAGAGAAGTACAGCTCCTGCTCATTCTTCTTCTCCAAGCAAGACTTGGCCGGGCCAGGAGCCTGTCATCTGAGGTCTGCATCTTAGCCCTTAATGATAGATCTGATTTCTCTCTATACTGAAAATTTAGATGCTCCTCCACTGAATGCCAGTTGTAATCTGCACTTTGAAAGTCCCAGTCTGCCTTTATACAATCCTAGGAATATTTTATCAGTCAATTTCCTTGGATCATATATTTGGAAAAGCTAAAGGATGTGGACAGAAACTTTAGCCCTGCCTAGGCAGTGCTCAGCACTCTGGGCTGTGCTTACAGGCTTTGTGTACATTAATCTTACTTCTTTTAACACCATGGCTCCTTTAATATAAGTAAAATGATAATAGCTAGCACTCTGGCTTATAGTGCATGTGTGATTTACTCCCTGCTTTGACCAGGTTATTGTTTTAATGTATACAACAGCTTTGCAAGGAAACGGAGACTCTGAATTTAGGAAATAAAACCAACCAATGCCACATTGCTGATACAGGATAGACCGAGGCCAGAGTCACACTCAGTTTGTCTGACTCGAGGTTTCTCCATTACACTATGCCAACCCCAAGAGGTTTAAAATATCGATTAAATTACTTTTCATTTTATCTAATTTTCTGGGGGGAAAACCCACCATAACAGCCTATGGGGAAAGGTGAGGCAGCTGCTTTCCAGAAATTCAAGAGAAAAAAATATAATTATTGAGAACCGAAGCTGTCTGCAGTAAGATTTAGGGAAGGTCACAGCTTCAGAGGTACAGATACCAAGTATAGAGAGGTGTGGGTGAGAAGAGTAGATACCCCCAACACCAAACAAAGCAGTTGTATGGCACATTAAACATTTCTAAAAAGAAATTCAAAGATGATCCTAAACCCATGGATTAAAAAACATGGATTACCCTTTAAGAAAAGTATGATTCAAAATAAACTGGTGAGACTTCAAGAGTCGACCAAGCCATTCCGGGGGCATCCATAACTAAATTGGGTCATTGAGAAGAAAGTTGGGATTCCTGTGGCAGAGAAGTCATAGCAAAGCATCACACTGCAAAGTCTTGAGAAATCTTGAGGTGCACTGAATTTTGAAAGCAAAGACTGGCCTGTGTATTTTATACCTAGCAGTGCTATAACTTCTAGCAAAAGACACAAAAACACATCCTACAAACATTGGCCTATGGCACCTCAGGTTCTTTTAATAAACACTTGCTGATAAATTTTAGAAAATCATGATGACACAGGTAAGGATTAGAGAAATGCATAGGCATGGACTAGCAAGATGCCTCAGGCAGGAAATGAGATTTGCATCATGACTATGAACCTGAAACTGAGCCCTAGGATCCACATGGAGGACTGAGAGAATAAAATCCTGCAGGTTGTCTTCTAACATGTGTGCTGTGGAGTGTAAGTGTAGGCGGTGTGCATACGTGTGTGTGTGTTGTGTGCCTGTGTATTAGTGTATGTAATACATAAAATGTTGAATAACTACTTTATAAAATGATTGACAGTTTCTACTGATTTTTTTTACATCTAAAAACTAAATAATTCTAGTTATAACTATGTAGTAAAACATAAGTGTCACAAAACTCTGCAAAGCAATAAAAACTGAGCAGTTGCGTTTGGAAAGAGGCAATGGAAAAAAACATAAATTAATGACTTCTTGATTGATTCCACCTGTAAAACTCAGTTTCTATTTGCACGTAGAAGACAGTAGACATACTAGGATTTTGACGTAGGGAATATGTTGGTTACAATTTCTTAGAGGCTGAAATCCAGCCTACAAAAAGGTTCCTTTCAGTTTTGTATACAGGTATAAATATATTAAATATTAACTTGCATGATAGTGTTTGACCATCACCAGGGACACATTAGCAACTACAAAGAAGGGCTGGATGCTCATTTTTGTGAAGACAGATTAGAAGGTGATAAGTAGAACCCTAACTGGTAATTCCCAGGGGAAAGGCCTTGTTTTGAGAGTTTGAATCTTGCCAGAGGACACTGATGTAAGACTTCTTCAGAAAGATACAGAGAAGTGAGCTGTTATGCTGGTGGACACTGACCAGCTCAATAGATACAGTAAGAAGTCATCCCTGCGTTTGTCACTTGTGACTTAAGAAATAGAAACAACAACAACAAAAAGCAGCATTAAGCATGGGAAGGAAGTCATAAAAATGAATAAACAGGAATGAAGGAGAGAATCTACAGTTGGGCAGAAATTTACCAAAATCAGCCACATTCCCAAATGTCCCAAGGAAAGCTATGGCACAAAATTGTTAATTTTTATCTACCAGCTCTGGCCTCTACTATCAAGTAGTAACTGTGGTGTTTGTGTCATTTATGGTACTGAGAGTGATAATAATGCTTTATTACCCAGTGACTCCATGGTCAGCACTTGGGGTTCATTCACAGCCAGCAACACAATCTTAGACAATATAAATATGTAGATGGATTTTCATGATTTGCTGTTGTCAACTGGTCAATGGCTACTCGGTGAGACTAACATGGAGGGGCAAACAGAGTGTCTCCCACCTAACCGTCACCTCCTAAGGCAGGTGGGAGAGCTGAGCCTGAGGTCTTAAGAGTGGGAGAACTGTCTATGGTCCTTCTGCCACGCCTGGGCGGCACAGTGGAGCTGGCTCTGATGGTGCAGGTGTGGACAAACTGACCCTGTGGATGTGAAAGCAGGAGAACTCATCCCCTCCCCTTGCTCATCATTACAAGGAGTGAACCAGCCAGGGCAATAAAGGAGAACTCACCTGGTGCTGAGAACAAGGGAGAGCTGGTGGGCTGACCAACCCTGCAGCTACCCAGGCCCATAATCATGGTTATGAGTCAGTGCACTCCAACATCCACCCCATCTGTGATCTGCTGGAGAACGTGCAGGGTCTGGCGCTGCAGACCCAAAGCTGCAGGATCTCCACAACACAGGACAACAACAGGATGACCAAGAGGAGTCCCAGTGAGGGCCCAGCATCAATAGTGTAACAGAAACCAGAGGCCTTGAACCAGACCAATGATGCTTTGCAATGGACATATACAAGTAAAGATATATGTGTTATAATAGGGTGCAACTCATTGTATATCCTATAACTTCCATGACAAAATTTTTCACTTTCTTTTTCTTTTCTTTTTATATCTTAAATTTTATTTAATTTTACCAGGTTGGGGGTGGGGAGGAAGTTTCCAAGGCAGAGGGAAGACATGAAGGGACAGGGTGATGAATGGGATAGAGATACATGATATGAAAGACACAAAGAATAAATAAAAAGGAAATTGAAACACCTAAGATGGAGAGACACATACCAAAGCTGTGACCAGGATTTGAATGCAGGATTTGATGGGTGGCAGGGAGGTAAAGCAAAAGAGATGAGGAAGAGGAGAGAGGCTAAGCTGTAGGATGTAGAAGGTTGGGTGCACTATATCCCTGGGCCATCCATGGAAAATTCTAGAACACAAGTCACAGCTTAGGAAAAAGACACGGTTTAATATGTTTGGTTTTATATGTTCATGTCAGTCAGTCACAGTGGTAGACATGTCTAAGTGTCTGGGTTACTGTTTTTCAAGCCAGAGAAGTTTTCCAGAAGGCATAGCAGCAGCTCAGCTTTGACTAAGAAGAAACCAACTTCACCAACAATACATGGTGCAATGCAGTAAATGGCAGAGATGAAAAGGCTGGGTGTAATAGTAGCTCAACTATATCCAAGGGGTAAGTGACTGCCTACATGGCTTTGTTAACTTGACACAGCCTAAACTCGCCTGAGGAGGCAGTCTCAACAGAAGGATTGCCCGGACCAGATTGGTATGTCTATGGGGGGGATTGTCTTCACTGCAAATTGGCCAAGAAGGATTCATTCCACCGTGGGGAACACCATTACCTAGCCAGATGATACTGGCTGTATTCGGAAGCTCACTAAACATGAGTCAGGAAACAGCACTCCTTCATGGTTCCTGCTTCGAGTTCCTGATTGAGTTCCTGTACTGACTTTCTTCTATGACGGATTATGACCTATAATCCCATTCCTCTCTGAATTTGCTTTTTGGCCAGACTACTTTATCACAGTGATAGAAGAAAGCTAAACAGTGTCCAGAGAGGCTAGGGAGATGGCTCAGGGGTTAAAACCACAAACTGCTTTCACAGAGGACACAGGTTTGATTCCCAGCACTCACATGGAAGCTCACAACTATCTTTAACTGTAGCCCCAGGGAATCCAGTGCCTTTTTGTCTCCATGGGTATCAGACACATACATGGTACACAGATTCTACAAAATGAAAATGTTATAAAATAAAAATACACAGGGTCTAATCTTCCAATATTAGTGCCTATGCATTCTTGTAGATGATTCCTGAATTAAAGATATTTTGGCTAAAATGCCTAGAGGGGCTTGTGTTTTCAACTGGATGAATGACCAATAGATAATATCAAATATGCATTGCCCAAGAAGTTGATGTGATTTGTGACAGGAATTGCACCCAAGTAATTGTGACTAATTTCCAAAGCAGCAGAGAAAGTTTTGGGAAGGCCCCTAGGCTATGCTCAATTTTTTGAAAATATTTGAAGCAATATATATATATATATATGTGTGTGTGTGTGTGTGTGTGTGTGTGTGTGTGTGTGTGTACACAGATGTGAAGGTACCCTTAGTGTTCAGAAAATGATGTCAGAGCCTTTGAAGCTGCAGTTACAAACAGTTATAAACCATCTAATATGGGTCTCAGGAACTGAACTCTGGGTCTTCTACAAGAGCAGCAAAGCTAGAAATCATTTTGCCTTGTGCTATCTTTATTCTGATAGGCCATTTCTTGCCTCCTTCCTCACATCAAAGGGTATAGAGGTGTTATTTGAAAACAACAGCAAAAATATTGTTCATTTGGTTACTGTTAAAATTTCACATGAATATATCAACTCATTGTTTGAAGACTAACAACGTTCATATATTTGATTTATACTCTTTAAACCCTTGCTTTACAAATTCATTCTTTCCAATACTGATTTTGGGGTTTAAGCACATCAAAATGACATCAAAAGCCAAAAGAAGATTGGCACATGCCAGTAGAGTGTCACCTCAAAAACTTGCACTCAAAATCTTGGCAGTTTATCATTGTCACTGTTCTATCTTAGTAAGAACACATACACATGTGTTTGTGCACATGTGTGTGTGTGTGTTGAATTCATTCAGAGTCATAGCATGTCATACACAAGGGAGACTCCACACATATGGAGTGGAGTGAATTAATAGCAACTCAAAGCAGCTCTATCAAAATTATGAGGACCGTTAAAAAAAAACTAATCATTATGGACAACTCTGTTTTTGGTCAAGATAACTAAGCTAAAGACAAAAAAACTTACATTTCACCAGATTCCAATATACACTTCCTGCTATTGCTACACGCTCTATGTGAAGAATCCATTGGTTAGACTAAACAATCCCTCAGAGAGATAAATGTAGCCCAGTGATCAATTATTATCCAAGAAGTTTATGTTCCAGCCTACATCAGGACTGACCTGGCAGTAGGAAGAAGGTTTTATTCATCAAAATTGAATTCCATCACAGTTAGATAGCTGGAACTCATTCAGTTATCACCAATGCTTTCCTCTTGTTATCGTTTCAATTTTGCTGTGGGAAGAGGGCCAGTTTGCCATATCCCGTGTTCTCCTGAGTTGGTAGATGAATCTGGCCACACATGAAATATTAATTCACATCTTTAGATAATTTCAACAGTGGTCTTATTAAAGCAAAACAGTGGAAAAGCTGTCTTTAAACGTAATTGTGTGTGCACTGCTGTATTTTTGTGATCTAAGAAAATGGTGCATGCATGTTACTGTGTATGTGTGCATGCCTATGCATAAAAATGCAGAGGCAAGAGCAGGACATTGGTTGTGTTCTACTGCTCTCTGCCTTACTATTTTGAGAGCGGGTCTATCAATAAACCCAAAGCTCACCATTTCGGTCAAGCTGGCTCACCAGTGAATCCCCAGGAATCTCTAGTTTCCAATACACACACACACACACACACACACACACACACACGAGTACTGAGGTTACTGGCACACACAAGTCATGAATTGTGGGAATTTAGACTAAGATCATTATGTTTCCAAAAAAAATCAGGTATAAGGTCCCTCACCCACCACACCACCTCCCCAGTCCCACACACCACCTCCCCAGCCCCAACACACCACCTCCCCAGCCCCAACACACCACCTCCCCAGCCCCCGTTTCTGTTTTTAATAGGTTTTCTTTTTGCCATATTGAGTGATAACAGGAAAATTCTCAACCTAGCTCATCATTAAATTGGACAGGTTGGTCTAGCTTTGCCAAAGAACTAAACTTCAAGAAGAATGAATTCGGAGTTAGTGATTAATACTCATGGTGAATTCATTCTTAATTCCATAAGTATGTGAAGTATTAAAATTGTTTCTATACAAAGTAATCAGCTCAAGAGAAATAAAATATGTTATCCTGGCAGATTTATATAGCTATTCATAAAAAAGTTATGAAAATGTGAAAAATAAATATGATACTATATTGTCAATTATGCTAATATTCGGCTAATGGAATGATTTAAAGATAAAAATCACTTTATATAAGCATGTATTTGGTTCTGTGCCATGTTTCCCATTCACTCATAAAAAAAGGTATCCTTTCTTCTGTCCCATCCATCCACCCTGTAGAATTCTGAAGCCCCAAATGCACCTATTAACATGGCAGAAACGTTTAGAAGACTCATGGAGATATAAAATTCCACCAATATTCATTGATTCATTTGTTAATGAAATGTCTGAAGATGTATTGCATGCTCCGTGGGGTGCCCAGTTCTGTTTTCTGCCCTGCCTGGGTAGCAACTAGGAGCAAAGACCCAAGCTAGCTTCCGAGTGGGTGAAACAATGAAAAAATAAATAGCTTATGTGTATAATTCCTGAAGAAAATGAAGTTTAGATAAGGACAAGAAGGGCTGAAAAACCCTTGCTTTCAATGGGACCAAGATCACCCACTTACCCAGGGGTACTTTTGAATAAATGCCTGAGAGTCATTTGTAACCCTTTGAGGGTAAGTATTCAAATACATGGGCCTGTGGGGGATAATCTCATTCAAACTACCATTCAAAATATCCAAGCATCAATAACTGGATATTTATGGAACTCTACTGTGAGGGAGTGTGGCCCCCTAGATCCTCAGACAGCAGAGACTCTAGTTAAAGGGACCTTGAGAGGAAACCCAGTTAGGAAATGCGGGCAGAGGGTTAACTGTGCTTCAGTCACTGACTCCTACATTGTTTCAAGGCCGGGCTTTTACTCCGAGTGATAGAGGCAGCCAATAGAGACAAGTTCTTATTAAACATTAGATGTGAACTGGCACTTTCTGATAATGGCACTGGTATTTAATTAAGATTAGAAACTTTTATCTAAAGTGCACAGTGGGAAAGCACATACAGATATATGCCCTATGCGGTGCCAGATAGGAATGATTATTAATTAATTTTTTTTGTTCTTACAGCATATGAAACATTTCAAATGAAAAAAGATCGAACTGCTTTTAACTTGTTACCAGAAAGCAGTTCTCAGAACAAAATGTGCTATGACCAAGCTCTAAAGCCCAGAAGAGAAATGTCGGCCAATGAAGTGCTTTCCTCACTAGAGCAGACATTGTGTGTAGTGCCCGCGTGCTGTTTGTGAAGAGGAAGGGCAATGGCAGGATTTTAGATTCATGGTCTCAATCCCAGCCTGGTAAATGAACTCCTTTGCCATGAGAGGTATAAAGAGGAGTAAGGAACAAGAAGGGGAAGAGAGAAAGAAATCTAGATTAGTGAAATCTTTCTTCAGTGGAAAATATAGAATCACTAAATCCAATTAAGGTTCACTTGTGGGGGATTATTGATTTTTAAGCTAGATTGGCATCTTGTGTGTGGAAAAAAATTACAGAATTCAATCAGTTACTGATAGATAATTGAAGGCATTATCACAGGGGCAAAGTAGAATTTTTTTATTCTTCGGTGGCCTCGTGTTCATAAAATAATAGTTAAAAACTTAAGGAAGAGGAAGTCCAACCTACATGTAGAATACATAGCAACCTGAATTTCTATCTGCCAGGGATCTAATAAGAGCTGAATTCCTACTATGGCCCCATTATTTACTGTATGGTTTCTTCTGCTGGTATTTTTAGTTTACATATGGAATGTTATTTCCATTAGAATTATTTTTTGTAATTTCTTCTCCTGTTGTATCTCATATTTGGTCTTTCAATAAACTTTTTTCCCCTAGAGACAACCCAAATGAATGATTTAAAAAATTCTTCCCAACATGTTTTAGTATTATAAAAATATCCAGAATTATTTTGAGTGTTACCTAAAAGCTCATCATGCCCTTTTGGTGGGGGGTCTATAAATAAACTTTGAATGTAGGGATGTTTTGAAGTTGGCCTCATTACAAATGTAGAAGTGCGCTTCCCCTCATTGGGATACTCTTTGTGATAGCTAATCTCCACTGTCAATTTGAGCTCTAAAATTGTCTGGGAGATGAGCCACTGGGCATGTCTGTGTGGGATTGCTTTGATTAGATTAACAGAGGTGGGAAGACTTGCCCACTGTGGGCAGCACCATTACTTAGGCATGGAGTATATAAAAAGGAGAAAGTGAGCCAAGCATAAACGTTCACCTCTCTCAGCTTCCTGACTATGGATGTGCCATGACCAACGACTCCACATGTTGTGAGAGAATCTTTAAAACATTAATTCTCTATTTTTGAATAATGTTGTGCCATACTAATTCCCCTGGTTGATCATCACCTTTAAAACAGAATCATTTCCTTAATTTTGAGAAAATAATGGCAAACCCTAACGTATGACATGTGTGATTTTGAACATCAAGCGCAGGTGACTTCAAGTGTTCAAGTCAACACTTCAAATCTAAGGATCCAAATTAAGATATGATCTTTTTTTACATCTGATAAGTGGTGAAATCCATAAAATGAACACAGATAAAAATGCCATCATTGTCATATGAGTCATTCACACATCATTCCAAGTGTAGAATTTTGTAGTAAGTAATTTCAACATTTTTCTTTAAATGTTGTTTTTAAATTAGAATATGTGCTGCCAGAGAAAGCACAGTTGCTTTGAAATTAGGAAGTTGAAGATACAAAAGCTTTACAAATGAACAGCTAGAGCATTCATCCACCCGCTCATCTATTCACTAAAACCATTCTATGGCTCCTCCTTCTCCAGGAACAACAGTGAGCAGACAGAGTGCCCTTCTTCATGTGGCACACTCAAGCGTATCAAAACCATGGTACTTGGTTCATTTTCATTTTTTGAGACAGGGTTTTTCTGAGTAGTCATGACTGTCATAGAACTCACTATGTAGACAAACAGAGATCTGCCTGCCTTTGCCTCTTGAAGGCTGGGATTAAAGCTTCACTGCCCCTGGTTCATGTCACATTTTATATGAAATATAAGTTTAAAATAAACTACAGGGGGTCTAGGAAGACAGCTCATTTTGTAAGATGCTTGCATAAAAATATGAAGACTTGAGTTTGACCTCCGGAATCCATGAAATCAGAGCATGGTGTCACATGTTTGCTTTCCCAGATCCAGGGAGTCAGAAAAAGGAAAATCCCTAGATTCCCTAGTCAGCCAACATGGACTACTTCGATAGTTCCAGATTAATGACTGGTCCTGCCTCAAAAAACAAAAGAACAAAAACAAAACAAACAAGCAAAAAACAACAAAAGACCAAGATGGACAGCTCTCAATGGAATGGAACGGAAGCTGGGGTTGTGAATATAATTCTTATTTAAAAATTGTGTACAGTTTTACTGTGTTGGAGTCAAATCCTTTCCTTTTTATTTAAACAAAAAGGCAGAAATGTTGTTGAATGGTTGATCACACTGTGAAACCAGAGACTATGTTAATAAAATCAAACTTGAATCAAGAGTGAAGCCAGAAACTAATTTATAGGAATTAACCATAGAGAATATGGAAAAGCCAGGAAGATGGAGGGAGAGTTGCACAGGAAGGAGTATGGAGGGTCTTTTGTGGTCTTTTCGGTTAGGGACAGCTTGAGAGATGCTATATTTTGGGGTGTCTGGCCAAACTATGTCAGCTGGTTGCTTCTTGCTTCTCTGAGCTAACAGATTTTTACTCCAGCATCTAACTCTTGAGTCTTTATTGGTAGAGATTTAGTTGAAAACTACATTTGGCAGCAGCAATCAAACCAGTTTCAGAGGGACCAGCAGTCCCACCAGGCCACAGTCTGAGTGGCAGGGCTAGAGAAGGTAGTTAAAATATCAGTAGATTCATGTGCAGCCACTAAATCAATGGGAAAATCACACGGGTTTGACATTACCATCACTCACAGTAAAACATGAAGTTTGAGCAGTAGACACTTCCTAAGATAAATCCACTGGTGGGCCACCAAGCTCTTCTCTTTAACTATCTCTTACCCAATTGTCTCTCATCTCTTAGTTCTCATGGAGACAAAATATTTTCTGGATAGCTTAAAAAGAATAACCCCATGGGTTATTTTTGGCAGAGACATAATTTAGTGCTGCAGGAACTCTGGGATATGAGTTTTCAATTTCCATCCCAACTTTCTCATAGCTTTGAGGTTTAGTATGTTTACATATTTTGTTGATAGCTTGGCTCCATCACTAACTTATGACCTCTTTAGGCATACATAAAATTCTAATATTTTCATATTCAGTTCCTATACTGTAATAGTCTCAGTTGCAGCTACAGTGTATAGTTGAAGTGGGCTAAGCACGTATATCTATGAAATGGACTGTTTTTCAGAAAAATGTAAGCAAATGTTTATTTATTGCCAGTTAATCTGAGTGCCCCTGACCTCTTGCAGTACCTAGAAAAATAAACCAATAGCTCTTCTGAAAACAATTTCCAAATATATAACTGAACACTGAGCTATTTCTCAAAAGTTTAAAAATTATTTCATCATTTCGTTTACATATAGATATATATCTGTGTGGTTATGTGTATGTGAGTAAAGTTGCCCAGAGAATAGGGCATTAAATCCTCTGGGGCTGGAGTACAAGTGGTTGCAAGCTGCCCAATCTGGGGGCTGAGAGTGGAGCTTGTATCGTCCGCAAGTGTAGTATGCAATCTTAACCACTGAGGAATCTCTTCAGCACCCACGATCTCTCTCTCTCTCTCTCTCTCTCTCTCTCTCTCTCTCTCTTTTTAATTTTCGAGACAGGGTTTCTCCGTAGCTTTTTGGTTCCTGTCCTGGAACTAGCTCTTGTAGACCAGGCTGGCCTCGAACTCACAGAGATCCACCTGCCTCTGCCTCCCGAGTGCTGGGATTAAAGGCGTGCGCCACCACCGCCCGGCACCCACGATCTCTTAAGTGTGAAAACATTCCCTATATGAATAAGTGCCACAAAATGGATTTAGATAACTCATCTGACAATTTTAAAAAAAGAGCAATATCTGTAAAAATTGAGAATGTAGTCAGAGGATACACACTGTGATGGGAAGTATTAGCTGAGGTTGTCATCAAGCTGGCTGTGGGTTCCCAGGCTCTGATGACCTCACCACCTACTTCTCTAATGCTATTCACTATGGAAATATGGAAGCATTATAAATGTCAGCGGAAAGAAGCCAAATGCAGGAATCTAACCCTCCCTAGAGTTTGCACGGCCCACTGGCTGGTAGTACTGATGAAGCAGAGGTCTTGGATCCTCTTCTAGATGCCACAGAAATAAAGATAGGCTTACTCTGAAATGAATGAGGGAACAGATGTCAGAGGGACAAAAAAGGATTAAATTCTGAATATCAAAGCCTGTAGAAGTGGCATACTTTAAGAAGGATTACATATTACTAAGTAGACAATTTAGAGAGAAAGATAAAGGATATTAACAGAAATAGTATGTTCTAAAATTAAGTGATCTGCCAGAATTCCCAAAGATATGATCTCAACAGAAGACATGATAAGTTGCAGCAGAATTGGGAAGCAAAATAATGACAATGATAATGACAGTAATAATAATAGCATCATTCTAATATTATAATCCACTCTTCAAATAACTGGTGTTAGTCCTCATCATAGTCCAGACTAACCAATGGCAGTCAACTGCTCACAGAGATCATATATAAAGCCAACAGAGAGAAAATTCTAGAAACATGGTAGAGAAGGAAGGACAAAGACACTGTCTACTACCCAGACCCAGATCCCAGACCCCAGTGTCTACTAAAGGCTTGTTTGTTATTTCCAATGGAGAGTCTTAGATGATAACATGTGATCAATTTCCAGCAAGCTCAACTCTCAACGTCAGCAGTGATCATCCTTATCTTTAAACCTCATGGTGGCAGCTCAGTATGTTTCTGGAAAAACCTTCACATCTGATGTATTGATAGAAGAGGAATTCAAAAGATAGACTTTATCCTCTAGATGGTGGGACCTGAATCCTGATCAATGCTGATGTGAAGCTGGTTTTAAAGATCAGCATGCCAGAATGTAGGATCTGCTGAGCAGGGAGGGGGCCTCGGCTGAGAAGTTTGTTTCATTGCATGAATTAATGTAGAAAGATCCACCAAAATATGGACAGCGCCTGTGATAGCAGCCCTGTTTTTTTTTTTTTAAAGGGCACAGAGGAAAGAAAAAATTTGGCCTTTTTATTGGCCTTTCCTCTTGCCTCAGGGTTGACGAAAAGAAAATAAAGACATTTCCAGCATGGCAGTGACAAGGGGCTGACTCCAGCTATGTGTCCCAGAATCCCTTGTGGCAACGAGGCTGCTCTCATCAAGGAAATATAAGTCAGAAACCTCATGTTCAAGCTTTGCTCATAAATACTATGATGGTTAATACTACCAACTTGAAAGGACATGAAATCACATAGAAGGCAAACCTGACCAGCTATGGAAGAGAACTTTAGCTTATGCTAACTGAGGAGGAGAGGCCACCCTTGAGTGTCGTTTCAACCTCCTATGGGTTTGGGGCCCAGGCTGAATGAAACAGAAGTTAAGTGAGCTGAACAGCGGCATCATTCTCTTTCTGCTTCCTCAGTGTGCCGAGCCGTCTGGAGCTGCTGCTGCTGACTGACATGAAGGACTATACCCTTGAACTGTCAGCCAAAATAAACCAGTTCTTCCCAGCTTAAGTGGCCCTTGTCAGATAGTTTGTCAACACAGCAAGAAAATAAATGAATATAATGACTTTCCACAAATCAGGTTGCACTTGGAACACATTTTCCAGCCACTGGTGACGCCCCAGGGAGAGGACCACAGCATGGGGAAG
This sequence comes from Microtus pennsylvanicus, assembly GCF_037038515.1. Lineage (NCBI taxonomy): Eukaryota > Metazoa > Chordata > Mammalia > Rodentia > Cricetidae > Microtus > Microtus pennsylvanicus. Next base: position 7,588,270 of record NC_134581.1, on the reverse strand, counting down.
ATCGGTTTCCTGAATCTTTCACTGACCAGGAGTCTCAGAGAAAAATGAACTATGACTGCGTGACACAGAGAAACACTAGGGTATGACTGAGTAGTCTGGCCAAAGTGATGTACCAAGGAAATTAGCACTCCTGATTCCAGCATGACAAGGACCATACACTAGAGGCTCAGCAACCCATCTCGTGCCACCTCCATTCCACATCTGTTCATCCCACCCAATCACCAAAGCCACCAACACATCTTGAAGATGCTGCTGTCATCGGCTGGCATTACATACGGAGCCCATCATCTCATGCAGATGGCCTCTCAGAATTCCCCATTGCCACTCCACAGGTCACCACAGGAGTCAGACATGAAGAAATATTTTCATCTCTTTTCTCCCTACCTCCTTCTTTTATAACTCCCTGCAGAGGGGGAGCTAAATGACCCAGTTCCGTCTCCATGAAAGCATGCATGACTCACATGCTCCTTAGTATTCATGGGCCATCCTTCCTCTACCCAGCAAGACACACTTAACCAAACGACCTCATCCATCTTCACAGGGGCCACGAGCCTTGATTTTTTAAGGCAAAACAACCACAGATGCTATTTCTCCTGTTTCATAGATCAAGGCACTAATGGAGAAAACACAAAAGCTACAAAACGACATTCACGGAAATGGTTGACGTCATTCAAAGGCAAAACCACGAGTACGCTAAAGCCACCACACAGCAAGGCCAGGCATTTTGGAGCAATTGCATGAAAATGATTGTCAAGGGGCCCATGTGATGGCACAGGGGTAAAGGAACTTGCCACCAAATGGGTTGACCTGAGTTCAACACCTGGAAGTCATGTGATGAAAGGAGAAAACTAACTTCTGCCAACTGACTTCTGACCTCCCAGTGTGTCATAACATGGCTATGCACACTCACATGTATACACAAAGACAAATAGAACAAAAAAAAAACACAATAAAAATGAAATGAAGGAGGAAGCCATAGCAGTGTTAAAAATAGACGTGCACAGCATGCATGTGTGCACACACCAACCTCATCCGTGAATCTTAAGCTTCTTTTGGAAAATCCCAAGAGAAATTCCCAAACTATTTTCCTGGGCTACAGGATACCTTGTGTTTGTAAATAAGAGGTCAGGTCCCCTCCCCTTGGATCCAGAGCCTCTGGGCTGATATGATGTCCACCTGCCTACTTTGTGGCTGGATACTACTGGCGATGTAGGTAACTGTGGCTCTATTCTTTCCGTGTATCACTAAAGAGGCAAGAAACCCAGATTTCTTAATCATCAAACTCCTCTCTTACTACTCAGTGATTTTATCATCTGTAAAATGCATTGGAAATGAAAACTGTGGTTACATGGCACCATCTCTGCCAATCTTTCTTACCTCTTTAAAGAAATTAGCATAGAAAATAGCAGGTTTCATGATAGCCTCTTCATACACAGCGTGTTTTGTTGATCATTCCTCTGTTCCCATCCTTATGCCCCCACCTCTTCCTTTATGCACCACCTCCTCGTCTGTGTTCGTGTTACAAGTATTATATTCCCCACCCCAAGTATTCTTCAAGACTTATATTCTGGAGATGGAGAGATGGCTCAGCAGTTTTAGAGGACTTGTTCTTCCAGAGGACCTGAGTTCCTTTTCCACCATCAGATCAGGTAGTTCACAACCACCCATGAATTTAGCTCCAAGGAACCCAACTCTCCTTTTTTGGCAACCCTGGGCACTGACTGACATATGTGTAAATTATTTAGATGTATATGTACACACACACACACTCACACCTTTGTTCCCTCTCCATGGTCCCCTTTCTAGAAAGTTCCATGACCTATTACCTCATGCCCACATATACATATATAAGTAAATTAAAATAGGATTCATATATTAGAGAAATCATTGTATTTATTTTTCTAGGTCTGGGATACTTCACTTAATATAATAATTTTCAGTTCTATTCATTTTGTTACAATGTCAGTTTGGGGGGTTTTTTGTTTTTTTTTATTATTTTCCAAAGTAACCCCCTTACATTGATTTATTAGCAAGGCAGAATATCAAAGCTGATTGTTTTCAAATCAAATAAATAGGCCCACTTCAATTACAAGTATGTTGGCTGAAGTTTTCCACCCCACTTTCCCAAAATTAACTCTCCCAAGACCCTGTTTTTATTTTTATTTTTTTGTTATTTTTATTTTATTTTCCATTTATTTATTTATTAAAGATTTTTGCTTCTTCCCCACCACTGCCTCCCATTTCTCTCCCCCTCCCCCAATCAAGTTTCCCTCCCTTGTCAGTCCATAGAGCTATCAGGGTCCCTGCCCGGTGGGAAGTCCAAGGAACCCCCACCTCCATCCAGGTCTAGTAAGTTGAGCATCCAAACTGCCTAGGCTCCCACAAAGCCAGTACGTGCAGTAGGATCAAAAATCCATTGCCATTGTTCTTGAGTTCTCAGTAGTCCTCATTGTCCGCTATGTTCAGCAAGTCCGGTTTTATCCCAGGTTTTTTCAGACCCAGGCCAGCTGGCCTTGGTGAGTTCCCGATAGAACATCCCCATTGTCTCAGGGATGTACTCACTCATATTTGGTTTCTAGCCATAAACAAAGGACATTGAGCTTATAATTAGTGATCCTAGTGAAGCTAAAGAAGGAGAACCCAAAGAAAAACATATAGGCATCCTCCTGAATATTAACCTTCATCAGGCAATGAAAGGAGACAGAGACAGAGACCCACTTTGGAGCACCAGACAGAAATCTCAAGGTCCAAATCAGGAGCAGAAGGAGAGAGAGTACGAGCATGGAATTCAGGACCGTGAGGGGTGCACCCATACAATGTCAGTTTTTATTTTTTTCTTTTCTTTTTTTGCCTCTAAATATAAAATATTTTGTTTATGTACCACGTTTTCCTTAGCCATTCATCTACTAATGAGTACTTAGGTTATTTCCATGACTGATTACTGTGAATAATGCAGCCGTCAATATATGGGTGCTGATATCTTGGTGGTAGGACTCACAGACCTGTGCACACCCTGTCCTTTCTACTTCATGTCACAATAACAAAGTGGGTGGAAGAGAGGTGGCCACTCTGTGGTCCCTGTAAACTGAGTCACTGTCAAGTGACTGAATAAATGTAAGCAGGACCAGGTTTACCGAGAAGTAGAAAAGAAGGCTTGAGGAAGCGGCTCTTGGAAGTATGTTGACGAAGGTTTCTGTCCCGCCCAGTCTCACAGCCGTTCAGTTCCAAAGAAACACACAGAAGCCTACATTAATTATTTTGGACTATTAGCTTAGGCTTCTCATTAACTCCTATAATTTACATTAACCCATAATTCTTGTCTGTGTTAGCCACACACAGACTTTTTATCAGCAAGGATATTCTTATCTTGCTTCCTCTTTGTCTGGGTTATGACTGCAGAATAAGCCTTTCCTCTTCCCAGAATTCTCCTTTTCTAGTCACCCCCACCTATACTTCCTGCCTAGCTACTGGCCAATCGGCATTTTATTAAAGCAATACAAATGACAAATCTTTACAGGCTTACAAGATCATTGTCCCATAGCAAAAGTGAAGAGAAATGACTTATATTTTATGCAAAGCATTTGATATTCCCAAGCACGATATTGTGGCCAAAACATTTGACTCTTGGACAATATGGCAACAAGATGATACTTAGAGATGATGGTATAAAATCTATGGTATTAATAGATTGATTAATAGTTGAGAGATAGCTGGAGGTTTTATTGGTGAGGGAAATTTCCCTTGTGAAATTGGCTAATACTACATTGAACATGATATTGGCATGGGGAGGTGATTATGTTAACTAAGGTTCAAATACAAGGACCATTATGACCTTGAATCCAAACACACATCCTCACCTTGCGTTGGCTAGAATACTTCAGACAGAGGTAAATAGTATCACACCTGAAATGACAGTCTATCTGGTGTTGGGTAGTCAGTCAAGTTTCAGAGATGTTTATACTCATTGTGTATATTTTGACTGTGTGTGTGTGTGTGTGTGTGTGTGTGTGTGTGTGTGTGTGTGTGTATGCTATGCTAAGAGAAGCATTGTGAAGAATATAGAACAATTCCCAAGAGTTGATTTTTTCCTTCTGTTATGCAGATACCAGGGATTAAACTCAGGTAGTCAGGTTTGGCAGCAAACACCTTTACCCACTGAGTCATCTTGCTGGTCCCAATCTATAGACTTTGAAGAGTACCCAACTCCATCTTCAATGATGATGATGATACAGGAGAAAAAGGGATGAAACTGTAGCTTATCTTTGGTGGGTACCTGGGTAAAAGTTCATTTGGGTAAAAGCTCTTATTCAATGTCTATAATCCTCAGATGTACGGTGTGATGTTAGCACACTTGTTCCAATTTTACAGATTAAGAAATGCCAACATGAGAGTTTCAAGGAGTTTATTGGAGATCTCTCTAGTAATGAGTTGCAGATCTGAAATTAAACTGATCAGTATTGATCTACAGCTCTGCCTTACTGCCTGTCACAAAGACTTCTAAGCAAATCTCAACAACTGAAGTCATTCTTTATGAAAGTTTTTAACTCATTTTCCCAATAATGATGCATTCTGAACCAACAGCCCAGGCATGTGCCATCTTCTTAATCCAGTCCTTCATAGGCAATCTGATGACACCGTATGATTTTATTCTATGTTTTCATGGACAGAAAGCCAACGGTGAGTCTCCCCCTTTCTTACTACAAGGGCTCTTTCTTAATCTTGTATGTATTGGGTCAAAGAGACGGAAACAAACTTTGGGCTTTAGAGGTCTGTCATTACACCTCTGAGAGTAGAGAATTAATACTGGTTGACATTTTCATTTCCTTGAAGTTTGGGAATCCCCAGCAAAGCACGTGGTTTTCAGATCTCTGTGTTAAAAGCGCTCCCAAAATGTTAGACAACCGAGGAACTAATTCTAAAGTTTTGCCTGCTCAAAGATATAACTTTTTACTTATTTTCTTTTTGCTGTTTATTAGGTGTTCAAATCTTCTTCCAGAAAAAAAAAAAAACTTCCTCGTGAAAATTTTACTTTTATGTCTTAAACTGTTATGGAAGTAATGAGAAGCTGTGGCAGCCTCTGAACCAATCCTTCCCAGGATCCACTGCAGCTGACCACTTAAAAAGTCAGCAGCAGGAGCATGTAGAAATGATTTGTGGTAAATATTAAATTTCTGAAGATAGACACAGAAATAGCAAACAATATATTGATTTTCTTATCGAATCTTCTGTGTGTTTCTGGGTTTTCATTCTGGATAACATCGTGTTGATACTCAGATAACTGCTATTTTTATGAGTTTTGGGCTTTCATTTTATTTCATTTTCCATCACCCTCCACAATTACAAATGTCTTGGGAATATTTAGAACCTTGGATTTAACTCTTTTATTCACATGAGAATTAATAAAATCTAAACAAGGTGAAGTTATGACCCTATTCATTTATCTACAGATTCAATAAGAGCTGGAATTCCCTGACATGTGGATTTTAGCATATTTAAATAATTTAAAATCAAATGTATTCTCCAACTACCAACATCATTATTGTGATGATGTACCCTTGTGGTCCGTCCCAGCACTTGGTAGGCAGACTGCTCTGATTTCAGTCCAGATGACATAAAGATTTCAAAGCCAGCATGGGCTTCACAGGGAAACCCTGTTTCAAATAACAATAACAACAACAACAACAACAAAAAACCTATGTGTGACATCTAAGGTCTCTGGAACTTGCCGTCAGTAATAATTCAAACAGAAAGAGATTATGGTTACAGGTTTGCACATGCTTGTGTTTATGTGAGCAGCTGTAGGTTAAAGTATTTCAATTAACTTAAAGATAGAGTAGATTAAGACAATGGCAGTCACTTGTGGAGAAGCCAAAGCATCATACACTCAGACACAGTTCCTCATTTCCTATATCTCCAGTGACACTAAGCAATCATAGAAAAACAGATACTGTTCTAGCACTGGGTTGGAAATATGGCAGAAGATGCCCCTCTTTGAAATTGGGCACAAGGTTACCATTTCATGGCTCCCAGTGCATAAGGCCCCACAAAAGAAGTCAATTGAAAACTGCATTATACATGTTTGTGTTCTTCATTCAGAAAGATATCAAAATGACTTCTTTTTTATATAATTTCTGAATACATCTGCACAAAACATGGGTGACCTTTTACTTAAAATGTATTGCGACAGGAGCCTCAGAAAGATCTCTTCTGTTGCGCCCAAATGTACCATTTTGCTTTGTTTAAATCATATTGTCACCGCCACCACCCTAGTGCCCAGCACACAATTAACAAAACAGTTTTCTTTAGAAGGTGTACTCTGCGTTGCCTCTGTGAGGATGAGCTTCCTCAGTGTTATGTCTAAAATTACCTGGGAGAGGAGACTCAATAAGAAATTATCTCCACGGCATCGTCCTGGGACCATGTCTGTGCAGGTCAGTCTTAAGAAGTTAACTGAGGTTAAGATGACCCAGCCCACTGTGAGCAACACCGCTCTCTAGGCAAGAATTCCTGAGCTGAGTGGGTGTCCAGAAATCACAGTGAACACAAAGAAGCAAGAGAGCATGCACACACTCACTTTTCTCTACTCTCGGCTGTTTTGTATCTGGTTGTTTGAAGCCCTGCCTTGACTTTCCTGCAAGGATGGACTGTAATCTAGAATGGTAAACTGAAATAGACTTTGGTTGTGGTGTTTTATCAAAGCAACAGAAATGAAACTGAGACAGCGTCGAATTTGTTAATTATGAAATACATCTGCTATTCCCAGGGAAGGCGGCACCGCTGGGATGGCTCTTGTGCACGAGTGAGTCGCCATTCTCGAGGAGAGTAAGATCTCTACTCAGAATCTGTGCTCTGAAATCAGCGCTCCAGGCTGGGGAGGCAAGCGTGAATCAGAGGAGACGGTGACTGCAGCCTGTCTCATTCCATGTGGAAAACTGATGCTCATGAGTCTGAGACATTAGTAAATAGATTTTTGATTATTTTAAAGGTGAGCCCAAAAGAAAAAAGCAAATAAGTGGTTGGACTTATCATGGGGCATAGAAACATATCCAGACCTCAGGGCAGTAAAATAAAAATAAATTCATTTTTACACTGGTGAATAAACCAACATTCCTAATATGATATGATATTTAATAAATTCCTGTAACACTGTTGAGGCTACTAGATTTTCCTAGGAAATATACAGGTAGGTGATTACAAAGTCTTATGAAAGTCCGGTTTTAATCAATTGGACACTTTTAGCCAATACACCTGAAGGACGATTTTCGTGTTGCGTTTTAATAACTTAAGTGGTTTCTACCCACTAATTAAATTGTCTTCTGTAATTCTATTCATCTATCCTCTGGGCAAGTACTATTAAGACACATGACTGACACCTCTTCCACCACCCTGGGACTAGCCTTTCCTCTCTTTAAATTGCTCATAGCGCTTCTCAAAGAAAGAACTCAAATATTGCAAGATGGGAAAACAGCTCCTCTTGCCATCTTACACAGAACTTTTAAAATACCAGCAAATAATATCTATGGATATATGAAAACTCCGCACGATGGATCCACTCTCCTGGAATAGTTGATTAAAGTGTTTTCCAAAGGGTCTCAGAACACACAGGTATTGCCTTTTACAAGTATGAAATGATTTAGAAGACTGTAGGATTTGCCTGCTTGCTCTTATGTTCATTAAGCTGATAAAACTGAATATCTATTTGCCTGACCCTAAAGAACAAGTTAGTGAAAAGGCTTCCTGCATGCAGCATTTCAGTCCAAGAGTCTCTAGGGTTGAATGACCACCAACACCCAGAAGGTAAAAAATAAAACCATGGTTTTAGCTTTTATTACCAGCATATAGGGAAGTGTCTAGATTACAAGACTCTACAGCTTTTGTTCAGTCTCTTTATTTATAGTCCAGGCCTTCACAGAGAAGGAACATTCTCGGGAATTCTGCATGTTGGCACGGCAGCATCTCCACACGGACTTGACCTTCAGCAGATCTGAGAACCTGCTACTACCCCTGTGCAAGTATTTACCATGGAAACGGATACATTTATTTGGTCATTCAACCAATGAGGTTCCCGTGCTAAGGCCACAGCAGTAAATAAGACAGGGAAAGTTTAGTGAGGATGTGCTGTACCAGAGTGTAGGGCCTGATGTTGATGCTTCTGGTGTAGCTGGAGAAAGATTAGGATGAGATGTTTGTCCCCCAAGGTCCCTTACCACTTGTATCCACACAACTGTTTAGCTCTCACTGTATTTAAAGGTGAGAATATTTGCAGAAGTCATTACACGACATGTTAACTTCAGTGAAATAAAAAGACCAAACTGTCAAGCCACTGTCGGCCCTGTTCCTTTTAAAGCATTAATAAAACCAATATTTGAATGATTTCATTTAATTGCTACAGAAAGTCCCGATGAGGTGTAATTACACATATGTGCCTCCTGAGAGCCTCAGCCACCGTTATTGACTTTGCTACTGGTGATATTGAACCTAGAATTGTGTGGTCGCAACTGCCACTGCTCTCTGCCTCTTAGTCAAAGCAGAAACCCTCATCAGTAAATGGAGCAGGCCTGCCAGGGAGCATGGCCCCCCGGGATTCAGAAATATTCTGCACCCAAGCTGTCCATCCTGCATGGAGTCGGCCACTGATCACCTGAACTGTGACTTGTCTAATTATGAATGGAACTGAAAGTTTAATTTTATTTAGCTGAAATTAATTTAAGCTTCAATTCCAATAGGCATATGGCCAAATATTTACTCTTATTGGATGACACAAATTAAGGATGAATGAAAAAAATGAAATAAAAGGAAGAGGACATGAATACTCCTAAAATATGGAGGTTTTTTTATAGCGGATGTAAGGGCAAAAACAGGCAAAGGGAACAGCCCAGGTTGAGCATGGCTGGCCGACTAAACTGAACCATGAGAGGAGAGAGAGGTGCCAACTATTAGAGTTGGTCAGGACCAAGAGACCTTAACCAAGAGAATGATGTAGCAAAAATGGCTGAGTTATATAGGTATGAGGAGTTCTGGGAGGAGCCAGGGTGAGACCTGTCCCAGGTTTGAGATCTAACAACGAGAACATCAGGAAGAAAATCGGGGTTTTATTGTGTCAGTGTGAACTACCAAGGTGTGACCACGGTTGCCTAAACAGATCAGAGGTGAGACAGGGCTCTGCATGACGTCCCAAATATGAACTATGACAACAGCAAAAGTTTGAGCTGTATCATGCAGACCCCGGAGGCCCTTAGAATTATCGAAACCACTGAGCAATTTCTGAGTGTGGCAATGTGTGCCTACAACCCCAGCTCTTGGGAAACTGAGGCAGAAACTGAGGTCATCTGCTGAGTTCATGGCTGGTGTGCGCTTCATAGTGAGAACTGGTGTCAAAAAAGCCAAAAGGGAACCAAAACCTAACCAAACATTTTGAGCACAGTATGTCATCTGCATTCCAAAACACCAATATACCCATGGAAAATCTTTTTAAGATTTGAGCTGGAATCATGAACTGCCACACCTGGGTGCTCAGAAGTGAACTCAGAGTCTCCGCAAGAGCAGTCAGTGTTTTTAACCACTCAACCACCTCTCTAGCTCTTGACAATGTGTCATTGTCTACCACAGCACGTCAGACATCTAGAATGGACTCTGGTGCAAACGTAAGTATGCTACCCATAAAGAACTTTATAAAAAGGAAAAGAAACCACCATTAGAGCAGCCAGGAAATAAGTAGTACTAATAATTTAAAAGAGGGTTTTTTTTAATCATTGGATCAAAACTTGACATCCTTCCAGTTGAACTTCCTCTAGAGCTGAGAGCACATGTCATAGAAAAACTGGACAAGCACAGGTTACTCATTCCTTTATGGCAGCTTCAGAATTTCATCTTGTTCCTCACACAAAGAGTCTTCTGTCCTGGGGCATTCCTTGGATAGTACCAGACACATTGCAAAGAATGAATAAGACAGAAAACTGAACTTCAAGAAGGCTCAAGTCACTTCACAGATATTAATTTGACTGGGGGGATTGACGACATGTCCTGATTTGCTGATCCTAATCACACGAGTGACCCAAGAGAGCTCCAAGAGGCACCTCTGGAAGTTTTTAGAAGGGCCACTGCCCCCACATGCAGCTTCCTTTGTGTGCACCCCACTCCTGAGTTCCGTGGATGTCTATTGAGACACAGCATTGAAAGATGTAAGTACCAATGTTCTTTTCATCCGTGCCGCTTATACTAAAAAATCTGGAATCATTGCAAGTCATGGGCATGACAGACGGTATCATTCTCATTCCGACTCTAAGATCTGAGCCACGCATGGTTAGGCATCATTTCTGTGGGGATTAGCCAACATGGCATTAATTTCCTCTAAAGAGTCACATTTGCAGATGGAAATGCTTTATAGAAAGTAATTCAGGATTGGCATACTCAAATAGGATTTTTTTAAAGATTTATTTATTAATTATGTATACAGTGTTCTGTCTGTGTGCATACCTGCACCCCAGAAGAGGGCACCAGATCTCATTACAGATGGTTGTGAGCCACAATGTGGTTGCTGGGAATTGAACTCAGGACCTCTGGAAGAACAGTCAGTGTTCTTAACCGCTGAGCCATCTCTCCAGCCCCTCAAATATGATTTTCATTTGGGGAGGAGGGTGAACGTCTGTACACATGTATGCGGAGGTCATAGGTCAATCTCAGGCATCATCTTTGGATGCTATCCACTTTGTCTCTGGCTTTGGTTTAGGTGCTTTAGTTTGTTGAGGTAGAGGCACAAAGGGACTGTAGTTCAACAAGTAGGCTAGACTAGCTGACCAGTAAGCATCAGGGAATCTGTCTGTCTGTCTGTCTGCATCTCCCCAGCACTGTGAAGATGGCAAACCCACACAAGCAAACCCCTATTTCTTCTGTGGGTTCTGAGGAGCAACTCAAATCCTCAGATTTGGCAAGCGCTTTATGAACTCAGCCATCTCCCCAGCCTTCAGATCTCATTTCTACTTACTAAAATGTTCAGCCAGTGACCCTAGTTGATAGGCCCGAACACATAGGCCAATGAGAATATTGATAGACGCCTAAGAGGAACAGTCCTTCAGAGGTGACCTCTTCCTCCTAACCCAGGCAGTTAGACTCATTAGCTTTTGGACTCACATTTTTATAGCCCCTGCTGTAGATATACTTATGATTCAACAATATTACTGCGCATACATAGAGACACAGTCGAATAGTATAGTCCACAAGGCCATATGCCACACTTATTATAAGAACAGTAGAGTCTACAGGGCCATATGCCACACTTGTTATGGGAACAGTACAGTCCACAGAAAGCCACCCTCATTATAGGAACAGAAGCATTTTAAGCTCATATAAATTTTCATCTGAAGCTGAGCATAGTGGCATACACCTTAGATCTCTGTCCTCAGCTGGCAAAATAGGGGGATAGCAGACGGTTTGGTGTCAGCCTGCGCTACATAGCAAATTCAGTGTAGTTAGGCTACATAATAAGACCTGGTCTAATAATACATCAGCTAATAAGATACAAACTGTGACTGAAAATTGTCCAAAGTTACAACAGAAAAAGCTAACACGGCATTCCCCTCAGTCACCCTTTGTACAGTTTTACATCATGATTTCTGGAGGCACTTTGGGAAGTCTATTTACCAAGGATAACTTTAGGGGAAAATCACTGCATGATAAACATGTCAGTGAGCGATTTCTCCTGCGTTAGCCTCCAGTGCTCTCCAGTGCTAAGATTTAGGCTAGGTTGACCAAGGAGAGATTCGGTAAGATTGAAGATGCATTCAAAACACAGAAACTGAAATAAGGAGGTTGGCTGCCGATGTAAGCATCCTTCAGAGGACCAAAATTTAGCATGTTGGGAGCCAAGGAATTCATAAAACGTTCTATATCTAAAGAAAAGATACTCAATTATCCTAAAATGGAGGTTTCTACAGAAAGAAGATGGCAAGGTCTTAACCAGCCATCCCAGTTTCTTGGCTCTCTCTCTCTCTCTCTCTCTCTCTCTCTCTCTCTCTCTCTCTCTCTCTCTCTCTCTCTCTAACTGTGTGTGTGAATTGTTGCATTCCTTATTAAACCACAGAACTGTAACATAATTGATATTCAGAGACACAAACTACCATGCAGACTCTCCTATCTCTTGTTTCTCTAGGAAACTTCTGCCCCCATTCCTCCACATGCATAGGGAATGATCTAGAAAGATGGTTCATAAAGTGTTTTCCTTATGGAAAGTACTTTTTTTTCAATTTTCCCCTTTAGTTTGCCCAGAATTTATAACCTATTCCTACAGAAGACAACAGGAAACTGGGTTCCCAATTCACAGTTCATCCTCGAAGGACCTTCTAAGAGGATGGAAACCGTGTAAACATGGACCTTGAACTATCACACTCACAGCAATGATGGCTGAAGTGTATGAGTCAACAGACCCTGCAGGACCCGCTCTGGGGAAGTGCCTATGAGAGGTTTGCGAGCCCCATGCAGGCCAAAGCCTTGTTCCAGAGAGTTCCACGTGTGTTGTTGCTAATGCACACAAAATGTGATTAGCCGCTCAGAAAGGCCTAGAATCACTCCCTTTCTGACTAGATTACTAGATAATTAGATTGGTGGCACTCTTCCCCATCTGTGGCTGTCAGATTAAATCTGGCTGCTTCTGTTCATATAACTGTCAAACCCACAAAAGCAGACAGACAGTGGGGCATGGTGGAGCATTGAGGGAAAACAAAAGGTGTTCAAAGACACAAAATTCCTGCCTCTTTTCTTAATACTAAATCATTGACAATGTTTAATGAATTGAAGTATATTCAAATCACTATTGTATCAGATTAAGAAATAGTACCAGATGAAACCTGTGTCCATGGGCTCAGGCCATGTGATTGAAAAGCCGAACAAGAAGATTGCAACATCTTTGTGTCTGCAGGCAGATGAGAAACCCTCAGAATGAGGGTGGGAAACCCTGAGCATGAAGGCGGGGCAGAGACTCTGCTTGAAAGACAGGGGCCTTTAACCATTGACAGCAATGACCAAGTTCAATTACGCACAGAGATCTGTCTCCTGACACCAGCTGACACTCTCCTTCATTCTCTTCGAGAACAAAGACATACTCCCTTGCACAGCAGAAAAAAACCTACCCACACAAGTCTCTCTGAACCACCCAAGAGAGAGCAAAAACAAAGCAAAGAAGCCCGTAGGTCCTGTGGAGTGTCCGAACTTTTGACATCATATCGTGATGTCACCTACAAAGTTCACACAAGCGAATTATGTGATCCAGGGACATATATAAAGAAATGAAAAGGGGGACATAACCACAAACACAGAGGAAATTCAGAGAGTCATTAGATCTTACTACAAAAGCCTGTATGCCACTAAACTGGAAAATGTAAAAGAAATGGACACTTTTTTAGATAAATACCATTTACCAAAATTAAACCAGGACCAGGTGAACAATCTAAACAGACCTGTAAGTCGCGAAGAATTAGAAGCTGTTATCAAAAACCCCCCTACCAAAAAAAGCCCAGGGCCAGATGGGTTCAATGCGGAATTCCACCAGAACTTCCAAGAAGACCTAATTCCTATTCTCCTCAATGTATTCCACAATATAGAAACAGAAGGGTCACTACCAAATTCCTTTTATGAAGCTACAGTTACTCTGATACCAAAACCACACAAAGACTCAACCAGGAAAGAGAATTACAGGCCGATCTCACTCATGAATATCGACGCAAAAATCCTCAACAAAATACTGGCAAACCGAATCCAAGAACACATCCGAAAAATTATCCATTATGATCAAGTAGGCTTCATTCCTGAGATGCAGGGCTGGTTCAACATACGAAAATCTATCAATGTAATCCAGCATATAAACAAACTGAAAGAAAAAAACCATATGATCATTTCATTAGATGCTGAAAAAGCATTTGACAAAATTCAACATCCATTTATGTTAAAAGTCTTGGAGAGATTAGGGATACAAGGGTCATACCTAAATATAATAAAAGCTATATACAGCAAACCGACAGCTAACATCAAATTAAACGGAGAGAAACTCAAAGCCATCCCGCTTAACTCAGGAACACGACAAGGCTGTCCACTTTCACCATACCTCTTCAATATAGTGCTGGAAGTTCTAGCAATAGCAATAATACAACATAATGGGATCAAGGGGATTCGAATTGGAAAGGAAGAAGTTAAACTTTCGTTATTTGCAGATGATATGATAGTGTACATAAGCGACCCCCAAAACTCCACCAAAGAACTTTTACAGCTGATAAACAGCTTTAGTAAAGTGGCAGGATACAAGATCAACTCCAAAAAATCAGTCGCCCTCTTATACACAAAGGATATGGAAGCAGAGAGGGAAATCAGAGAAGCTTCTCCATTCACGATAGCCACAAACAGCATAAAATATCTTGGGGTAAATCTAACCAAGGAAGTGAAAGATCTATTTGATAAGAACTTTAAGGCATTGAAGAAAGAAATTGAGGAGGATACCAAAAAATGGATGGACATCCCTTGCTCTTGGATTGGGAGGATCAACATAGTAAAAATGGCAATTCTACCAAAGGCAATTTATAGATTCAATGCAATCCCCATCAAGATCCCATCAAAATTCTTCACAGATATGGAGAGGACAATAATCAACTTTATATGGAAAAACAAAAAACCCAGGATAGCCAAAACAATCCTATACAATAAAGGATTGTCTGGAGGCATTACCATCCCTGACTTCAAACTCTATTACAGAGCTACAGTAATGAAAACAGGGTGGTACTGGCATAAAAACAGAGAAGTCGACCAATGGAATCGTATAGAAGACCCGGATTTAATCCCACAAACCTATGAACACCTCATATTCGATAAAGGAGCTAAAAGTATACAATGGAAGAAAGAAAGCATCTTCAACAAATGGTGCTGGCACAACTGGATGTCAACCTGTAGAAGAATGAAAATAGACCCATATCTATCACCGTGCACAAAACTCAAGTCCAAATGGATTAAAGACCTCAATATCAGCCCGATAACACTGAACCTGATAGAAGAGAAAGTGGGAAATACCCTACAACAGATGGGCACAGGTGATCGCTTCTTAGGTATAACCCCAGAAGCACAGACATTAAGGGCAACATTGAATAAATGGGACCTACTAAAACTGAGAAGCTTCTGTAAAGCAAAGGACACTGTCACTAAGACACAAAGGCAACCTACTGATTGGGAGAAGATCTTCACCAACCCCACAACAGACAAAGGTCTGATCTCCAAAATATATAGAGAACTCAAGAAACTAGACTTTAAAAGGCTAATTAACCCAATTAAAAAATGGGGCACTGAACTGAACAGAGAATTCTCAACAGAAGAAGTTCAAATGGCCAAAAGACACTTAAGGTCATGTTCAACCTCCTTAGCGATCAGGGAAATGCAAATCAAAACAACTTTGAGATATCATCTTACACCTGTCAGAATGGCTAAAGTCAAAAACACCAAGGATAGCCTTTGCTGGAGAGGCTGTGGAGGAAGGGGTACACTCATCCATTGCTGGTGGGAATGCAATCTTGTGCAACCACTGTGGAAGTCAGTGTTTCGGTTTCTCAGGAAATTCGGGATCAACCTACCCCTCGACCCAGCAATACCACTCTTGGGAATTTACCCAAGAGATGCTCTATCATATGTCAAAAGCATTTGTTCAACTATGTTCATAGCAGTATTATTTGTAATAGCCAGAACCTGGAAACAACCTAGATGCCCTTCAATGGAAGAATGGATGAAGAAAGTATGGAATATATACACATTAGAGTACTACGCTGCGGTAAAAAACAATGACTTCTCGAATTTTGCATGCAAATGGATGGAAATAGAAAACACTATCCTGAGTGAGGTATCCCAGACCCAAAAAGATGAACATGGGATGTACTCACTCATAATTGGTTTCTAGCCATAAATAGGGACCACGGAGTCTACAATAGGCGAATCTAAAGAAGCTAAGAAGGTGAACCCAAGGAAAAACATATAGTTATCCTCTTGGATAAGGGAAGTATACAAAATTGCCGGGGAGAAAAGTGGGATGTTGGGGGTGGGGTGGGATGGGGGTAAGGGGAGATGGGGAGAGAAAAGGTAGAAGGAAAGGAGGGGGGACTTGGGGAAACAGGAGGATCGGGATAAAGGAAGGTTGGATAGGGGAGCACGGAACCCCATTTCTTAGTTAAAGGACCCACTTTAGGATGGGCAGGAGACTTGACCCTAGAGGGGATCCCAGGTGCCCAAGCTGAGGCCCCCAGTTAGTTCCTTGGGCAGCTGAGGATAGGGAACCTGAAATGACCCTATCCTAGAGCAATACTGACGAATATCATGCATATCATCCTAGAACTTTCATCTGGCGACGGATGGAAATAGAGACAGAGACCCACACTGGAACACTGGATAGAGCTCCCAAGGTCCCAAGGAGGAGCAGAAGGAGGGAGAACATGAGCAAAGAAGTCGGGACCACGAGGGGTGCACCCACCCACTGAGACAGTGGAGCTGATCTACTGGGAGCTCACCAAGGCCAGCTGGACTGTTACCAAAAAAAGCATGGGATAAAACTGGACTCTCTGAACATGACGAACAATGAGGGCTGATGAGACGCCAAGGACAATGGCACGCGG
Organism: Microtus pennsylvanicus; assembly: GCF_037038515.1. Taxonomy (NCBI): domain Eukaryota; kingdom Metazoa; phylum Chordata; class Mammalia; order Rodentia; family Cricetidae; genus Microtus; species Microtus pennsylvanicus. Next base: position 7,571,639 of record NC_134581.1, on the reverse strand, counting down.
TTTTGATCCAACGCAATGTGCTGGCTTGGTGGGAGCCTAGCCAGTTTGGATGTTCACCTTCCTAGATATGGACGGAGGGGGGAGGACCTAGGACTTACCACAGGGCAGGGAACCCTGACTGCTCTTTGGACTGGAGAGGGAGGGGGAGAAAAGTGGGGGGAAGGGGAGAGGGTGGGAGGAGGGGGAGAAGAATGGGAGGAGGGGGAGGGAAATGGGAGGCTGGGAGGAGGTGGAAATTTGTTTTTTTTTTCTTTCTTTTCTTTATTCTCCTTTTATCAATAAAAAAATACATAAAAAAAAAGAAATTCAAAAAATTCATAATGTTTTAAGTAGGTTTTAAAGTTGTGTGTTGGGTCACATTCATAGTGATCTTTGGCTTAAGGATGTCACCTATAGCTCCTATCGGCTGATTCTCTTTTGACTGTACTTTTGCTGGAAGAATTCCAGCCACTCTCCAGCTCTTGGAGGTGGATCCTGAGCTCTGCGGGAGCTAAGGGTGGGGGATTTGTGCAAGTAGAGGGCCGGATGCTTCCAAGACACATTATTTTATCCATATGTGGTAAATAGTCCTGGTTTTTCTATTTGTGCTAGAGAAAAGAAGGTGCCCAGCATCAGAGGAATGGATAAGGAAGATGTATACATACACAATGGAATCTGCTTCATCCATATAGAAGAACAAAGTTATGTGGTTTGTAGGAAATTAGGCCAATAATAGAAAGAGAAATGACAGGGCTGGAGAGATGGTACAGTGATGAAGAGCACTTTTTGTCCTTGTAAAGGACCCAGGTTTAGTACCTAGCATCTAAACTACCTGGCAGCTCACAACTGTCTATAACTCTAGGGGAACCTTATGCCCCCTTCAGGCTTCTGTGGTCACTTCATGCATGTGGTAGATACATGCAAGCAAAACACCTATACAAATAAAAGTAAGTACATCCTTTTTAAAAAGCTCTTTAAAGAAGAGAAACAAATATTTTATATTTATTGTTACTAGATAATAGGTAGTAAGTCATGAAAACAGAAGCTTGCTGTGGGATAATGCTCTTATACATTGTAAAGGTTTGCCACTATTATTGGTTTAATAAAACAATGATTGGCCAGTAGCCAGGCAAGATGTAAAAGCAGGGCAACCAGACTAAGAGAATTCTGGGAAGAGGAAAGGCAGAGACGCAGTCACCAGCCAGATGCAGAGGAAGCAAGATGAGAATGCCTCACTGATAAAAGGTACCAAGTCACGTGGCTAAACATAGACAAGAATTATGGGTTAATTTAAGTTGTAAGAGCTTCAGTAATAAGCCTGAACTAATAGGCCAAACAGTTAATAATTAATATAATCCTCTGTGTGTTTCTTTGGGACTGAATGGCTGCAGGACTGGGTGGGACAGACACTTCTGTTTACAAACAGTCAATGGACACAAAGCAGACCATGGGAAATGGGAGAGGGAGGAAGAAATGGGCAGTGATTGTGTGTGTGTGTGTGTGTGTGTGTGTGTGTGTGTGTGTGTGTATGCTTTAAATACTTGCCATGCCTTCATAAGGACAAGGGTTTGGTACATTTGTTCAGACAAAGATTTGCATGGTCATGCAACCTTGTAATCCTAGAACTGAAAAAACAGAGCCAGGAGCATGTCCAGGATTCACTAGCCAGCTAGTCTTGCCAAAATGACAAGCAACACACACACACACACACACACACACACACACACACACACACACACACAAAGCTCCCCAAATAAAAACTTCCCTCCATTTATCATCACACACAGGCTCAGAGTCACTTCATCAGCAGGCATACAAAGCTACATCGTTTCTGATCACAGACTAACGGTAGGTATTGGCAGAGAGCCCACCTCTGTCTACAGGCTCAAGAAAAGGAAGGTGGTTATTGTTTTGAACAGGTAAACCAAAGGCTTCTTAAAGCTCTTCATGAAATGTTCAAGAGATGTCAGTTCTAGAGGGTGAGATCTGTGCCTGTCAAACAATTGCTTTCAGTTCTTGCTTTCTTGGGAAGACAATGCTGGAGAGAGCCTTGGTTCTAAGCTTCAGGAAGCATTTCATTGCCTCTGCAGTTCCAGCTGCCGCTCATGTCCAGTGGGTTCTGGCTTGTTCAGCCCCTCCTCCAGGCAAGATGCCTGTCCTGAGCTCAGTGGATGTTATCTCAGAACACACGTCCAAGGGAGAAACAAGCAATCAGTGCACAGTGGGTCTGCTTGCTCATGGATGAGACCCTGGTTCAATCTCCAGCACCAAAGGATGAGGAAATAAGTAATAAAATGACTTTAAACAGCTCAAATGTTCAAGTCATATAGAAGAATGAAAGGAAAGTAGGCAGTGTTCTTGTAAATCAGTGGAATAAAGTTTGGAGATGATGGAGAAATGAAGGTGGGCTAGAAAGATTGTTCGCCAGTTAAGAGCACTGGCTGCTCCTGCAGAGGACCAGGGTTCCATGCCCAGTACACACATGGCAGCTCATAACCATCTTTTTGTCTAGTTCCAGGGGTCTGATGCCATTTTCTGACCTCCACAGGCACTGCACATGTGTGGACATACATGCAGGCAAAGTACCCAAACACACAAAACAAAATAACAGACAAATTCAAAGAAAATAAAATTAAACATAAACTCAGTGGAACAAAGCAAAATCTAAGCTGTCAGGATTGCTTTGCTTTTCTCCAAAAATATCAATGTGGACATTTTTCCATCTTAGTACAAATTCCATGGAAATAGAAAACAACTGATAAATAAAACCCAACCTTGCTCAAATAATCAAGTCCCCCCAAGTCTGTAGAATAGTAGCTAATATTGAATTGTTTCTAAAATATTTTATTTCTAGAACTTTCCCCATGGATATTTTCCTTTCTAAATCTGGGATAGTACCAAAACCATCATTATTCTATAAGAAATGCTTACAAAATATCTCTCTGGGACAAGCCCATGGGTTTTTCTCTTAAATGTGAAGAATTTCTAGCTTTTTACCAGCAGAGAAATTCAAATGGATTCTTGGGCATTTTATGTTGAAATCCATTAAATCGTACAGGGATTCAGTCATATTCCATCACTAAGCCAAGGCCAAGGCCCCTTCCAGGCCCCTTTCTGATAATTTCCATGTCTTTGTCATCATACTGGGATAACTCGACATCTGCAGGATCTCCCACTAAAGGGCAAGGAAAAGGTTTGACCTTTGTGGATGGAATTCATGTTTTCAGCAGATTTGGGAATCTCAATGCCTGATGTATAACAAATATTAGATTAATATTCAATACCACACATACTACACTCACACACACACACACACACACACGGCTTAAAATTGCTCTAAATTGGCAATGTCTACCGAATAACACTGTTTTCCATCATTCCATTATATTTCATGAGAAGCAATGCTGACAAAATGTTAGAGGAGAAATTATGAAGTCTGTTGGCTTGCCTCTTCTTTGCAGATTCTAGCAGATGTCACAAATCATCCTCTTGCAAGGCAACTGAATGTCTCAGCACTGAGGCTATCTTTCTGTACTTCCAGGATGAGGCAAGAATTTGGAATTTTCCTCCCAATAGTGACCATGAGACACCCATCAACAGCTCTGGAGCTGTTCTGCATAACAGAAGATGATGACTAAGCAGTCATCAAGCAGTTGTGCAACTGTGAAGTGAAAAGCTGGTAAGCCACATGATCCAGGGAGATTAAGAGGCAATTCCTAGGATATTATCAGAGCAACCAGAGTTCTGAGTTACAGACTTAGTAGCCTAATGATTTTAAATACATATCTATCTGCTAATAATGTTAGATTCATAATCTATTGTTGACTCAGGTTTAGTTTTAATGCTTGTCTTTACTCCGAAGTATCAAACGGCTCATTATCTGTCCTGGGATGCTTTCATAGACAGATGTGACATTCACTGGAATGAATTTCATCCGTGTATTTTTCTCAGTCATATTGAACTTGTGTTTCAGGGTCCAAAATCTTCTTTGGTAGGAAAGGGGATATGTGATTTGCGCTGTGTTCCACGGAAATACAGTTATTTTAGAAGGCTAGAGCTGGGGAGATAGCTTGATGGTTAAAGTACACAAAGACCTGAGTTCAACTCCTGGAACCCACGTGAATAAAGTCCAAGCACAGTGGCACATGCTTATGATCCTCGCACTGGGGAGACAGGGAAAGGCAGATCTTGGGGCTCAGTGACTACCCAGCATGACCTACTAAGCAAGTTCCAGGCCAGTGAGCGATCCTGTCTTGCAAACAAATGATGGTACTGAGGAATGATACTCAAGGTTGCCTTCTGGTCTCTAACTCACACACACATGCGCATATGCACCTCCTACCCCCACACACAACACACATACACACATGCGCATATGCATCTCCTACCACCCCCACATCACACATACACACATGCGCATATGCACCTCCTACCCCCCCACATCACACATACACACATGCGCATATGCACCTCCTACCCCCCACATCACACATACACACATGCACATATCACCTCCTACCCCCCCACATCACACATACACACATGCGCATATGCATCTCCTACCACCCCCACATCACACATACACGCATGCGCATATGCACCTCCTATCCCCACACATCACACATACACACATGCGCATATGCACCTCCACTCCCCCCCCACAACACACATACACACATGCGCATATGCACCTCCTATCCCCACACACAACACACATACACACATGCGCATATGCACCTCCTATCCCCCCACAACACACATACACACATGTGCATATGCACCTTCAACCCCCCTCACATACACAATACACATATGGATCTCTACCCCCAACATACACACATGCCCATTATTACCTCCACCCCCACACACATACACACATGCGCATATGACCTCCTACTTCCACACAAAACACACATACACACATGCGCATACGCACCCCAACCCCCAACACACATACACACATGTGCATATGCACCTCCTACCCCCCCACAACACACATACACATATGCATCTTCACCCCCCACCCCACACATACATAAGAAACCCTGCACTTTGAGAAACCATTGTTTATCCAAATAGGACAGATGTTCACAAAAGGTACACTGCATCTTTCCCCACTGACAGAGAAAAAGAAGGGATGTCTAATTACCACCTACATCTCAGGAGCCTCTAAAGGCTTCCAGCAATGAAGTGTTCCCAGGCATCATTCTTTATTACTCTTTAAGCTATTTCTCTCATTTTATGGAAAGAGAAATAGTCTATTCCAATGACCGTGTTATTATGAGTACTAAATGCTTTATAAATACAGTCTGATAGCAAATACTCCAAGCGAGGGAACAAGGGACTAGGGAAGATAATACTGAATGCAGTGCTTTTAGTTCCAGATCCATCATGCTGTCTGTTTTTACCCAAGGACTGCTTCTTGAATCTTCTTCTTGAACAACTTGAGACATTTGTTAGAAAATCAGAGGGAGACTTGAGAGGTGTCTCAGGAGCTAAGAGCACTGGCTGCCCTTGCAGAGGACCGGGGTTTGGTTCTCAGCACACACATGACAGTTCCTAACCACCTGACACACTCCTCTGGTCTCCATGTGTACTACATACATGTATATGATGCACATGCACACATGCAGGCACACTCAACATACACAAAACCTATGTAAATAAATCTTTAACAAGAACCCATAAACTGGGGGATGGGGGCTAGCAGAATGTTTACGCCGCTCATTTAAGTGAGACAGGAGATAAAGAAAGGAAACCACATCTCTGTGTGGGAGCTGTATCTCCTGAGGTGGAAGGACCCTCTGTGTTCAAATGTCCTTGAAGCTGCAGACAAGTTCTTGCTGGCTAGGAGCCAAGCTACACATCTTGGCATTTACCTCCACACCTTCACAAAAGGTTTACATCTTCAAAAGACCTCACCTTCATTACCATCTATATCGTTATTGTTGATATTCTGTGGTGAAATTTTGTAGTGATTACAATGATCTGGGAGGGAAATAGTCACTTCACCCCGTAAGTATACCATCCAAAAGTATTCATTAAAAATAATTCTGTCCACGCTATACTGCTAACCACTTCCTCAACACCGTTCACGCCAATCTTTCTTCGGAGCATTTACTTTGCCAAATAAAATGCTTAAACTGTTCTTCTCTCTTGCCTGAATTCTTTTCTTCAAAAAGACAAGAACCCAGGAGAACTTCTCACCTGGCAGCAGCCCACACAAAATTTACAATACAGCAAAAACCAAACAGACACATGAGCAATCCCAAGTACAAACACCTGCACCTTGCCCAGGACATTGAGTTCAAGGAGGAAATATTATAAAACATATGCTTCTAAAACACATGCTATCCTGGTCTTCATAGAGAGTTCCAGGACAGCCGGGGCTACTCAGAGAAACCCTGCCTTGAAAAAAAAAAAAGAAAGAAAGAAAAAAAGGAAGAAAGCAAGCAAGCATGCATCTCTTGGAATAGGGTGAATTAAAACACTAAATTGCAGCAAATATAAATTGCAGCGAATACTGGAGTTCTGGAAAGGCTGATTTTGAGAAAGGAATAACGAGAAGAATCCTCTAATTTCATCCGAATCATTAGGGGCCTGCTGCCAAGTTTCATTAACTAGGAAATGCTAGAGGAGAAACTGTCGGGTTTCGCTGGCCCATCCCGTCTTTGGCAATCTCTGCAGACTTCAAATGTTTCACAAAGCATTCAGATGAAAGGGAATGAAATACTCCAAGTTTTAGGGTGGTGGTGGGTGGAGCGTATCCCTAAGGCTTTCAGGAGAGTTTTTCCTGCCCTTGGGGAGGAAACCCACCCAACCATCAACACAGCTCCCTACTGCTGCCTTCATCTGCTCAGGCCCGACAGGAACCCGTCATCCCCAGGGACATGAATCTGCAGAGTCTTCTGATCAGACATTAAGAAGAAATAAACCCAGAAATGAATGAGGAGAGAGAGAAAAATAAATTCCTAGCGCCACTTCCTGCTGACGCAAACTCAGAGAGAGACATCTTTGTAGACAAAACACAGGCTAGCCCCAGGCAGCATCCTAGTCAGGAGCCTCTCAGCCACAGATAACCTGAGCACGAATTAGAAACAGGACCTGCTGCCTGGGCGTGACCCAGTGTGCTACTTTGCATAAAAGAAAAACAGTGGCTGTTCTTCTTTACTGACACAGTCGTTTGATTGCTTTTTCCCCTATTTTTTCTTTCTCTTCAGCCAGTCAGTTCACCCATTAAAGAAATAAAACACACTTAAAATAGGTTCTTATACCTATTTGGAAAATCATCCATGTCAGAAAGACCAGGGCCTGTAACTGAACTTTCATGTGCTGTGCGATGCCCTGCTGTGCAAATCCATGGACCCCCCAGAGGTGGTGCTTACATCCTAAGTATTTCTAACACAGCACTTCACACAAAAGATCTTTGCTTCTAATATGTGACCCACTTCTGAAAACCTATTAAGTGCTTTAAATTTCATTTCTGGTGGGGGGAAACTGTTGGATAGTCTGTCATACAAAAGCCAAAACAAGAAGCAAAAAATTCACAATGAAATTCAAATCCCATCCCACCATCTGCCCTCTCCCTAACACATATATTAATAGTTCGGGGGGGGGGGCATCCATTCCCAGCCTTCCAGCCTCTGATTCCCTTTAGGGAAGTTTTATTTGCACTTTACAGCTATCATTAACTTCAAAGGAGACTGACAACTCTCAAGTTATTAAGTTAAAAGGCAGCCAAGTTTTCAGCTGGAGTCACTGCAAATTAATTCTGTCTTACGAGGCCACATTGGGTCATTTCCTGAGCCAGTAGCAATAAATAAAACTTACTCTAATAATATAAAAGGCAAGGGAGGATAATAATGCTTTTCCGATTAAAAATGCTCCAAAGTAGGCAGGAACTAGGCTCTGCCTAAGCCATGGGTAACTATTTCATACCATCTGTGGTTGAAATGTTATTTTTCTATACTGTGACATCCTACCTTTCTCCCCGACAAGTTAAGCAAAAGAGAAGCAGTAACAAAACACTCCTTATTCTCTGGACAGCAGCAACCATCCTTCTGGACCTTTATTTCCTAGCATCTCTTGCAGCTAGTTGTCCTGCTGAACCAATAAAGACTAAGCCACAGTAAAATGTATGTTTTAGCTATCAGTGCTTTCTGACCCTTCCTTCCTCCCTCCCTCCGTCCCTCTCTCCCTTCCTTCCTTTCTCCCTTCTTTCCTTTTTTCCTTCCTTTCTTCTTTCCTTCCTTCCTTCCTTCCTTCCTTCCTTCCTTCCTCCCTCCCTCCCTCCCTCCCTCCCTCCTTCCCTTCCCTTCTCCTTCCTTCCTTCCTTCCTTCCTTCCTTCCTTCCTTCCTTCCTTCCTTCCTTCCTTCATTTCTCTCTCCCTCTTTTTCTCCCTCCCTCTCTCCTTCATTTTCTGTTTTCTGACTAGCAAATAGATGGGAGAGTCCATGCACAAAACTTAACAGAAAAAAAAAACTCAGTAATATTAAGATCACTTTATAGTGAACTATACAGTAAAGGATAATAATAAACTATATTCTAAAGTTTCTTAGAATTCAAACTAGGAGATATAGGAAACAGATGAATCCCTGAGGCAAGGCACACAACTGACACAGCCTCTGACCAGTAGATCTGCTGAACAATGAACAGTGATTGGCTAAAATGGCTGAAAGGAAGTCATATGGCCAATGGCACAGAATATAGTAAGAGCACCACTATTAGCGACTGACAATGGTTTAGTTGGAAAAGTGCCTGCCCTTTAAACCTGAAGGCCTGAGTTCGATCCCCAGAGCCCACGAAAATGCCAGATGTAATGGTCTGTGGCACTTGCTACCAGCCAGTCTAATGGTATTATTAAGTCCCAGGCTGATGAACGGCCTTGTATCAAAGGAGGTGGATAGAATGTTGGAGAAGAACAGCTCATCCTTTCACCTCCATACATACATAGCTCATTTGGTTGCCTAGCATGCTTGCCTAGCATTCAGAAAGCCCCGGGTTCCATCCACAGTACCTTCCAGAGGTTGAGTAGTGGTTCACACTTTTAATGCTAGCACTCCAGAGGTAGAGGGAGGAGAAGAAAGCATCATCCCCAGCCACACAGGGAATTTAGAGGTTGAGAACAAAATCTGAGAAAGAAATTTAATTACTGGGAGTCAGGGGGCTATAGAAAATACTTAAAGACATTAATCTGGATGACATCGTTAAAGGAATGAGTGTCTGAAGATTTTACAGGCTGAATTATAGAACCAGTAGGTGATTGGTAAGTTTTATCTGGCAGTTTTATATGAGAGAACACTGAGTGCGGTGGTACTCATATATAATCTCAACACTTGGGAGGCAGAGGGCAGAGGATTACCATGAGCTTAAGGGCCAGAGCAACATAGGGAGACCCTACCCCAAACCAACAAACAAAACAAAATCACCTGAAACATATAAAGTTAGCAATCAAAATGATGTTTAGAACACCAAGTCAACCATGAGTGAGAAATGGCTGCTATCTAGCATTTTATGGAAAGATGAGCTCAACACACAAGGAAGCTGGATGAACAGCCTTCCGAGCACAGGAAGGAAATGATAATGGTGTCTTAGAGAACAATTTTCTGAATATCAGTGAGTGTGGATTAGTTACCATGCTGCTGCTGTGATAAAAATGCCATGATCAAATCATCTAAGAGTCCATGACTGAACAGGAGACCACTTCCTAAATATCACTCCATTAGTACAAATACTGAGAGAAACAATTAATAAATGGGACTTCCTGAAACTGAGAAGTTTCTGTAAAGCAAAGCACACAGTCAACAAGACAAAATGACAGCCTACAGAATAGGAAAAGATCTTCATCAACCCCACATCAGACAGAGGGTTGATCTCCAAAATATACAAAGAACTCAAGAAATTGGTCATCAAAAGAACAAATAATCCAATAAAACAATGGGGCACAGACCTAAACAGAGACCTCACCACAGAGGAATCTAAAATGGCTGAAAGACATTTAAGGAAATGCTCAACATCCTTAGCCATCAGAGAAATGCAAATCAAAACAACTCTGAGATACCATTTTATACCTATAAGAATGGCCAAAATCAAAAACACTGATGACAGCTTATGCTGGAGATGATGTAGGGTAAAGAGAACACTCTTCCATTGCTGGTGGTAGTGCAAACTGGTGCAGTCACTTTGGATATCAGTATGGTGACTTCTCAGAAAATTAGGAAACAACCTACCTCAAGACTCAGCAATACCATTTTTGGGTATATACCCAATGGAAGCTCAATTGTACTATGAGGACATATGCTCAACTATGTTCATAGCAGCACTGTTTGTCATAGCCAGAACCTGGGAACAACCTACATGTCCCTCAACTGAAGAATGGATCAGAAAGATGTGGCACATTTACATAACGGAGTACTATGCAGCAGAAAAAAAATAATGACACCTTGAAATATAGATGGATCTTGAAAACATCATATTGAGTGAGGTAACCCAGACCCATAAAGACAAAAATATCATATGTACTCACTTGTAAGTGGCTTTTAGGCATAAAGCAAAGAAAAATCAGCCTACAGTTCACAGCCCTAGAAAACCTAGACAACAAAGAGGACCCTAAGAAAGACATACATCCATCTAATCTACATGGGAAATAGAAAAAGACAAGATCTCCTGAGTAAATTGGTAGCATAGGGATCCTGGAAGAGGGTAGAAGGGAAGTGGGGAAGGAGGAAGGCAAGGGAGCAGAAAAAATATATAGCTCAATTAAAAAAATTTAAAATGATTGAGGAGTGGAGGCATGGTGGCAAGAAAGGGATGCTGAGAGCTCACATCCTGAACCACAAACAGGAAGCAGAGAGTAGACACTGAAAGTGGAGGGAGATTTTTTAAGCTCAATGTCTGTCTGTCTTCAATATGCACTTCTAGGAGGGCTGCACCTCCTAAACCTCCCCAATCAGTGCCGCTTACCAGGGACCAAGTGTTCAATGCTTAAGACTACAGGGAACATTTTTCATTCAAACTGCTGCTAGGAGACATTAGAAAAGGATGTTATCTTGGATGGGGCTTCACCACCCCAAAAATAGATGCCAAGGCAGGATTTCGTATGCCAGATTATCTGAATAAGTCAGGTGATGCTTCAGAGCCACCTCCAGAAAGGGAGGCATTGACCTGCTCACTGTTAGTGAGAGACTTTTTAGTTCTTGTTTCCAAAAGAAAAAGAAAATCCCCAGGTAGGCAATACCAGGTGGTATAAGCAAGCTGATTTTCTGCATGCAGAAATAAATGGCTTCCCATGGTGTCTGCTGAATCCCTTAACATTGTATGAGAATAAAGCAAATTTGGTCCCCTGCTCTGTCTCCAAAATGGAAATGTGTTCACATTAACACGGGCATCTGCATAAGAAGCTGCCTGCATCTTGCAGTAATTCTAATAGCACAATGAAAGCTATGCTAGCCACATGCTGAGAGTGAGAGCCACTTCAAGGTAGAGCGAACTGCGCAGCTCTGCTTCCTTTGGGTCCCCAAATGCCTGGCACTCGGCTAGAACACCACATATGATCAATAAGTGCCCATTATGTCCTTCGTTATTCTGGTGATGTCACCCGTTTCTTTGGTCAGGAATAACGATCAGTACCGGTAGGAATTAGAGGTGTTTCTAGGAAATCTCTTCCCTTTTCTAGTTTTTCTTTTTTATATTAAAAAAGAATAGGGCTGGAGCTACAGATGGTTGGTAATGAACTACTGACTTTGGTGCTGGGATTTGAACTTGGATCTACAAGGTCAGTATTCACCCTCAGCCAGTAAACTATCTCAATATATATATGCACTTCAGGCTGGCTTTGAACTTGAAATTCTCCTACCTCAGTCTTCCAAATCCTGAAATTACAAGCATGAACCACCACATGGAGCGGACACTTCTTTATAACGTATTATTTATCAAGTTTATTGTCTCCATTTGGCCAAAGGCTCTTTTAGAACAGCTAAGATTATGGAGTGGGATTATTTACACAAGGTCTTTGCAAATTCAGAATTATTAATATTCAGGAGATAAAATGTGAGTCAGAAACAGTGTGTTCGATATTGACCCATATAGGAACCTAGCAGGAATGACAAGCTGGGCCTTTTATGAGACTCCAGCATCAAGCCTGGAGTTGGGAGGAGGCCGCAGGCACACTTACGCATGCACCTCCTAGGAATACAGCCAAGTCAAGACTTTTCCTTCTTTTTCTCTGGGCCCAGGTTTTGGCTCTAGACAGTTTAAAAGGCAGAACCAGGTTCTTGTCATGGGCCAAGTCTTTCCAGTTTCCCTAAGAAATTGGTATTTAGAGGTCAATAAAGGCCTTTCAATGGTTGACAACTGAACAGAAATAGCGAATTAGGGAGCCTTCAGAACCAACTTTGAAATGCAGAACAGTACTTTTATACCATGCAAAACAACTTTGGGACTACACAGCCCTTCTTGGGCTTATCTGTTTCTATCATGCTATTTCTGCTTGGGACTTTTTAATGTAATAATGTAACCCAGGGGTTAGAGAGATGGCTCGGCAGTCAAGAGCACTCTATTGCAGAAGACCTGGTTTGGTCACCATCATCCACATGGGAAGGCTCCAACGACTGGAGATCCAGCACCCTCTTCTGGTTGCTGCTGTTACTACACTTTTCACATGGTACACATGAAGACAAGTAGGCGCACATACATAAAAGTGAATTTTTGACAACAATATAATAAATGATACAACTTATGCCGAAGGAACTACAAAATAATCCTGTCGATATACACTAATGCTATTACCTAAAGGGCTGAAGATGAATTCTTTATGACAGGATATTGTTTTTCTGTCCAAATGAATCTTTTCTACTGGTACCACTTTTTCTTAAGAAAGTGAGCTACAGATTAAGTAGAAGATAGACTAGAGATGAATTTTCCATACTTTGTTACAAGTTTTGAGCAGAGACTTTTTGTATTTCTTCCACCACAAAATACTCTAATTTTCAGAAATTCATACATAATTTTCCCATGTTTAAAAATGTGTGTACATGTGTCATATGCGAACACACGCACACATGTATGGCACATACATAGCATAGCATTTATGTGGAAGTCAGAGGGAGCTGATTCTCTTCTGCGATGGCATGTGCCCCAGAAATGGAACTCAGGTCTTCAGGCTTGGCTGCAAGTATCTTTACCCACTATATGTACATATGCAGGAGTGAACATAGCCATGAGCAAACAGGTATTATGAATTTAGGGAACAACACAGAAGCAAGGAGAGGGAGGTTGACAGCCTAGAACTGACTTCTTGGGAATATTCTTAGTTCTGATTTGTAGACATGCAGACCAAGGCTTATTTGGAGTCCTTTATGAAACTGCTTTAGCACGTCAGGAACATCATTAGGATAAGATTAAAAGCTCTGGCTGGGCCAGTTACTTGAAGGGATGGGGACAGTGCCATTAGGAACTGCACAAAGAGTTAGGGAATGAGTGGGGCTGCGGTGGGGGGGACATCTGTGGGCATCATCTCTGTGCTGAGCAGAGAAGGAAAAAAGCCCTTAAAATCAGTTCGGGCGTGCACAAATCTGCCCTCTGTTCATTATATGTCACAGCCCTAATCTCATTTCATAGAGGCTTCTTTATTAGTCACAAATGTCTCTTTAAGTCATTACCCTGGCTTTGGGATAGGATGAGATGTTTATAACACTCAGCCACCAAGACATCCTCTTTATAATTATCATCAAAAGCCCCCATCCCCCCCCCACACAAGGAGGAATAGGAATCTCAAGTCCTAAGATGTTCAAGTGCCCAATCCTTAGTACTTCTGCTTTGGAAAGGGGCAGTGAATTCAACACCTCAGGCCTAGGAATGTGTGCAGACCAGTGAAGTCTTTCCTACACAAGCGTAGTAAGGCCCTCAGGGCCTAGGGATGTGTGCAGTCCAGTGAAATCCCTTCCACACAAGTATGAGGCCCTCAGTTCAGTCTCCAGACCTCATATTTTAAAAGCCACGTTCAGAGGTTGCTAAGGCTCCCCCTATCCAGTGAACTTCCTGTGAATGGGAGACTCCTCCTGAGAAAAGCATAGTGGATGACGTCTGAAAACAACATAAGTGTATGCACACGTGAACACGCACACACACACATGCACACACGCCAACCACTGCTGAGTAACTATACCCGTGCTGCTTGCACAGTTGCCAACTCTCAGTCCTTTCCCATCTTCCTCACACCACTTTAGATAGCGAATGGGAAGCAAAGCAGACGACAGATTCCAAACAATTCTTCACGCTCAGCTGCAAACCCACTAGCTCCTCAGTGCATCTCTGCCTGTACGTGTGCACAACGTGGAATTTTGTGCTATTCAGGGAGAGTCACAATGAAGAAAGTCTCGGCACAGCCTAGATTCTGGATCCTAACTCCACAGAGCCATGTGCCAGGCAGGCACCAACCTGCACAGGGAAAGGAACCATCTCATCTATTCTAATTGCTCTCAGTTTGCTAGGAAGTCTGTGAATAGACTTTCCCTCCCACCAGTTTGCATTTCTGGGTGGCGCGTGCATGCATGTGGCAGTTTCCCTGGCTCTTTGTGCCTGGTAAGTCTTCTTTGGGAGCAGGAGGCAGCGGAGGCTGAATGCCCCGGGCCTGCCATTCACGGGGAGCAAAGCCGTTTTGAAAGAGTTAACCTTGCCTCTCTGCCTCCTTTCTGTTTAATTTGCGCAGATCATTAGCAAATGAAAGGTGCTCTGCAAACAGAACAAAATGGGTTTTCACACAGACAAACACCGAGCCACAAAGACTAGAAAGTGTGCTTAAACTAGGCTACTCATTGCAGAAAATCTCATTAGAAAGGAGTCAGCAGTCACCGTTGACACAGGACAAGTGTGATTAGGTTGGTGGGGGTCAACCTTTATCCTAATGGGCCTCTGGTCTTTGACCTGTGCTGTGTATCAGCATGTCTCCCTAAAGAAAGGCACTAACATTCAAATGCTGTTGGGGAAAACATCTCTCCATGTCGTGGTAAAAATGAATAAAGATCTTGCTTGGAAATTTCAACCTCTTATTTCCTCCCGGAGTGAACGATCATGTCGGTCAGTATTTGTCATTTATAATGATTTATCTGACTCAAGCCCTAGTGGCAAAAATGGAGGAGCAGTTAGATGAAACAATGGTACCCAACTTGTGCATGTCTGGAGAACAAAACTGCAAACAGAGCCTTGGCATGGTTATCATGTGCGTCTTTGTCAAACCGCAATAGAATCATGAAAAAGTAGAACCCAAATGGATGTTCCTGTTTTATGTGGTTTTGAGGTGGGATGGAAAGACAGGTGGACGACAGGCGTGAGGAGGCAGAAGAATGTGTCCGAAGCCTCTCTCCAGCTAACAAGAACACTTTACGCACAATCGGCTATATTTGCTATAAAGGCTGCTACATAGAATTAATGCTCCTTTTAGACATAAATAGATTTTTCTTTATGTTGAAGCATCAATGACTCATGCTCAAGGCCTGAATGTATGTGACCTTGGGGATAGCCTCATGCATTTGTCCCTATGTGGCTAGACTCACGAACAAACCTTGACTCTCTTTAGGGTACAGACATCCAGTCATACTGAACCACTGTGGGTGTGATTCTAACTTGTCTATGGTAACCCTAGGAGGCTCCCTCCACACACACATACAGGAAGCACTCTGTGATAAGACACACCCTTCATGCTTAGTGACTCTTTCTTGAGGAGCTCACAACCACACTTGGCCATGTCTAGTTTTCTTCTTTAAATGAAAAAATTACATTATATTTGTTAATTGTGTGTGTGTGTGTGTGTGTGTGTGTGTGTGTGTGTGTGTGTGTGTGTTGTGGGATGAGGGCGAGATGTTCATGATCGTGGCATGGCCTCATGTGGAGATCAGAAGGCAACTCAGAGGCACTGTTGTCACAAGAGTCCCTGGGATGCTCAGGTCATCACTTAGTCTCAGATGCCTTTTCCTGTTAAGCATCTCACTGCCCCTGGGATGCTCAGCCTGTCTCACTGCCCCTGGGATGCTCAGCCTGTCTCACTGCCCCTGGGATGCTCAAGCTGTCTCACTGACCCTGGGAGGCTCAGCCTGTCTCACTGGCCCTGGGAGGCTCAGCCTGTCTCACTGCCCCTGGGATGCTCAGGGCCTATCAAATCCCCAGGATGCTTAGGCTGCCCCATTGTCCTTGTGATGCTCAGGTCATCTCCCTGTCCCTGGGGTGCTCAAGTCATCTCACACCCCTACTCAGTCACCAGGTCTGCCTCATAACCTGGCTAGCCTGAAACCTTTTCCTTCCTTAAAGCTAGGAGTCCCGTATGGGAGTCAAATTCCCCAGTACACCGGGAAAACCCCTCACACTGCTAACGACAGTATAGAACTGTGCTATCTTCATCTACCCTCTCCAAATCCTAAAAATCTTCTGTATTTCTGTTATCTAAAAATAGCCTTTTCTTTGTTATTCTTTCAGTAAAGGGCATACAATGAACAGAGGCAGAAAGGTCACCCAAGTCCTAGATTCCTCATTCACGTCATCGATACCATTAACACCTCTGGAAAGCCTTAAGGGTTCTGAGCATTGAGTACACCAGGTCTAGAAATAAATGAAAGCAAGGGTTTCTGGAACCTAGTTAGGAGCAATAAAGAAGTCTGGGAGAAGAGCTTTCTTTGCTGTTCAGAACCACACTCAGTACACTCATCGTTAGGTTGGTCTGAAAGGAACCCTAGCTGGGTTTTTTTTTTTTTAAATCAGTTTAGACCTTTCCTCTTGCTTAAACAAAGCTCTTTTGTTCTCCAGAGGTTTAAAAACTTGTTGGGCTAAGAATCACTGGGAACCAGGGATGGGGGCTTGCACGCTGTTTTCCTTTTCCTTTTTTTTTTAAAAAATAATGAACTATTATATTATTATTATTATTTACGTGTGTGTGCACATATGTGTGCACACACGCACAATGTGGGGAGGTCTGAGGACAACTTTTAGAATTTGGTTCTCTCTCCTAGCTCTATGGAGTCGAGGAACTGGACTCAGGTCTGTGTAGCTTGTGTTTCCAGTCATAAAATGGCGCCAGTGATTCCCAAGGTCTATGCCGATGCTTGACTCCATTTGAGAATCTTCGCTAACTATCTAACTCCTTTCTCATGTGCTATGCATTCTGGCTGATTTTCTTGTCAGTGAACCCGCACAAACTAAGTTCTCCACGGCGGGCACCAAATAGATGCCAAGAGGAGCAGATGCTAAGTTGGTGTCAACTTTTTTTTCCAGCTTGATTACTGCCTGGTATATAAAAAATAGCATCCATGTCTCTAAGTCCTCTAAACACAGACCCCTGTGAGAGGAAAAGCTACAAGAGACCCTGTGTGAAGTCTCCTGCTGCACTCTGGGGAAGAAAGGAACTACACAGGGACAGTGAGACAGCCTAGCGGGTAAGGCCAGCTGAACAGAGTTCAATCCCTGGGACCCAAACAGTGGAACAAGGGAATGGAATCCCACAAGTCAGGAGTCAACCAACTCTTGCAAGCTGTCCTCTGACCTCCACATATGCACCGTTGCATACAAACATACACACTAATTAAATAAATAAGAACCGATGTATCTTTTTAAAGGGACTATAGAACCCATTTCTTACTATCAGCAAGGACATCCTTTAAAAAACAAAAAGGAACAAACAAACAAAAAACAGAGTCTCCATGAGTAGTTTAGAAAAAGAGCAATAGCAAAGCAGAACCCAATTCAACAACCACACAAACGGCCCGCGCTGACATGTTGCATCCTTTTCCTGGCAGGACCCTTATCTTGTCTCTCACTCAGGCTCTCTCCTCTGTTTCAGACAGTGAGAACCTGATTTCCTGTGACCTGCTAGAAATTTAATGGAGAATTAACACCAGGTATTAGGATGCTAATCCTTTGGCTTAATTATCCGGCCCTGTGGTGGAGGTCACTGCTGCTTACACGGGGCAATGAGACAGCCGTCTTGGCAGAACAACTGTATTTTAGGCTGCAGCGTGGTTTCTGTGGCTGAAAATGTAGGAGCGCAGAAGAAGCAGCTAAAACCAGCTCATCAGTAGCTGCTGATGTGGCCCATGGCCTTCCCCAAAACACAAGTTCATGAAAGCAGTGAGGAAAAAATGAAGTCCAAACTTGCATTTGCAATGAGCAGTTGGGAAGAGATACGGCTATACTGTTAATGAATTCCTTGTAGAGAAAATATACTTTTTAAAACTGAGGTATCCAAATGTATCTATCTTGCAGATTAACCAATTCAATAGTAAGATATAACAATTTTATCAACATTAACCATCTATGTACCACACAGAAAATAGTCACATGTAGAGAACACATAAGCGAAAGAGAAGAGAATATATTTTTGTACAAGGACTTGGGCTAGGAAAGTATAATTTTATCAGTGGTATCCAATTTATAATCTTCTAATGTAGATTTTACAGATGAGCTGCCGAGGCACCGGGGAGCTTTTCCGTCTTAAAATAGCTACTAGATGGCTGAAGAACACAGCCTGGGCTCTGTCTATTACCGGAATCTCTGGGCTTGCGTTCTGAAATACTGGAAGCCATTAGAGTACATTGTTCCAATCCTCAAGCATGTGGACAGCTCCATCAGCTATGAAGGGTATTTTCTCCCTCATTTTCATGGCCCCTGAAATCAGTATGTTTTATAAAGTGTCTGACAGCCCAGTGTCAGCATGACCCAGCCCTCAGTGTCAGGAGTGGCGATCCCTAGAAAGAGCAACGCAATAACCTCTGAATGCCACTCAGGCTCTTGACCCCAGGTGTGGGGAAGGCCACATGGGCGTGGCAGCGCTCCATCACTAAGTGGCTCAGAATCCTATAGGAAGAGCTGTTGGCAAAGACTTGGCTCAATTCAACTTTCCCTTTGCACCTGTGTACATCTGTGTTAGTCTGATGAGAGTACAGATTACAGAGGACACCCTTAACGGTCATTTTTAGGGTGCCATCAACAGTTTACTTGAGATAGGATCTCTTGTTAGTGTGTTGCTTGCCAAATAGGCTAGGCTATGAGGTGAGCAACCCTCGGGACTCTTCCAGTCTCTGCCTCCCCAGCACTGAGATTGCTTGTAGGCCTGTGCCAGCATGACTGGCTTTTGTGGGGTGCATTCTAGGGATTGAGTTCAGGTTCCTGTGTTTGTAAGGCAAACACATCACTCATAGAGCTGTCTCCTCAGCCCTACCCAATACTTATCTGTATACACAAGAATGAAACAAACAAACAAACAAACAAAAAACTTAGGGCTAGACAGCTGGCCCAGCAGTTAAGAGCACTTGCTGCTCTTGCAGAGGACCTAGGTTCAATGCCCAGCACTCATACAATAGCTTATAGTCATTTATAACTTCATGTCGGGGGTCTGATTCTGTCATCTGGCTTTCACAGGTACTGAACTCATGTGCTACACTATACCGCCATAAATACAGAAAAAACATACATAAATATAAAATGAAGTTTTGTTTTTAAAGAATGATAATCCTGAAATGAAATTGGGCATGTGCGAGGCTCGATCAGTCAAGGAACTTGCCACCAAGCCTGAAGATTGCTTGGTTCGCAGGATGCACATGGTAGAAGGCGGGAACTGACTCTGAAGGGTGACTTTCACACGCACAGCATTGTGTGAGGAAACACATACAAGTACACACAAGATAAACAAATATGGAATTTTAAAAAATATATTTAAAAGCTCTTGGTTCCATTATACCCAAATTCCCTGGCCAAGGATGACCTCGACCTTCCATTCTGATCCTCCACTTTCTGCCTGCTGAATGCTGGGATTAGACAGTGAGCTCCCATGTGATGGATGTTTAATTGTATGCAGTTTCCTCACTTTTATATTAGTTTTCTGGGGTTTTTGTCACTGTTCATATTCTTCAAACCCCATATGAAATCTTGAAATATACAGCCCCAATGTTTCAGGCCTACACTTGCTAAAAAGGGCCTGAAACTCAGAGGGTTTAGGTGACTTTCCCCAAACCAACCAGTCACTATCAAGCTGACAGGCCTGGTTTGCACCCTCTATATCAGGATAGAAGCCAGGTGGACCTCCCTTCTTCCAGAACATGTTGTTGTTATTACCATTGTCAGGCTTGTGTAGGTAGTTAACACCCAGAACACTTGGGGTTATAGAACTTTTGGCTAGTAGCTGTCACCTAAATTGGTATATCCATTACGTTTCTGTCGCAGTGATCCATCATCAAAACCAAGGCAACTTCTACAAGGGAGGGTTCACTTGAGCTGACAGTTTCAAAGGGGTAAGGGTCTGGCACTGTGGTGGTGGGGAGCTGGCACTGTGGTGGTGGGGAGATGTGGCAGCAGGCAGGCATGCAGATCAGAGCAACAGAGAGTTCAAATCTTAAAACCCAAGTAGGAAGCAGAGAGAACACTGGGAATGTCCTGTGGCGCTGAAGCATCAAAGACTGCCTCCAATAACACACTTCTTCCAGTAAAGCCACACCCTCTATGCCTCCCCAAACACTGCCACCAAGGGGAAACCAAGGGTCTAAATGCCAGAGCCTATCAGGGTCATTCTCATTTAAGCTGAGTTGGTAACAGTAATATTCTAGAATTCATCCCCCCTTGTGCATTGGAAGGAGTCACATCCTCCTAGAATGGATGGGGATCCTCAAGCATACACACTGGCTGGGTGACCTTCCGACCCCCAGGACAGCACAGCTGCCTCTCTGCGAAGGCTTTACATTTTGTAGGTTAAGCAGGGTTGACTGGCCACAGATCACAGAACACTGTCAGTGTGGGAAGATGGAGAACCCAGGACCACAGATCACCAGTGGTGTGGGAGGTCCTTCTGTCTATGTGTTGCTTTTATTGGTTAATGAATAAAGAAATTGTCTTGGCCAGTGATAGGGCAAAAGAACAGAGATAGGTGGGGAAAATTTAAACTAAATGCTGGGAGGCAGAAGGTGGAGTCAGGAGAGAGAAGCCATGTAGCCCTGCCAGAGACAGATGCTGGAACTTTAGCCAGCAAGCCACAGCCACATAGCGATACACAGATTAATGGATATGGGTTAAATTAATATTCAAGAGTTAGCCAATAAGAAGCTAGAGCTAATGGGCCAAGCAGTGATTTAAATAATACAATTTCTGTGTGATTATTTTGGGGCTGAACATCCGGGAACCTAAAACCGGTCTTCCTCCAACACACGGGATGCTGTCTATGTGGATGGGTGGCATGCCCTAGGAGGCCCCACAAGGAGAAGATTCCTTCCATGATTCCGTTTTCTCAAACAAAGGTTTTGGCAGAATCTTGCTGAAGCTGGTTCCCTGGGGTCTGTTACACAAATGCCACAGAAAAGCAAACAACAGCAGCAAAAAAACCAACAACTGTGTTCAAGAACGACACAGTTTGCTTTTGTGTGCTGAGACTTTAAATAATGTGCCATCGATATTCCAAGCCAAGAAGTCAAGGGAAAACTGAACGGCACTAAGAGATTTCTGTCCTTCAAATAAATTCCGTTCAAGGTTCAGGGGTCAGAGAACAGTGCACACTTAAGCACAGTCCTGTACATGTTACTGTATTTCTCTCTTCTAACTTGATCGTTTCTGTTTATCTGTGGCTCTGTGCACAATTACATGTGTCATATGTCCGCACATGTGGAGGTCAGAGATCAGTCTCCAGTGTGTTTTCTCAGGTTTGGTCTGTTTGATCTTTGGATAGTGCCTTTCACTACCCTGGGGCTCATTTACTGGTGGGGCTGGCTGGCCAGCAAGCCCCAGAGATCTACCTGCCTCTCCTGCTGGGGTACAAGAGAAGAACCACAGGCCCAGGTTTTACTATGGGTTCTGGGGATCTGAACTCAGGTCCTCCTATAAGCAAGGCAAGTAGCTTATTGACTGAACCATCTCTCTATCCTCCCTCTTATTTGGGGTGTAGGGTTTCATTATGTAGTCCATAGTAGCCTTGAACTTGCAGTAATCCTCCTGCCTCTGCTTCACAACTGCTAGAATGGCAAGCACATAACACAATGACTGGAATTCTTTGGGTTGTTTTGTGTTTTGTTTTCTTGTTTTTGGTTTGTTTGTTTGGTTGGTTTGTAATTTTTTTTGTTTTTGTTTCTTTTGTTTTTGAGACAGGGCTTCTCTGTAGCTTTGGAGCCTGTCCTAGAACTTGCTCTGTAGACCACACTGATCTCGAACTCACAGAGACCCATCTGCCTCTGCCTTCCAGGTACTAGGATTAAAGGCATGCACTACCAATGCCTGACTTTTTCTTTTTTATCTATGCAAGACATATGCTTGTTGGGAAGAAAAATAAACTGAGTTCATTTCTTACATGGCTCTCTCCCCCCTTTCCCATTTTTGCTATTCCCAGAACCTGGGACAATGAGTTCAGAGGATGAATTGAGAGCCAAGAGAATGATCCAGATAGTCGGAGGCTGACTGACAGGTGTGTGCAGTGCCTGTTCCCATGGTATTTAAAAGTGTGTTTTCAGGATCCCTCCAGTTGCACATGAAGCCTGGGAAGACCTTCAACTCTAAGTCTTCAAGGCTATCCAACACAAGAGTAAAGAATCCCAATTTTATTGTTGAATATGCTCAGGTTTGATTTAATTTCAAAAACTTTGATTTCTCTATGAAACAACCCTCCAGTAAGGCCAAGCCCCCTTTGCCTCCTCCTGATGTAGGTGGGCCTTCTGTCTATGTATTATTTTCATTGGTTAATAAAGAGACTGCCTTGGCCCTTTGATAGGACAGAAAATTAGGTAGGCGGGATAAAACAGAACGGAATGCTGGGAGGAAGAAGGCAGTGAGGCAGACGCGATGAAGCTCCGGCCCAAGATGGACGTAGGTTAGAGTCTTCCCGGTAAGCTACCACCTCATGGTGCTACACAGATTATTAGAAATGGGTTAATCAAGATGTGAGAATTAGCTGATAAGAGGCTAGAACTAACGGGCCAGGCAGTGTTTAAAAGAATACAATTTGTGTGTTGTTATTTTGGGTATAAAGCTAGCCGTGCAGTAGCCAGGCGGGAGGAAAAGCAGGCCTGCTCACCTCCTCACCACATCCTCCAACAGCATCACCAACTGGGAAATGAGTGTAAACAACTTCTCTGGGATGGGTAATCTCGGTTTCAACTTGACCACATAGGGAATTAACCCAAGGAGCTGGGTATGCCTGTGAGGGATTTTACTTGATTAGATAATTTGAGGTGGAAAGACCCCACCCTAAATCTGGGCCACACCCTCAGCTGACAGCCCACATAAAAGGACATACAGAAGGGAGCTTTTGCTTTTTACCTGCTTGCCCTCACCCTCACTGGCAAGTGTATCCACCATGTAGCTAAAGCATCATTTTACTGGTATTAGAACCTACTTCTTTGGAATTCCAACCTAGACTGAAAACTGTTGGCTCTCTAGGACTTCACTGGGCCTCCAGATAGGGACAGCTGAGACATCCAGTCATGTGGACTGTCAGGAGACGGCCATTGTTGGATTACTCAGATCAGGGCCTGCATGACATTCTAATAAGTCCCATTGTGTACAGGTGTGTGTGTGTGTGTGTGTGTGTGTGTGTGTGTGTGCGCGCGCGCAGGCCCGTGCACATATTCATTCTG
The DNA here is from genome assembly GCF_037038515.1 of Microtus pennsylvanicus. Lineage (NCBI taxonomy): Eukaryota > Metazoa > Chordata > Mammalia > Rodentia > Cricetidae > Microtus > Microtus pennsylvanicus. The sequence goes on along the minus strand of NC_134581.1, from coordinate 7,548,071 downwards.
CCCCTTCAAAGAATCCTGGCTAATGCCCTCTCTGTAGTAATCCCACCTGAAAAGATTTGTATCTTCTCAAAATCTCAATCTGAAACTGTTACAATGCATATGGTAGCTTGTGCATGTTTTTGTCATATTCATAAAGAGCTTGGAGCATACTTCAGATGTCTTTTAAAAATATGAGCTCATAGTGAGTCAGACACTGATATAAATTCTGAGGTATTAGGTTAAATAAAATAAAACAGCCCTATATAATACCCATATCACTTGTCTGTTATTTTTTCATAACAATATAAACTATAGTCCAGAAAATTAATTTAGCAGGCATATCATACAAAAACATCTGTTGGCTTCAGCAACCCCTTGTAAAGCCCGGCTTCTTTCACAGTTTACCACCATCCATTCCCAGCCATTACTCTATTGACATCTATCAGCAAGAGAGCATTCCATTTTTCAACAAGGTGATAAAAGACATTTAGGTTATTTTTCCTCCAGGTGATGTTTCCCTGGCTTCCTCAACTCAAGTCATATGCTTTCAATAGAGTGTTTTAAAGAACAGCCTGTCTGTGTCACACATAAAGCCATTGCTGGAAAAAAAAAAAGAAGAAAGAAAAATGACATATTCTTCTCATGATCCGTGCCCTTTACTTTCTTCTCGGCATGCATACAGTGTTGTTTTAATTATGACGGGACCACATTGAAATTAAATAGGTTAAAACAGGATATGAATAATAATTTAATGTTCTCCCCAAAGTAGATTATCTCATTAAATTCTTAGATCACATTTATAGAGACCCACTTTTGATATCTTTTATTGGGCATGCGTGTGTGCCTGTGTACATGTGCATGCATGTTTGTGTATCTGTGGCATAGTAAGTGCATGTGTGGAGAAAAGACAGTTTACAGGAGCGAGTTCTCTCCTACCATCACGTGGGTACCAGGACAAGAACACAGGTCATCAGCAAGAGCAGTGAGCATCCTTACATACTGAGTCAGCTCACCAGCCCTCCATGACTGTGCCTGAACATGTGTTTACAGACCTTGTCTCCCTACTATACTACCTAGAAGGAAGGGGTTTAGATGTGTGTGTTTTTCTTCTCATACCTGCATACTTTAACAAAAATTCCCTTAAATGCTTTCTCCACACAATCTTGTGATTCCTGGGTGTTTGGAAATTATCACTCTTCTTCCTGCAGATGTGTTACTGTGCTAATTGTTGTTGCTGCTGTCCTTTCTGGGATGGATTCAAGGGAGCCAGACCAAGGAAAAGCAGCACCTTGTGCATGCTGGGAGCTGGGATGGCAAGCCTTTGCTAAAGCCTCTGTGGTAAACAGAAATGGTTGTCAGGTCACCTGGCCATCCTAATGGAATTCTCTGGAAAACAGCACTTTTGGTAACATTATAGATTACAGAAACATAAGCCTGTTGTGCCAATTTCTTGGTGTAAAAAAGAGTTCCAAAATAAACCGGAATAAAGTGTAACAAAGGCTTATTTACTAGGGGATAAACTCACAGAAATAGTAGCGATCCACAGTCCTTTGTGTGCACTGGGAACTAGGATTGATTCCCGCAGCAAAGAGGCCTGTACATCTGCACTTACAGCACCACACCCAAAGTGGGCTGGTATCTTAAAAATTATTGTCTGAAGGAGTTCCCACAGCGCCTCCCCCTTTAGTCTAAATAAGAGAGCTCTAGGCTTAATACAAAACTATATACAATAAGAACAAATATCAAGTATTGTCCAGGAAAAGAAGAGGCAAAAACATACATAAAAATTAGAATTATAACCAGCCTGAACAACATCAAACAAGAAGCATATGCTAAATGTTTCAATAGTTATCCCTACCCTAAAGAGTCTAAATCTTATATTAAATATGGCTTGGCTAAGTCATGAGAGGAAAGTAACTATGATTATTTAGTCTTCAACCCCATTAAAGATCTAAGAAGGGAAATAATATTACTTGAGTAAACAGAAAGAGCAATCAAACAACTTCCAAAATGTGCAAAAAATGACAGAGACAACCAGCTACCTGGGCAATCATCCCAAGTTTCATTTGCAGCATTGGGGCAACTAACTTTGGATAAAGCCTAGAGTAACTGACAGATCATTTTTAGAGGCAAGAAATTTTGAAAAAGCATCTTACCCTGTCTTGGCAAGGTCTGGTAGTCTTTTTGCTTGTATCCTGTTTGTCCAGTCTGGACACCATGCATTTTGTCAGTGGTTGAGGCATGGGCAGTTCTTTGCCCAAAGGCCAGTTTTGCCAAAAAGAAAACAAGCTCCAACTGGAGTGTCTTCACTGCCCAACATTCTCTCAGGAATAGATGGGTGCTGCCAGGAGCAATTGTGCCTCAGTCAACAGAATCCTAAGTTATTTAAATACCATATTACAGAGCTCTTTGAAGTATTTGAAGATTACCTATATGTGCAGAATACAATCTCTATGCATCTAAAGAACCTGATTAGTCTAACTACAAGTATGACAAATGTGGATGACTATTGGCTTCTAATTCTTAATACCTATATAGCCTAAAAAATTTAAAAAAACAAACAATCTTTAAACAAATGTGCAGCAAATGTGGACAATGACCTCAAAATGTAAACAATATAAACCTTTAGCTCAGGCATTAGGTCACTGAGTTAAAAAGAAAGAAACTTGCTGAAAATGAATGCTACCTGAGTTCAAATTCTCCAAATCCACCTAAAATCCTGACATGTAGTGTGAGCATCTAAAATCTCAGTACTCCTTTAGTGAGATGGGAAGGAGAAACCTATGGGAGAGCTGGTCTGACACACACAGTGGAGAAACAAGAGAGAGAATGCCTTAATTAAAGTAGAAGGCAAGGTCCCATCTGAGGTCTTCTGACCTCTACATGCATGCCATAGCATGCACACACCCTCACTTTTTCTGTCTATCTGTCTGTCTGTCTCTCCTGCTCCCTGATAAAACAATAAATCCCATAACCCCAAACACTTTTCCGGACTCTCTGTAGTTAATACCTCTGCCCAAAGGTAGTACATCCTCTAGCCATCCTAAGTATAGCTCAGTTTCAACTGGTTGGTGCTTTACATGCGTGGACTGCATGTCGTGACCTTCCTTGTGTCCACAGTCTTGTGCTCATTTTTCAGCATGCATGATCTGATATAATCCTTACATTGACTTTGTATTGATAATATCATCTCTCTGGTACAAGTTACAATAATGAATGCATACCTGATAGACAGCCCATCATAGCATCTGAGCTCTTCCATGGTTTGTTTGTTCTGGTATGGTGTATGTTCACATATGTTTCTGCACATGTGTATGCATGCAGGTGTTCTGGCATGTGTGTACACATATGTGTGATAACTAGAGAACAAATACAGGTGTCATTTCTCATGTGGCTTCTTTTTATGTCTTGAGACCGACTCATTGAGTTCACTGAACATGGAACTTTACAATTTGACTATGGTAACTTGGTTGGATAGTCTGTCTCTAGTTCCCTAGTCCTGAGATTATAGATGTGTGCCTATATTTTATATGGCTGTTAGGGACCCAAATCAAGTCCTCATGCTTGTGTGGCAAACATTCTACCCACTGAGCAGCTTCCCTAGACCCCTTAGCTGTTACTAAACAAAAATCTGTTTGGTGTCAGCCCTTTCTTTTTACCCACCAGGCAACATCCTCTTTCAGGTGTGTTTCCTAATCCTTCAGAATTCGAAACAAGAAGTGGCCTTGATGTGACCATCCCCTTCCATCCATCGATGTCCCTGAGGTTGCTGTGAGAACACAGATGGCCCTCAATGCCAACTGACTGGCAGGACCTGAGGAGGATGCCTTTCATAGCTTTCTCCTTCTAGAATTCTTCCTTGCCTATTTTCCCTGTGTTGGATTTGGGATAAGAAACCTGAGTTTTTTCTTTATTCCTGCATATTTTATAGGCAACATATTATTTACTCTGTAGGATTTCTTAAATCAAGTTAGCCAGGTCACTACATAGCCTGGCATATCTATTTTCCCGGGAACATGCAAAGCAAACAAACTCATTTTCAAGACACGCTGGGAAATCACAGCCTATTTGGGGACATGCAACATTGGGCAGTTCTCAAGTTGCAAGACTCAAGCCCTGATGTGCAGATTCCGGATCTGATAAGGAGAGCTGGCTACCACAAAGAACCAGGAGCCACTTTGAAGAGCCAGCAGGCCTGTGTTTTGTTTGGTAGTAACACAGCTGTCACATCTGCTGAGTCACATCAACTGTTCATTTCCACAAGATGCAGCTGGTTGGACTTAACAACTTGATCTTTAGAAGGAAGACCATGAGAAAACAAGGTCTTCCGTTAGCATCTCCCCTTTCCTTGCAGCACTGAGTCTCTTGTATTTTGTGACTTTGAACCCAAGGCTTCTGTTACACAAATGCTGTCTTTGTCATTCTAAATCACAAACCGATTTCTTGCAAATTCTAACTGTTAAAAATCCACAAAGTGGAAACTTTCCGTCCTTGAACTATCAACTTGACACACAGCCTAGAGTTGCATGAGAAGAGACTCTCACTTGATGAATTGCTCAGAGAGGGCTGGCCCATGAGCATCTCAGTGGTGGACTGCCTTGATCCTTAACTGGAGTAGGAGTACCCAGAGCACCTGCGGGTGGGTGCATCCTCTAGGGAGGGTATTCTGGTTTGTACAAGAAAGCTAAGCATGAACCTGTAAGAGAAGCACCAATCAGCTTCTCCTGTCCTGGTTTTTAATCAAGGATGGACTCGAACTTGGAGGTACAAGTTCAGATAAACCCTTTCTTCCCCAAGTTGCTTTTGGTCAGACTACTTTATCACAGGGACCAAAAGCAAACTGGACTACTTTCATTTCTCATTTTCTCCCATCATTTTATAGATTAAAAATTAATGCCCTACAATAATAGAAATATAAGGGAGCATTTGCATGTGCAAGTGTCATTGGTTAGGGAAATCACACATTACATTCATCCCTGGTGAGTTTTGTTGTTTCCTGTCAGATATTTCTCTCAGTCACTCATGAAATGGAATTCAGAATCACAGAAATCTATAGTAATTTCTAAAGCATGAAGTAGCTGCATGCAGTCTGTATTTGAAATTCACTTCAGTGCCCCAGTTTTCAAATAAAAACGATCATTATCTTGATTTCCGATCCAACATTAAGCACCAAGCCATGACTCCAAGCCTCAGCTTTTCCTACCACTAAAGGAAGCTTCTAGAATCAATGATCTGTGTTTCTTTTGCTATAAACGTCCACATGAATGGTGACGGTAGCCCCACCCAGTACAGCTTCCCATTCAGAAATTGATACAGTCATAGGACCTACAGACTGTTTATCCAACACGGCATTTACTTTAGGAAAGTTAACATACATATCTATCTGAAAGTGTCCAAAATGCTCATTTAATATGCTTCATTGTATATTTTATGCTACACATGTATTTTCAGTCCAAATGCCTGTATGCTGCATATGTTCTTGGGTTAGCATTAATACACAGGACATGGATTATAAAAATTGATGAAATCAAACACCTCCTAGGAGAGGTAATCATTATTCTTGATGGGATAGAGAATTAATACAGAACACTCCTTTGGGCATGTCCATGAGGCATGTCCACGAGGGAGCTTTTAGATCCTATTTGTTGAGGTGGGAAGAACCACTCCAACTGTGGGGAACACGATCCCATGGCCTGGGGTCCTCAACAGCACTAAATCGGTAAAATGAGCTGAGCACCAATATCCATATCTCTGTGCATCCTGCATGCAGTGTGGCCAGCTGCCTCGTGTCTGCAGCACTGTGGCCAGCTGCCTCATGTCTGCTGCCAAGCCTTCTCTGCAGTGTTAGACTACACCCTCAGAGTCAGAGCTAGAGCTAGCCTCGTTCTCAAGTTGGTTCTGTCAGTTATTTCATCAAAGTCATGAGAAAAAGAACATATCACCCTGCTACGCAAGATCTATGGAAGAATATAAAAGACAGTTGCAGCCAATGTTTTCTTACAGTTTGTGCTAAGTAGCCATTTTCTCCTTTTGAGAGCTGTCTTCCATAGCCTTCATGCAGACATTATTATTAAAAAATCAGACTTAGATTTTTTTATTACTGTCCTCATTTTAAAATTCAGAAGCTAAACTCAGGGAGGCCATTACGACTTATAGTAATGGGCATCAGGCCTGAAGCCAAGTGGTTTAATTTCCAGACGTCAGTAGCTGGAAGTCATCACTCTCCCTCGTTGGTAAGATCTTTAATTGCCTTTGATTCCGATTTGAGTCATGGAGTACTTCTGTGATCGTAGCCACCAATTAGGACCAATTATCAAAACATGGTAGGGAAATCTAGACAGTGAAAAAGGAGAAGTTGGGGAAGCAACTTGGAAGTGAGTGATTAGCGGTCACGGCACTGCGCAAAGATCGTCAAAGGACCCTGCTTCGGCTTTCTTTCTTAATTTGGACGTCATCAGAACACTGTCGAGCTGCTTATTTCTAGACACTCACTCTGGTTGGCGGGTAGCTTCACATATTCTGAATAACATTCTACCCAAACCTATAGAAAAACCACCGAGCAAAGGCTTCAAAAACTATGGTCCTTTGAAACAGACTTTTGTTAGCCTCGTATACAGTTGGCTTGTATGGCTCTGTATCCCTCAGTCGATGAAATTTACGATGTCATTTTTTCCTGAGATTTCATACTGTCTTTGGAGCATATGCAATGGATGCTAATGGGCGAGGTAAGACTAAAAAGGAAGTCAAGGACTGGCGGGATGGCTCAGACGGTAAAGGCACTTGCCACCAAATCCAGATGGTCTGGATCCCATCCTTGGGACCCAGGTGAAGACAGAAGAAGAGAACTGACCCCATGCAGCTGTGGTCGCCTGACTTCCACACACACACTGTGGTATGTGAACTGCTCCCCCCACCTCCGTTTCTCCCCACCCCACACAGATACCATAATAAGCTACTGAAATTTGAAATGAAATGAATTCGTGTACTCCTTTCCCTGAGGGGTACGTCTTATGTTAGAACATGAGTTCGCATTGCCTTCTGATACCAACCCCACATAGCCTCACCTGTTTGGCTTGAGAAAGGCCAAGTCACCCGAATTAACATACACGTACCCTCACACACTTATTTAAGACAAGCACAGTTAAAAATCTCAGCCTTTGTAGTATACGGTTTTTGTTGCTAACTACAGTCCAGAGGCACAGCAGTCTAGAAGTTACTCTTTCTGCCCAGCTCAAATTGCATGTCCCTTGAACAACACCTCCCAAATCCACAGTGTCTCCAGTAATCACTGATCTAAACCTCTGCTTCTGGAAATAACAATTTTAAGATTTAGCTTATGAATTCATATTTTTATGCCTGGTTTGTTTCACTGAATTAATGTTTTTCAGGTTTTTAAGTGGTTTTATAGATAACAGAATTACCATCTTTTCAGGGCAGCATTGTATCCCACTACACACACACACACACACACACACACACACACACACACACACAGAGCACAGTTTTAGTCCATGCATCTGTTAGTGAACACAGAATTCTGTCTCTTCCCTGTCTTGCCTACAGTGAACAGTACTTCAATGGAAAACAAGAGGGAAAACTTCTCTGCTATACTGGCTTCATTTTTCTTGGCTCTGTACCCAGAAGAGGGTCTGCGGCATCATGTGACAGTGACAAGGAATCCCCTGCTGTTTTCCAGGAGGGCTGTAGCAGCTGGCATGCCCACCACCAGTGTGCAAACTCACCAACACCTGTCGCCTTCATCCTTTTACTTTCCTTGTGATCACTCCACCAAGAGTGGGCCCCATCCTCTTTAGGGCTTCAGGTTTAATTTTCATCTATGGAATGACGAACGAGGTTGAGCTTTTAAAACATTTACTGTGTGTGTATACGTGTGCGGTGGCACACTTGTGGAGATCAGTGTGACACAAGTTGCTTCTCTCTCCACCATGTGGAGACCTGGGATTCAAACTCAGGCCATTAGACTTATCTTCTCCCTCTGAGCCACACTATGCGTATGAGACTGAGATATCCTTACATATATGCCTACCTGTTGTCCATCTTCATTGGCCATTTTTTAAAATGTTATTTTTATTAATCTGTATGGGTGTGTCCTTGTGAACATATGACATATAAGTTCAGGTGCCCCCAGATCCAGAAGACTATTTGGGTCCCCTGAAGCTAGAGTTCTATGAGCTTGTGAGCCATGGGACAATGGTATTGAGAACCCAACTAAGATCCTCTGGTAGAGCAAGTCTTCTTAAACACTGTGCCAAGTACACAGCCCCTTCACTGCCCCCCTCTTTTTAAGATTTAATTATTTATTATGTATACAGTATTCTGCCTGCATGGATGCTTGCAGGCCAGAAGAGGATACCAGATCTCACTACTGATGGTTGTGAGCCACCACATAGTTACTGGGAATTGAACTCAGGACCTCTGGAAGGGCAGTCAGTCAATGCTCTGAAATGCTGGGCTGTCTCTCCAGCCAATGTCATGCTATCAAGGGTGTATTGATTTATATAGCTATTAGATCAGGTGATCTATTCTTGCTGGTATCCTACAGACATGTCCAACATGTGTCCCAGGAGAACTACCTGTATGGTCCATCACAAACGTAAATTGACTTAAAACACTGGGATATCTTCTTTAGCCAAGCTGACTGAATTCACAATGCCACAGACTGGGTGCCTCTACGATGTGTATTTAGAGCAGGCCATTTCTCAGAACTAGGTATGTTTTAATATCCAGGCACTTCATGAAAAGGCACACAAGCTAATATTAACTGTGTTTTAACCACAAGAGGCTGGAAAAACTTAATCATGATAATTAAGACAGGCGATGGGAAAGCCATGAGGCCCAGCACAAAGTGAACTTGGGGTCTCCTTGTTGGGAACGTGTTAGGAGCATCATTGGAAGAACTGGAGTGCTTCCCTTGTGAGCATGGGACTCTGCAGGTTAGTCCCAGTGAAGGGACTAACCCAGGCAGTGGCCCCAGGGTCCTTCCGGCCAGGCAGTCACAGGAGAACATGAAATTCGCTCAGGCAAATTCAAGATTTATGCCCATAAACACTGATTATAATTTTGTTACATAACTAATTTTCCCTTAATTATACAACTTAAAGCAATATATTAAGGTTAGGAAGGTTGTCTGAGGCCTGTTTTCCAGACATCGGTGAGGCTGCGTGCTTGGAATGAGGCTCTTCACTTCAGTTTTGGTTTATGGAGCGTGACTACGAAGACAGAAAATAACAACCTTGGGATGGGGATGCGACAGTCGGAAGGCTCCACTAGTGTGAAGTGCGAAGCCCGGAGTTTCATCCTTGGCACCACAGAAAATAAAAGAGGAGGACAAGGAGGGGAGGAGTAAAGAGGCCACCCGAGCAACTAGGGGGATATGCTGCCCTTGTAGCCTTTGCTCCTCCCTCTTGCCCTTAGCCTCCCACTTCTCTCTCTCTGACCCCCCCCCATTATCCTTCCCTCCCTCTCTCCCTCCCTCTCCCCATCTGCCTCCTCCTTTTCTTTTCCCTTAATTCTTTTCATGTGTATTGTGTGTGATGCCCCTGGAGGTTAGACAAGGGCACCAGATCCCTCGGAACTGGGGTTACAGATGACTGTAAATCAATATATGGGTTCTGACTGGGACTTCCCACATCACATCAGTAAATAAGACCAATTCACCCCAAGATGTGGCCATAGGTCAGTTTGATCTGGGAAATCCCTCAACTGTGACTCCTTCTTCTCAGGTGATTCTTGGCTACATCGGTTGACAATGAAAACCAACCAGAATGACCTAGCATTGATGAAACAAGAGACAAAACTCAGTATTCTACCAGCCTAGAACCTTTATTTGTTTTTTTTTTTTTTAAGGAAAATTTTACTTTGGCTCATGGTTCCAGAGTGATAGAGTCCATCGTGGTGGAGAAGGCATAGCAGCGACAGAAACTGGAAGCTGACGGGTCACATTTTCATCCACACACAGGAAGCAGAGAGGGGGGACAGGAAGTGGGTCCCGGCTATAAATTCTCAAAGTCCCCCCACTCTCCTCCCAGTGACACACTTCCTCTAGCAAGGCTATACATCCTAAAGGTTCCATAATCTCCTCAAATGGTGCCACCCGCTGGGGACCAAGTGTTCAAACATGTGTGTGTCTGAACCCCTTGTCATTCAAACTGTCACAGGTATAAATGCACAGACAACTTTGCTTCAAATGCCCCAGTGAGTCAGGTACTAAATTTCATCTTGAGTCTAATGTGTTTTTATTCCACACCCAGCAATAGAATAAACCCTCCTGGCCTCCATGTCTGCCCGGTTGCCTTCCTCTGAGGGCTGCAGGCTTGGATGACAGCCCCTGGGCCACCTCGGTGGCAGGCTTGGATATAAATACCCTTGTGTGTTGGTTCCCAGCAGACAGGTGGCACATCCCACACACCATGGGGAAGCATATCAGAAAGAAAAGGTCCTGGAGCTTGGTCCTTGCAGGACTCTACGCCTCTGGAACAGTGCATCATGGAACCTTTCTTATTTATACAGAGAAAACACACTCTCTGATATATGTCTTTCAATGTATTAAGTATGCAAAAATGCTGGGTTTCTACTATGAAATATCAACCACCAAATTTTTCTCTCTCTAGAGAAAGAGAGAGAGAGAGAGAGAGAGAGAGAGAGAGAGAGAGAGAGAGAGAGAGAGACTCTTTATGTAGCCCTGGCTGTCTTGGAACTTGCTATGAAGACCAAAGCTAGCCTTTAATTCTTCCTCAGCCTCCCGAATGCTAGGATTAAAGTTGTGTTCCACCATACCTGGCTTTCAACCACCAGATGTTAAAGTTTCTTCTGACTATGGGGCCTCCTGCTGTTTGGGTTTTTTTTTTCTAAGATTAATGTGAGTTCCATATGTGTGAAGGTTCTCTGACTCACTCCCACTTTTAATGCTTCTAGCGAATAAGATGAACCTTTTATAGCTTTGTACAAATTCTTACTGAGTGTGCACACCGGGCTCCTCTACAGGCAGCATCACAACTCTCTAGTGCACTTGCTCATTGCAAGTATTGGACTCTGAAAAACACAGCTGAGTTCCAGCATCCTGCTGGTGATGACTCTGGAGCGTCCGCGGAAGGTTTACCAGGGAAAACTGAGGTTTGGAGACCATGCCTTTGAAATCAGTCCTTTACCACCGGGACTATGACCAGCTTTGCAGGCCTTTGTGATGTCGTTGTTGTTGTTGTTGTTAAATGTTCCTAACAATTTCCATCTCCAGTTACTTCAATCATATCAACAAAAGTTAAAGTTCACAGATAGGAAGATAAGTAATTTTTACTGCACTTGGATTTCTAGAAATAGATGATCATATTTCACAAGAACACAGACACACACGCACACGCACAGGCACACACTATAATGCCAAGCATTTCCATTCCTGGTGGGCTTGGTGTAGCTCGTTTTAGGGTAGGATAAGATGCTCTGTCACACATGGAAGGACCTTCTTACTCGGGAAATAAAATGCTTCTGTACCAAAGACATGTCCAACAAATCCCATTAAACCCACCAAAATGAGGCATTTTCCCAAGGACAGACAGACATAGAGCTCAGAAAGGAAAACATGGGGATAGATACACTACTAATTGCAAATGTGTAAAAATATGCATGCAGGACTGAGACATGGCTCAGCGAATAAAGGGCTTGCCACTCAAGCACGAGGACCTGAGTTTGAACAGCCATAATCAAAGTTGATCCAGGTATGGTAAATAGCACATTTCTATAATATAGAGCAATGTGGGAGGCAGAGACAGAGAATTCCCAGAAGCTCTTGGGCCAACAAGCATGCCATATACAGTGGAAAACAAGAGATACACCTCAAACAAGGTAGAAGGTGATTGGCACTTGAAGCTGTCCTCTGACCTCCACATGAGTGCTGGGAAACATATTTGCCTGCATCCATGAGCACATGAACACAGACGCATAGCATATACATCACACACACACAGACACATACTTAAAATACAAATGCATGATTACACCCAACTCACAAATCCTTTCTTTTCTTCCAGATCATGATCCCATCCTCCACACAATAGCCAAGCTGTCCTTATTTTATTTATTATTTCAGAAAGTATATGGAAGACAGCCGGCTAGCACAATGACAAAGACACAAAGTCAAGAGACAATGTCACCACATTTTAAATTGCATGACAAGACAATTATAGCAGGCTAGGAAGGCTCACAGAAGGCCGCCTGAGTGTGGCACTGTCCCTCAAAGTGGCCCCGAATCAAGTACCATGGATGCAGATATCTGAAAATAAATGACTCTGTGTTACTCTGCCGGGGGGCGGGGATAAAGGTGGGTGGTCAGAACACTTCTTACACGTAAGCTCGGACTTGAAGGCATGACGGATTATAGACTGCTGGGTACAGTTCATTCCTCATGGGCGTTTAGCCTTCAATTATCTAACCCTGTTTTCTGGCTGGTGTTTATGCATGAGGCTGTCATACTCCCAGACTGCACATGTATTAATGACAGGGTCCCATTTATCTCTAGCCTCTATCCGCAGCACTCTACAGCCCAAATCTAGGCTCTTGTTCTCAGATAACAAAGACCAATCAGCGAGGAATATTTAGAACAGAGACTGAAACATAAAACCTTATAGAATTGCTGTTGATCTAAAGTGAAATTAGCTTCTTTCCTTTTTAAATTTCAGTTTGTATTTATTGTTGAAATTTTCATACATGTATACAATGTACCTTGACACTGCATCTACCCCCCTCCAAATCTGCCCGGGGCCATCCATCACATCTCCCTCTGAACTCATGCTGAGTCCTTTAAATTTTGTTTACATTTATTTGGGCTGTTTGTGTGTGTGTGTGCTAAGATGCCATAGCGCACGGAGAACAACTTCTATGGAAGTCGGTTCCAGCATGTGGGTTCTGGAGACTAAACTTAGGTATTAAAGTGTGTCGTCTGTATGGATATTTGTCAGCTCGTGTGTCACATACATGCCTGGTGCCTTCAGAAGCTGGAAGACGGTGTTTGGATCCCCTGGAACACTTGTGAGCTGGCACGGGGGTGCTGGGAATCAAACCCAGGTCCTCGGAGGAGCAGCCAGTGCTCTTAACCACTGAGCTATCTCACCAGGCCAAATTCATTTTTCTGAGTTAACATTTTCTAGTAATGAGAACAAAGCCAAAATTTTGTGGCTTACAAACCATGGCAGTAGGAACAGGTCACATGGAGAGAAATAATCAACGGGCTAACTACAAAACTCTCTGCATATCTCAAAGAAAGCAGCAAAAACTGTTCTCCAGATCCTAGGTGCCACATTCCCCTTTGCGCGTAGACCCTTTTGTACTGGGTTGCAGCAGAAGTTCTGCCTCCAGCATAGACACACTGCTTGTAAACTGCTCCTCCATTTACTCTCCAAATTCCCAGACAAGTCCACTTCTGTGAACACTGCACTCTGTACCTAGAGCATTGGTGACAGACAAAATGCCCAACAAAGCAGCTTAGCGGAAAGGGGTTGATTTTTGACTCCTGGTTTCAGGGGGCACAGTCCATCATGGTGGAGTGGGGAAAGGCACGGCAGGAAAGTGAGGGGGTGGTCACACCGCACTGTCACGAGAAATCAGAGACGGGGGACACTAGTGATGATTTTATCCTCGTTACTCACTCCAGAATCCTAGCCCATGGATGGCGTCATCCACATTCATCCCACTTTAATTAACCCACTGAATGCAACCCCACAGACATGTCCAGAGGTCTGCCTCCTAGGTCCTTTGAGACCCTGTCAATTGAGAACCAATATTATCCACCATATCTACTGAAAACAAATATTTGCTATGTATGCATTATTTCAAAGAGGTAAAGATGAACTCTCTGCTTCCTAGTATCTAGGGAAAACAGTGGAGACTTTGTGCCCCTAAGCAGCAGTGGGTTCATGTATGGTTACTCTGGTTAATATACTAAAAAACAATCTGCTGGAAAATAGGAGGAGATGGTACCCTCCTCCAACATGTCTTTAAGAGTCTAGACATGTGAATCGTGTGACCATCACTTCACCCAGTTGGGGAGCATTTAGGATTTTGCAGGTCCTTGATTGGGCTCCATCAGAAAGACTGCTGAAGCAGCAACCGACTCAACAGTGTGGCTCTCACCTGGTTGGACAGACCAGGGCTAAAGCAGTACTGCTCTATGTGTGAGCTGAAGATGAAGGTGCCACCCCAAAGCAGTCATGGGAGTGAGGAGAGATCACGCCTTCTGAGAAGCACCGTTCAGAAACGTTTCCAGCAACTTGATAAATTTGACTTTGTCTTTTAAAACTAATAATAAAAACGAGGCTTGCATTTTATGTGTCTGTTTACCTTTATTTCATTTTTCTGATCATTCATTTTTATGGTATTTCTTAGAAGCACTGGCCCGTGACAGATTGGAAATAAAACCTGAAGAATCGTGTAACACTAAGAAGTCTGAAAACCCAAACACGGCAGGGAGTGGAGCACGGGAGCCGGTCCAAGTTACCTTCTGCTGCTGGGGTAAAATCCCCTGATGAAAGTAACCTGGGGGAGAAAGGGCTCCTGCTCCCTGAATATTCCAGGACATGGCTCCCATTCTAGCAGGAAGGCAAGGCTGCAAAAACTCGGAACAGCTTGTCACACCACAGCCACACACAAGAGCAGGGAACAATGAAAGGCACGTGTGCCTTCTATGCAGTGACACTTGAAAACCAAATTCCCACGAGTGGGCTGCCATTCATATCTTCTGACTCACAAATATCAGCTGTCATAAACTGACATGATAATTTACCAATCTGGGAATTACCAAGCACAGCGATTTGGGAATTCCACGGAGGCGTTGGGAATTTTCCAACATATCTACCTTAGTGGCGTTAATAGAATGTTTACGTCGAGTCAAGCTGGAATGCAAACATGACCTCTTTCTCTTTTTCAGGCTATTTTGTTTATTAATGTCCTTGTGCGGTTCATCTTCCGATGGGAGATGCTCTCTTCCTTAAATGCATACAGCTGAAATGCTTTTCTAATGGAAAGAAAACACAGTATTGATAGAATTCTTTTTCTCTGTTTTCTCGCACAGTTGGCTTTTCCAACATCAGTGCTGGCCACATCGTCTGTAGACGATCTAGAAGAAGAAAGCGTGAATAAACAGCCAGCGGAGAGCGCTGCAGAGAAACCCGGAGCAGATGGCAGCATCTAACCCGGCTACGGGCGCTTCTCATGTCCACTTATGCCTGCTTGTGATTTGATATCGCATAAATAAGATGCAGCCATGTGCTTTGCTTATGAAGTTGCCTCTGCTCATTATAAGAAATCATGCTTGACAGCTTCTCCTGAATGCTTCAGAGACTCTGAGGAGAGAGTCAAATGATAAAGAAAACCATGCCCAGTGCTTGCTCCGCTTCTCAAATCTATGCTCTGCTGTGTCCCGTTCGCTCTCCTGTTAAACCCAAACATGTGTAAAACTGGTGTACAAGAGATTGACCTCAAGCATTGACTCATTGACTACCCTTTAAGAAAAATCATGATTCTTTTTTTTTTTCAGTGACCAAATTCTGACAAGAAACCAGATAGTGAAGGAAGGGTTGATTTTTAGCTCCTGACTTAGGGGAGACGGCCCATGGTGATAGGGCAGGCATGGTGGCAAGAGCGCGGGCAGCTGTTTCTGTTGCTTTCACAGTCAGGAAGTAGAAAATGGACAGGAAGTAGGGCTGGGTACAACACCTCAAAGCCTACCTCTGTGGCCCGCTCCACCCAGAGGATCCACTTCCTAGCATGGCACACCCTTCTGAAATAGTGCCAAACACTGGAGGCCAAGTGTTCAGACGTGGGAGCCTGAAGAGGACATTGCATATTCGGAACAAGGCAAAGACACACTCACGTCTCTGCACGCCTTGAAGTGAATGCGGTTACAAACAATGCACTCGCTACTCTCAGTGACGGGAACATGGGAAGATGATGTCATAACACCACTAAGTGTGTAGGCCTGGGGAAAGACAGCCATGCTGATCTAACTTATCATCAGCACCGAAACATCAGAGACAATCAGTAACCCCTCCCAAAGGTGCGGGACTCAGTAGCACACTGACAAAGTCAGGCCAAAGCCTACAAAAACTGAAGTTCATCAAAGCCAGAATGAGACACGGAATATTTCAAAGATCCCAAAACAAAAGCCCTAAACACTTGGGCATCAGCAAGAGACAGGAACCAAGCCTAGCCTGCCTCATGTTTCCACAAATCAGAAAGAAAAGAAAAAAGCTGGGGACCACGTGACAATCAGTGTCTACAATGACTCAGTTCCTAAGTGGTCTCAATGACATCTTTGGAGACGGATGGGCATTTTAGCTGTATTAATGGGAGAGGGTAGAAATCCTTAAAACCAGAATTGGCATACCATATCCACCCAATTGGATTAGGGCATGTAGAAAAGGCTTCACCAAATGCTACAGCCATCCCTGCTTGCAGAACTGAACTGCCAAGATCAGATACCATCATGTACCCGTGTTTCACTCTTTCTGGGTCATCGGTTGTGAAGCCATGACCTGTCATTTCCACTTCTACCCTTCCGAAGCAACTTTTGGTTGGGAATATCCGTACCCTCTCTCATCACCGTTTCTTTTTCCACCAGGTCCTGATTCAATGAGCAGAGGCATTTCCCTAACCTGTGCCATAACCTAGGCTTGGCACTATGAGAGAAAAAGATGACAGATTCACCTTACTGGGGAGCACATAGAACTCAGTGGGACTCCCAGAGAACCACACAATCTTCCCTACAGGCAGGGACGTGGAACAGCCTGGGGTTGGGATGGGAGTGGCCCATACTGAAGCTATGTAAATCCCTCTGTGTCAATGCCAAGGCCAACAAAATCTCTGTGCTGTTTTCATTTGAGTCTTCAGTGTAAACATTGCTGCTCCACATGGCTCACCATTTAATCCGTAACTTGTTGGCAGGTTGCATCTTAGAAGGGATATTAAATAAGAGTAAACAAACTTATGAAACCACAGATACATAAACACTGCACTTAAAATATTTAAGGAAAGCACGGACCCGCAGAGCTGTGGTGCATGCAAAGAGGAACGGGAGCTTTAGTTTGGAACATACGGGCATCGCTGATAGGCCAGAGGACATCTCGAAACACCTAAGGCTAATTTGTTATTATTTCCTATACCTTGAGAAAAAAAAAAGACTGACAGCCAATTTCCACTTCTGTAGAAGTCTACCCTGAAGGAATACAAATGACCACTAAGGACTAAGTCCCACCCAGGGAGACAGATTAAAGAGAAAAGGAACTGGGCTATTTCCTGGGGCGGGGGCACCTAACATCCACAGTTAATTATCTAGAAACATCAACACTTCTGGTTACGGAATACTAATTGAAGGAATTTTTAGTGATCAAAGTTTAGCATGTGGACCCACTGGCGCGTCTCACAGCTTAAGAACTATTTTCCAACTGGTTTCCCTTTCTTTTTTCTTCTTCAGCAATGATGTCACCGCTCAAGCCTCTGAAGTAGCTAGCTGACCTGCTTGGAATCTCACCAAAGTGCAAATTGCTTTTTGTTTTGGTGCAACAGTGAGATTACGTGCATGCCAAAGAATTTAGAATACACGCCATTGGCATTTATTCTGAGTAAATGCTTGTCTAGCATACCCATTTTATAGACCTGTTATATAGGCCTATATGCATGGAGTGGAAAAGGTTCTGAGAGGCCCGAGTTTCAGAAGCCCTTACCTGGGAGGGCGACAGTGACTTAGTAGACTCCACACAACAGTCAAACTATAAATCCTGAATTCTGGGACATACACATGCTCCGCTGTGAATGCAGAAGAGAGGAAGTGTGGCCTAGAGTGGGCCGTCAGCAGGATTTCCATAAGGACCGCTGCAGAAGCGGGAGTCTGGGGGACACAGGAAGATGACTGTTGCGAGGAGATGCTGACACATCTGAGGGCATCAGTGTCTAAAATCACACGGCCCAAGGCAGGCTCAGTCCTCCACAAGACATGAGCGCCAGAAGCAATGGGTAGCAACAGCAGCAAGCAAGGGGCCACAGAGATGGCTCAGCGATTAGGTGCATGTACTGCTCTTGCAAGGGACCCAAGTTCAATCGCCACACCCATGCTGAATCCACCTGTAACTCAGCTCTTAGGGTAATGACCTCCTCTTCTGACTTTCACAGCCACTGCCCTTGTCCACATATCCACATCCACACACAAATACAAATCTAAAAAAAATAAAGTTAATCTTTTTTTTTTTAAAAAAAAGTGCAACAGCTTAACGACCACACTGATGGACAGGGCAGAGTACTGGAAAGATAGCATCATACTTCAAATCTTTCTTAAAATAGAAGCTATGAATTATTCACTTTACAGAATCCTAAACTTAGATAACATCATAAGAAAATCACATAAAGGGGGCTTGGGAGTTAGTTAGGTGAAATGGTCAAGTATTTCCCGAGCAAACCTTAGCCCGAGCTTCATATCCACAGCCTTGGGTATGTCAGCATGCATCAATAACACCAGACCTGGGAAGCAGGGATGCTGAGACAGTGGGATTGCTAACAAGGGTTGGCATGCAAGGACAGATGACTTAGTGAGCTGCAGGTTCATTAAGGGACCCTATCTCACAGAAATAATAATAAGAGAGAAAACGAGGGGCATAGCCAGTGATAATCTCTGGCTTCCACATTCACTCAGGCTCACATAGGTATACATATATGCATGCACACACACACACACACACACACACACACACACACACACACACACAGGATCACTGATATAATACTGTGAAAAATACAAATATCTTTTTGCAGAGCAGAACGTCCGTGCCTTTAAGATCTTGCTTTTCTGCCCTACAACCATATGTATGGTGGTTAAGTCCTTCAACTAGAGAACCATGAAGCTAAGCACTGCACCCGATTAATAAAGCCTCACCATTGTACTGTGCTAACAGCCCCTATGAGAGCCACAGCCCATCGGCTAAGCACCATTTGGCTGGGATCAACGGATGCACCATATGCAGGAGCTGTTAATTTCCTGGACATTATCGCCATTGCTGGCTTCCTAGGTCTCAGCAAAAGCTCGGTAAAACGTCTCCAATTCCCTGGATGCAACCTTTGTGACCACAGCCAGCAAACAGTTTCCTCCACCTAAGACACCCTCAGACTCTCAGTCTGCAATGCTCTTGTCCGACACATTGTGCCAAGGGCAAGGAAGCTGAAGTGTCAGGAAATGAGTGGAAAGAGATGCTAATAGCATGCTGGGGTCCATGGTAAGTACACTGGTAAATTCTCCATATTAAAATTTGGGTAGCTTCACAGCAAGAGGGGTAAGCAGTGAGATGAGGCACCGGGAATGTTTCCCAATGCTTGTAGGGATTGAGAGGAACCTCACAATGGGTCCCAGTGAATGACATCTCTTTCCGGCATAGTTGGAGTGTTGTTGGGGTTTAGTTCCCCAATTCACAAGGCAGGGGCAGGAGGGAAGTGTGTCTTTCCCTGTCTCCATTCAAGGCTGCAATGCTTGTGCTCACCCACAAAAGATATCGAAAGACTCATGTTTTTGTGAGTTTGATGTTGGTGACTAAAAGCACACAGCACAAGGTGGTCCCAATCCTCCACAAGAATCAGTGCTATAAGCAATGGGTAACAACGGCAATAGGCAAGGGCTGCAGAGATGGCTCTGAGTTAATGAAGTGGCCAGTGCTGGGGTCTCTCACTTTCTGCACTTAGACCCCTGACTGACTTACTCAACTACAGGGGCCTCAACTCTGTTCCCAATGTGAATTTGTTTATAAGTAAATCATTTAAACATTAAAAATAAAATAAAACATTTAAAATAGGAGGGTACTTTCTTACTAATGTGAGACTTACTGGGGATAGTTTATTAAGCAGATGTCTGTAAAGTACTTGCTTGAAGAGAACAAAGAACTGAGATGAGAACCAGAACCCAGCCCATATGAAAAAAGTGTTAGATAAGGTACCATTCACTTGTCATCCCAGGCCTGGGGAAGGCGGAGCCAGGAGGATCTCTGGAGTTGGCTAGCCTGACAGTATAGCTTAATAGGTCAGTGTTTATCTGGTAAGTCAGACAATAGACCCTGTCTCAGAAGAAAAGAAGGAGGAGACGGAGGAGAGGAGGAAAAGGAAGAGGAGGAGTAGGAAGAGAAGAAGAGGAGGAGGAGGAGGAGGAGGAGGACTGGAAGGAGGAGGAGGAGGAAGAGGAGGAGGAGGAGAAAGACTGGAAGGAGGAGAGTTGGGGGAGAAGGAAGAAGAGGAAGAGTGGAAGCCAGGAGGAAGGATAACGGAAGGTGAACAATACTAAGGATAAGCACTCTAAAGTTGTTCTCTAGCCCTGCATATGTGCCCAACTGCAGGCAAACCTGCACACACAGACATATGAGCACACAAATGAGATAAAAATGCACCCTTTTATTTTAGAACGTGCAAAAAGAATTCACCCCTTGGCTCCATCTGCCATGTCACGGCACCACAGACTTCTCGAATGTTCCTGCTCTCTCTTTCTGTCTGAACACGGAGACTGGTGAGCTGCACCTTCAACCCTTTCACTTAATTCTGGATGCCATTTTAAAACCCGGTTCCTGAATGAATTGCAGCATTGTAGAGTGGGACAAGTCCCCTAACGCATAATTCTAATTGTGTAATAAGCAATGTTGTGGTCAGTCCATCCACAGTTTATAGTCATTACTCCATACCCCTCTGATGTCTAGAAGCACCGTAAAGGTAGACAAGGTGATGATAATTTGTTTTTCTCTCTATTAACCGCATTTTCCCCTGGTGTGGATGGGGGGGTGTGCCTGACTTTATTCACAGTTTAACTAGTTTTAACTCTCTGCAAGGCTGTAGATGTATGTCTAGGGATTCACCGATTACCATGTTACACTCCACCCCCTGCCCACCACCACATCACATTGCCTCCTCTGTTTATAACTTGACCTTTGCTTCTCTGTGTATTCGATAAAAGGTTTCCTACAATTCTCAAGAAGCTGATTTACTTCTTGTGGTATCTGTTCTTCCAGACCAACACTGATATGGAATTAGATTCTGCTTTGCTTGTTTGTTTGTAATTTTTTTGTATTTGTTTCCTTTAATTCACAGCTTGATATTTCTGTGTATCATCTTACTGAATTTGGATGCAGTCTTTTCCCCTCCTGGTTCCTGTCTATGGCACACATTGTATACCGAGAGTTGATCATAACTACACTGAGACATCAGTGTCCTGGAGAAAGCTTTAAGAACATATCCCCAGAGTTTGTACTTAGAGAATCTGATTGCTTAGTTCCTGGAAATGAGAAAAGAAATGGAGAAGAGGGCAAGAGAAATTGTTACTGAACAATATAAATCATGATGGAAAGAAGCATTTCTGATGACTGTGGTCCTTGTGAAGAACAATATAAGACAATAGGGTGTGTGTGTGTGTGTGTGTGTGTGTGTGTGTGTGTGTGTGTATGCTAGTTATTGCCCGCTGCAGTGATAAACACCACAACCACAAACAATTTATAGAGAGTTTATTTTGGCGCATAGATTCAAGGGAGGTTGATAATGGTATGGTGGCATGGATGCAGGCAGGTGAGTCAGCAGGTGACTGTTCATATTTTAATCACATGCTGGAAGCAGTGAGGATGAATAGGAAGTGAGAGAGGGTGAGCAGGAAGTGAGTGAGGGTCAGCAGGAAGTGAGGCAAGGCTATAAACCTTGAAGGTCCACCCCCACCAATGCCTTTCCTCCATGGTTCCATGTTCTCAAGGTTACATAACCTCCACCAAGCAGTGCCACCAACTGGGGACCAAATTCAAATGTATGAGCCTTTGGGGAGACATATTTTTGTATGCTCACAGAATATTTTCTTCTGGAAGTTAAGAGGACCGAAGATGAGCAAACAATGGACTTCATTGTGTAAAATAATTACTACGTGGTGGGAAGAGAGCTTGCTTGGTAAAATAATTGCCGTGCAAGCATGAGGACCCAAGTTGGGATCTCCAGGAATGTCTCTGTACTTTTATAATCCCAGGATGGGGAAGAGGAGACTCTGAATTTCTTCCTGAATTCACTGTTCAAACAAACTTGTTGAATCCTTGAGCCTCGGGCTCAGTGAGAGACCTGATCTCAAAGAATAAGGAAGGAGTGTTTTTGGAAAACATTGGATGTTGGCCTCTGGTCTACACACACACACACACACACACACACACACACACACACACACACACACAGCCATGTTTACCTACAGACACTTGTGAAGATGCCCATCTGAAACACATACATATGCTATACACATTCACAGAACAGAAAACATATTAACATATATATTCACACAGAATGATACATACTCACTCACACAAATAACCCACAATCCAGTAACGAGCCACAAGAATCCTATGTTTGGATGGGGAAACACGTTCTGCCTTTGGAAAACTGATGTCTGCAAACTTTGGTCCTTTAAATATATCAATTTATCATTTCTTCCTGGATTCAAACATATTGCTTAGAGAAGCAAGGAGCTCTTTTTTCAGGAATATATGAGGCCAGAGGCTGAGTTTCTTTGAATGACTTTTCCACTAAGAAGGCAATACTTGGAGAAGAGGGATAAAATAGAGGCTTTTGTGTGCTGTGTTCAACATGAAACACTCCTCCACACATTGGTCTTATTTCCTGTGATACTGTATCCGTATAAAGCAGTAGGATTTTGTACAGGAAGACCTAAGAAGAGCTGCTTCTAGGCCAGACTCTTAAGGGTGGATCTGAGTACATAACCAGGATGTGCTGGTAATCCCAGCAATCAGGACACTGAGGCAGGAAGACTGGCAGTTCTAATCCCAGGTCAGCCTGGGCTATAAAGACCCGGCCTCATACATCCAAGGGTTGAGGAAGAGCTTCAGTGCCTGGGATCTATACATAAGGCCCTGGGTTTGTTCTGCCGGGGTGCCTATCTCCACGCTCAGTAGTGTACTATTCTTTTTAGAGAATTCTAATAGTCTTTTTGAATGCTATGATTGCAGGAATGTCTGCATGATTTCAGTATGTCTACCACCTCACCATGAAGGTGAAAAAAAATCAACTTCAGGAAACAAATATGGACTTCTGAATTTGAATAGTATTTTTCAACTTCGGATACTTTTAACATAAAAAGAAAGGGAGGAAGTGTTATAGTGACTGGATGTCAACAAGTTGCCCAGGAGAGACAGAGTCTCATGGCATCCTTGAGTAGGTTAAGTACCAGTTTCAAAGGGCATCCTGGAGATGGTGGGAACACAGTATCAGGCTGAGCACAGGGCTACAGTCACTCATAGCATGCAATTTTGTCTTGATTTTTAAAAAAAAATTGATTTTTCTCTGTATTTTATTTGTAACTGGTCAGTTCTTTCCATGCATTGTATGGGTCACAGGGATGGAACTGGGGTCCTCAGCTTTGGCAGCAGGCCTCTTCCCTCACTGAGCAATCTCTCCAGCCATGCTTGCCTCATTCGCATGGATTTTATGTCTAATTCAGCAGGTGGGGATCTACAAGGACAATGCCGATTTAAATAGAAGTTGTCAGTATATCCTCGGAGAGAGGACAAGCTCTGTCCAGCTGCAGGGACAAATCATTAAGGCAGGAGGCAAGATGAGGGATCCTGGTATGGGACTCGCCAGCAGCACATGAAGGTATAGGTGTTTTCCCAAGTCTGCCTCTGGCATAGTCCCTTCAAGAAGAATAAAAGGACTGACATTGTGCTTGCAAAGGCTGGAACTCCTCACAGACTCTGAATGAAAACACAGACCCGAGTCTAGAACACCTAGGCTGAAGGAGCGGAATGTGCAGGACCTCCCACAATACACCTAGGCACTTTCCGATAAATGTTGCTTTTTTCCAACACTGGGTATGCAGGAATTTCTCCTGGCATACTCACCCTTAAGCTTAGGAAGAGACCATCGAGGCCCCTGGAAAGAGCAGGGTATCACCCATAGACAGATTATGCAAACTGTTAGGTAAAAGCTAATGTAAATATTAACTTCAGAGGATTCTGCTTCAAACGCCTCAGATAATTAATGACTGGGATTAGACGGACTCTGATAATTTCAATATTGGGTTTTGAATCCCTGAATTCTACACTAGGGCCAAGGGGAGAAAGGCTTAAAAAATATCTTGAGCCAAATTGACATATCCAAAAACACAGATGTCACAAATGTATTTATGGGCCTGTGGTAGGCCAACACTTGGTCCTTCCTGTAGTGAGAGTTTAAATACCAACTAGGAGGAAGACGCGATGTAGTTCTCGGTTATTGGAGGGCCGTATTCCTCTGGACATGCGTCTACAAGAACACCCTGCACCAGTGTGGATGAAGAACAGCCACTTTCATTACACGGTCAGTAACCAAGAGGAAAGAGCTCCATTTAAAGCTCAGCATCAGTCTGACTTAAAAGTACATTCCAGGGGCTGAGCAGATGACTCGGTGGTTAATGGCACTTTGTGCTCTTGTAGAAGACCTAAGGTCAGTTCCCAGCATTCCCATGGCAGCTAACAACTGTAACTCCAGACCCAAGGGATCAGATGCTCTCTCCTGACCTCTGTGAGGCTTCTACTCTTGTGCATATGCTCACTCATGCACACATGTATACTTAATTAAACTAAGATAATAAGACCCTAAGTGTGTTCCATAGCTGTATTGTATTTATGCGGGGGCTCATATGGATGAGTGGGATGGGTCGGCAGAGGATTCACACATAGGTCCTGGAAGATAATAGCAGACCAGTCCCTATAGGTGTCAGAAGAGCTGAGGACTCACACATAGGTCCTGGAAGATAATAGCTGTTCAGTCAGCGTTCAGGTATATGCATACATAATCATGACTCTTGAAGTATTTTTCAAAGCAAGAATCCCTTCCCTGCCCCTTGAATGTTCGATAACATTTAGACATGAGTAGCTTAGAACTTTTGCCTACTTGTCCCTTGCTGTTAAATGCCCATGTTAATGTTCTTCAACTATCCAGAATTTTCCATGTATCTCAGTCAAATAAACACCTGTATGCTAAGCTATCATTAGCTGGAATTCTTTTTTCCTTTAAATAAAAAAAGAGAGTTGTTTTGTTTTGTTCTATGCATGGTTTTTGCCTGCATGTATTTATGTAAGTGCACCATATGTGTGCAGTGCATGGAGGCCAGAAAAGGGTGCCTAATCCCCGGAACTGGAGTTATAGACGGTTGGCTGGGTATTGGGAATTGAACCTATGTCCTCTTCAAAAGCAGCCAATGCTCTAAATTACTGAGCTATCTCTTCACCTCCCTAGTTAGGGCTTCTTCAATTTCTTCTTTTGATAAGTAAGCAGATCCATATTCCTCAACCAATAACTTTCTTAGCTCTACCTCAAGGTTGTCAAGATTTGTAATAGCTAAAATTCTTGGTCCACTGGTATGGGAAGTCCTGTCTATGTTTTGATTTATTGGCTAATGAATAAAGCTGTTTAAGCCAGTGCCTTAGCAGAATAGAGCTAGGTGGGAAAACTAAACTGAATTCTGGGAGACAGAAGGCAGAGTAATGGAGAAGCCATGTAGTTGCCACCGGGGACAGATGCTTCCGCTGGATCCCACCAAAATTTTGCTGGTAGACCACAACCTCGTGGTGATGCACAGATTAATGGAAATGAGTTAGTTTAGAATATAAGAGACAGCTAGCAATATTCTTAAGCTATTGGACAGACAGTATTTCAAATAATATAGTTTCTGAGTAATTATTTTGTGGTCTAAGCAGACAGTAATGAATGAGCAGCCTCCCCCAACAGTTCACAGCTTTTGCAATAAGGCAAATAGGATAAATGTTACAAACACAGAATAAGAAAGAGGTTTCACTAGCCATGACCATACCAATTGTAAAGCTCCTTCATTTGAGTAAACAATAACAGTTGAAGAAACTAAGATAATTTGGTGGCCAAAATTCAAGTCACTTTATTTTTGAGTTCTCCCACCCACATGGTCCCCTCAGTAATGACTGGCCATACCACTGCTTATTGGTCACTTGACATTCATTGACTAGCCATCCAGATTACCCCTGCAATACCACAAGACAATCCCCGCCAATATAGGCATGGGCAGACATCTCATCAGGTTCTTAGACTAAAGATTCGTCATGCCCCATGCAGGCCTCTCTCTGAATGAAGCCTGCAGCATCACAGAGTCCCTTGTCCATCTCCCTAATGACTTCTGGCTTTTTACAACCCTAGTTCATTATAACCAACACACTGTTCAGCTCAAAACATTTATAGAACCCACAAAACATTTACAGACTAAAGCTTTTACACATATTTCCTACAGACTATTATTTGATAACAGAATATCTGAAGATATGCTAAGATTCACAAAAGATTTACCAGCACATCTGAATCCAATACACAATACTTTTTAAACCATGCAGAGGAACTAGGTTTTTGCTGCCATCAAAGACATATGCCCGATGCCTTGTGGGTTTTCAAAAGCCTCATGGTACCCCTACAGGCAAAGCAGCATATTATTGTCAAAGAGTATTACAGATATTTTCACAACACAGGAAATTCACACTGCTAAGTGATGCCACAACCAGAAATCAAAGGCAAATGCATCCTTCAAACCTACATTCTTCACCAGCACACACTGATAAAATTTTTTAAATTTGCTTTTACCAAAAAATTACAAGCTTGGCACTTGAAAGAAAATGTTAATTCTGGTGAATGGTTACTTGTAAGCAGAGGCTGCGTTTTCATTTCTCAGTTGCCCAGACCCGTATAATCACACAGAAACTATATTAATTATAATTGCTTGGCCAATGACTCAGGTGGTACTGTCTGGGAGGGGATGGTGCTGTCTGGGAGGGGATGGTGCTGTCTGGGAGGGGATGGTGCTGTCCTGGAGAGGATGGTGCTGTCTGGGAGGGGATGGTGCTGTCTGGGAGGGGATGGTGCTGTCTGGGAGGGGATGGTGATGTTTGGTGAGGTGATGGTGCTGTCTGGGAGGGGATGGTGATGTTTGGTGAGGTGATGGTGCTATCTGGGGAGGCATTCCAGCCTTGTTTGAGGAAGTAAGCCACCGTGTTGTGCTTTGAGACTCCATAGATTCTTGCTGCCTTTAGTTCTCTATGTATTTCATGTTTTCTGTAAAAGATTTAATTTCTAAGCATCCTGCTTCTGACACTGTGTCCTCTTGCCATTTCCATGCCTCCCTATCATAACAGACATATTCCTCTGAAACTGTAACTCAAAATAAAGTTTTCCATAAGTTTCTTTTGTGCACGGCATTTTCTCAAAGCAACAGGAAAGTGACTAACACACTGATCAATTACTACTTCCTGGCTAATTCCCTGTTTAGTTCTTTGTATTTGAGGTATCCGTTGGTGTTTTCTCAGGCACACACTGGAACATGTTTGTTAGGGGGAGCAGCTTCCATAGTTTAAAGTGGGTGCCAGATTGTTATTGAGAACTTAACTACAGGTGGCATTTTTTAATATTTACTATTAGTCATGTAAGTTCTGTGTCTATCTGTCTGTCTGTCTGTCTGTCTCTGTGTGTGTCTGTATGGGGAAATGTGAATGCAAGTGCAGGTATCAGTTTTGTTCCAAAATAGGGCGTCCAATTCCCTAGATTCTGTGTCACAGAAGCGCGAAGCAGGTATTTAGAAGTGAACTCAAGTCCTCTGCAAGAGCAGCATGCCCTCTTGACTGATGAGCCATCTCTCCAAACCCAGGAGGCATTTTATTTTAAAATCCTGGGGATCTTAAAATGCCACACCACAAGCAACAGAGTGAGATGCTGATAAGAACAAGGATGCAGGAGGCGATTTGGTGCATACTTAAATGGTAAAATATATACTGCAAGTAGCACACACCCTGCAGACTGCAGGTTTATATGATAATAAATAACAGTTATCGCCAGGAAAAGGGAAAAAGTGCCGTGAAATCCAATAGCTCAGTGAGAAATCTGCTAATACAGGTGGCCAAGCTTGTTCCATTTCATTGTCAAACGGAGGCTATTTATTTTCTTCTGGGTAGTTAAATTACAGAGTCATTTATTGCTGAAAGTTTTGCAATGGGCAGATGGGAATCTAAAGCAGGCTTTGGGCTCAAACTTTGCGAGGATTTACTTCACAGGCAGCACACTAAAACTGCAAAATCCTTCAGCAAGCCTACAGAGTGATTCCCCACAGCCTGACAGGGTACACCTTCAGCAAGCCTACGACAGAGTGATTCCCCACAGCCCGGCCAGGCACGCCAGGTTTGGCACCTTGGATTTGGGACAAGGGCCAACATGGCAGCCAGAGTGAATAATCCTTGAAAGTCTTTAAATGATTCCTAGTGTAGACGGTTTCTTTACTGGGTGATATAGGTCAGTGACTGGGGTGTGTGCGCGTGGGCATGTGCTCACGTGCATGCACATGAGAGAGATAGTCAGGCATAGACACATGCTAAAAATATTAAAGTCAGTGTCAACTTTGTCCGTTTTAATACAAAAGCTCAACTCTGTATATGATCTATCTATCTATCATTTATCAATCAACCAATCTATCTATCATCATCTATCATCTATCAATCAAATCTTTCATCTATCACCTATTTGCTTGTCTTTCTATTATCTATCTCTCATCTATCATTTATCAACGATCTAGCATCTATTTACCTATCATCTATCTGTCTCTATCTGTCCGTCTGTCTGTCCGTCTGTCTGTCTGTCTGTCTCTAACTCCTGAGAATTAGAAACAGCTGTGTGTTCATGATCTATAAGCCACTACTATCTGATAACTTCCAAAGTTTACAAATTTTATAAATAGAATGTACCAAATACCTTTCAATAGTCATTTATTTTAAGAATTAATTAATTAATTGATGAATTTACATATTTATATGTGATGCACACACATGTACACAATGCACACACATATGGAGGTCAGAGTATTCTGGTAATCTATTCTCTCCTTCCACCATGTAGGACTTGGGGATCAAACTTTGGTCTTCACATCACAACAGGCACCTTAATCTCCTCAGCTACTTCTCAGGTTCCTCACTTTGTATATTTCATTTTTTTAAAAAACAGATTCATCTTAAAGTGTGTGTGTGTGTGTGTGTGTGTGTGTGTGTGTGTGTGTGTGTGTGTGTGTGTACTTGAATTCAGGGCTCTTAGAGGCCAGAAGAGGGCACTAGTTCTCTTGGAACTGGAATTACAGGAAGTTAGTTGTGGAAACTGACTCAGATCTTCAGTAAGAGCCACAGAACTTTTAACCATAGAACTATTTCTCCACCCCAAGGATATACTTTAGGTTTTAAAGATTATTTTTTCCTTTTAAAATTTATATGTGTTTACACCTCTGTGTGCATGTGTACACTTGATGTAGTTCCCATATAGGCCAGAAGAGAGGATCAGATTCTGCAAGCAGGAGCTACTTGAGGCTGTGTGCTGTCTAGTCTGGGTTCTGGGAACTTGATTGGGGTCCCCTGTAAGAACAGATAGTGCTCTTAACTACTGAGTCATCTCTTCAGCCCCTACTATTCTGTCTTTTCATAACCACTTCTTGCCTCAGCCACAGCCACACTCTATCTCTTGTTTTCTGGGTACAGGAAATTGTTACTTCAGTTGCCATTGACTCTTGCAAAGAACCTTTAAACCAGGACATGCATGTAACTTCCTGATTAATTAAAACTGTTAACTTCATCTGTCTCAATCCTTGACCAAATCTAAAGCTCCTAGGCATAATCCTGACAAAGAATATAATTCACAGACTGGGAAATTCTAATTCATATCACCTTGAATAACAAGAAAGACAATGAGCCCACCATTGTCACTCAAGAAGAAACTGGCTCCCAACAGTCATGATCAGACGTGATCTGCACATATTGGTCAGAATGTACCAACAACTGCTAGCACCCAAATGCTGATCTTCTAGAAGTCTGAGGCTGATGCTAGAAGGTTCTTAGAGAATGGACACAATCATAGCAAAAACCAGATGACTTCATCATGACATCACTGATTTCTGTGGGAACAGGGCCAGAAAATTAGACACAAGCCAGAGACAGATGCTCAAGATTTCATGGTCTGTTACCTCTGGCATCCAAGAGTATGAAAATCTTGGAATGGTAAGTTTGGAACTATTAACAGGAAGAATATTTTAAACCTAGATTATTGATGAGGATTCAAAATGGCTGCCATCAACATTTACCCAACATCCAAATGTCACCAGCAACATTATATAGACCAAGCTGTCCTTGAAATCACAGCAATCAACCAGCCACTGTTTCCAGGGTGCGGGGATTAAAGTCATGCACCATACCTAGCTTATATCATTATGATGGCATCTCCTTAGATTCCCAAATTAAAATGAAGACAATGACATCGGTGTACATTTTCCTCAAGATCCATATTATCATACAACATAGGCAGATTTTTCCAACACAGCAATCAAGGCACAAAATGACAAGGAACAATTTTCACTTTGTTGTGAAAATTCATCATAGTTTTACATACAAAGTTCCAGACAATGAATACTATGAAGCAACAAGTAAATATTGAAAATGATGAGCATCAAGAATATTGCTCCCCAGGTAAACTCTGGGTATATGGGCCAAAGTGAAGTTCCAGCGATACAAAGGACATTAGCCATAAGCCATTTCCCTGCACAGCCTAGGGAAAAGGCTATCAGCTCAGAAGCCTCCCAAACATGGAACAAATAAATGAAGATTTAGCACACATTAAGTCACTGGTAACTTTCTGTACTACCCCAGAACTCTGCTGACTGGGGGAAAGTTCTTTACACCAGCACATGCATGTATATGGACTCCAACTCTGCCAACTAAAGAGAGGTCTAGATACCAGTACATCCATGTATATCGACTAGAGATAGTTCTAGACACCAGTACATCCATGTATATTGACTAGAGATAGTTCTAGACACCAGTACATCCATGTATATTGACTCCAGCACTGCTGACAAGGGAAAGTCTTAGACTCCCATGCATACATATCTCCCTTCTCAGGCAAAGCAGAGCCCTCTACATGTATCCTTTAATCACCGGGGTCTCCACACCAAAGAGCTCATGAGTAACTATATGCCAAATAAGAGAGATTACAATAAGCCAGGTCTCTTGTATGGTTCCTTTTCCCTAGCAGCTGAGTACAGAAAGAGTGTAAACCATAATTTGGGGTCCGCTCACTACGGAGGACTAACATGTGCTCCCACACAGATACACACACAGGGTCCACATGTACACAGACCCTCTCTGTCTGAGCAGGCTTACCTTGGCCATCTGTGCTTGCACGCCATTTGCCTTCAAGGATGCTACTGCTTTCTGTGCGGCTGCAGGACTATCAAAATCTACAAAACCATAACCTGCAAAGATACAAAATCTGGCATTAGTCACCACAGGCAGCAGGCGCACTTCTGTCATCCAATGAATGCAGAGTTACTGTCAGCTATGATTTCATTTCTTCCCAGTGAAACCTGGCTAACCCAAAGACTCTCATGATGGGGGAGAATCTTCTGTTTTGTCTTAATTTCATTGGTTAAATAAAGAGACTGCCTTGGCCCTTTAATAGGACATAAAATTAGGTAGGCAGAGTAAACAGAACAGAATGCTGGGAGAAAGAAGCTGAGTCAAGGAGCCGCCATGATTCTCCTACCAGACACAGACACAGGTTAAGATCTTCCCTGGTAAGACACCTCGTGGTGTTACAGGGGTATTAGAAATGGGTTAGGTCAATATGTAAGAGCTAGCCAATAAGAGGCTGGAACTAATGGGCCAGGCAGTGTTTAAAAGAATACAGTTTCTGTGTAATTATTTCGGGGCATAAGCTAGCCATGCGGGCGGCCGGGTGCCAGGGACGTAGCCTCTCCGTTCCTACTACAACACTCTCATATCTCTGCTCCCAAGTGCTTTCTGCGAGATACCTTAGTAACTCTAGATAAGAGGAGGTTAATTCATTTTCCAGAGTACTTTGCAGACTGGGGTGCAGGGAAGAAACCACTTAGCCCTAACTTGGCAGCTCAGGCAAAGCTTCGCTTTACTGTGCTCTTTCTGCTGCAGATTTGCTGCAAGAGGGAGGAAAATAAAACACTGGAAATCCTTAAGTGTCTGAGGCTAAAATCCATTTTCCAGACTTCTAAAAACCAATACTCATAAAAAGCCATAAGAACAGATAAGTGTGATGGTCAACATTTATTGGAACCAGAACCACCTGAGAGGCCGACCTTTGGGCAGGTCTGTAGGGTTATCTTCTCTAGGATAGTAAGATGGGAAGGCCCCTCTGAATTGTGGGTAAGCACATCCCCTGGGAGGGGAGCCTGGATCCTGGAAACTGGAGGATTCAGTCTTTCTGTTTCTTGACTGTGGATGTGATGTGACCAGCTGCTTCAAATCCCCCCACTGTAATCCCCCTGCTGTAGGACTGTGCTAGAACTGAAAACCTGAATGAACCGTCTCATGCTTAAGTTGGTTTTCCCAGGGTAAACCATCACAGCGAAATGTAAAGAAACAAGAACACTAAAGTTATTGTCAGAGGCTGCAATGGTGGTTGCAGGCAGCCAATAGATATGTCTTGGTTGCACAAATAAGTAAAGGTTGTGGGTTAGAGTAGGGGTTTGAACCTACTTCTACGCAATCACTCAGCCCATGGTTCCAAATTATATTCTCTCAATAACAGTTTGAATCACTGATTTTTTTAATATTTGAAAAAGAGTCATTTGATGAATAAACACTCCAGTCTCTAAAAACAAATACTAAATAGCCTTCTTACTTATTTTTTTTGGGGGGGTGTCATAAATATATGATTCTGTTTGTGTGGTTATATGAGCACTTATAAACGTTCAGAGAAACAAACAAGCAGAACAATTAATAAGACAGGACCATTGAGAGAAAATGGTCTTCATGCCACCATTAGTCCAGGAATTTACCCAACAGCAAAGTCGGCTGCCACGAATATGCTAAAATATGAACACTCCGTGGGGTGTGTTGGTGCATACCTGTGATTCTAGCATGACTGAGGTGGAGGCAGGAGAAGGTATGTGAGAGGATGTCTCAAAATCATATAAAAATCAACAGTAACTGCAGGAGTGTATGTGTATTGTGGTTTGAATGTGCTGTCCTCCACAGGCTCATGTGTTTGAACACTTGATCACCAGCAGGAGGCGCTGTTTGAGGCTACAGAACCTTTAAATGATGGAGCTTTACTGGAGGAAATACATCACGGAAGGCAGGGGGTTTGTAGATGGGACCTACTTGCTGTTCAATCTCATCTTCCAGTGTGAAGATGCCATGTGGCCCATCAGCTTTCTGCTCTGACCACCGTGACATCCATGCCTGATGGCAAGTCTTCCCCCATTCCTCTGCCATGACAGACCAAAATAAACCCTTTCTCCTGTCAGTTGTTGTTTGTCAGGGGATTTTAACACAACAATAGAAAAAAATACTAACACAAATCCATATACACATAAAAATATTATATATGATATACATAGTATATGAGTTCTGTGTATCAATACATGCATATCCATGATACATATAAATATGTACATTACAAGTATTATGTGTTGTGCTCTTGAAAAGTCTATGAATGTATCAACCCATCTACTCCTCCATGAAGATAGACATCTGTCTTATACTTTGAAGCTTGTCTCATTCAGAACTTCTAGGCCTGCCACTGAGGCAAACACACTATTTGTGTGCTACAATCCATTCCCACCCCAACCTCCAAATAAGAGTATTTGGGAATTCAATTACCAAGCTGGTTCTTTTAATTAACTTTCTAATTTTCTTCCCTCAAATCCCATCTTCCTCTTCTCCCTCCCAGCATGGTATCCCAAAATGAACCTGAAACACAGCAGTGTACAAGCAAATGCTCCCACAAAACAGGACCTCCAAGCTTACGCTTCTCATACTTAAGGAAATGTGTTCTGTAAGGGTTGGCAATTCTTCTCTCCATAAGATGGGGAAGAAAAGCAGCACAAGAAAGACAAACCAAAAACCAGAGTTATAGGCAAAGGACTAAAACTTCTAAAGCTTAGACATCATTGCCCACAGGTCAGGTGCTGTTCTGAGGATGAGGGTGCTTTTATGTATGAAAGCATCACTGTGCCATTGAACACTGGCTCTGGGTCCACCGTATGAGGAAACTGAGGCACGGATTAACTTACACACTGGCCAAAAAAGCAGAAGCTGTTAGATGGCAGAGACACAATGTGAAGCAAGTCTGCATAGAAATTATCCAGTGCCATACAGAGAACTGTTTCTAGTTCTGCTCTGGAGCCTGCATCCCTGATAGCCCTTGGCCCTGCTCTAGAGCCTGCACCCCTAATGGTCCTCAACCCCTCCCTGGGGCCTGTGCCCCGCATGCCTGACAGTACTTGGATTTGGAATTAAGGGGTGAGTTAACAAAGTCCCGTGAAAGGCTCTCTCCAGCTCATTCTCTTTGCAGATTGCTTCCTGGAGGGCCTGGGCTTGCACCACATCTCTCCATGGGAGGTGCAGATGGGCCTGCATTCATGCAGAGGCTCATTCTTCCTTCATGGGGCACTTGGCCCATCAGAATATGTAACGTGTATGAAGCAACAGCTCCAGTTCCCACTCGTATGCAGCTTATTAGGTTAGAGAGAGATGTGACTGAATGGCTATGCCAAGGAACCTTCAGATATGAAGGCCTTGCCTTCCTCAAAATAAAGGAGAATGGGGGGTGGGGGGGTCACAGAATGAGAGGCTGACTCTTCAGTCCCGAGAAATCATGGAGATGTTCCCTCTAGCTAGAGACTGGATGGTAATGGAAGACGTTGGCAGAAAAAGTGGAGGTAACTCAAGAGCTCGCCCGGCAAGGCAAATGAAACCTGATTGGGTGACAGAGAGGAAGTGAGTTATATTTTATAGGGAGGACCAGCAGGAGTTCACAGTTGACTGATTAGGCTGGGAGCATGGACAGTATAAGATGACAAGAATGATTGCTTAGTTGGGTTCTGTTCTCCTTTGCCACGAGCCACTGGGTGAGTGAGCTGCAGTTCGCCGAAGTGACGAGACTGGCGGAGGACGCACAGGTGTAGCGGCGTAAACGAATGCAGACAGATTGTAAAAATAGTTTTAATGTAGAAATAGACTTACAGAACCACCGTTCCGCGGAGACCAGGAAAGCAGAAGAGACAGCTGGGAGCATGCTCGCCAAATTTATAGGCAGACATTAGCCCAAGGCGAACACGCCCCCCAAGGGGCGGGACTTATCCCTACACACAGGAGTGAAGGACGGCTGAAGACACGTCCAGTCAGAACACCCGTGAGAGCCGCTGCAGAAAAGCCATATTGCAGTTTGATATTGTGACAGTCGGTTTTGAATGTCTCCTTGACACCATCTAGAAATGCCTGGAAGTGATTTCTAATGAGAAGTTGTCTAGATCAAGTGCCCTGTAGGAATGTCTGTTCAGGGTTTGCCTTGATTGTATTAACTGATTTGGGAAGACCCAGTTCACTGTGGCATCACCAGTCCCTAGGTAGGGGTTGCTGAACTGTGGAAGAGTGAAGAAATGGAGCTAGACATAAACATGAATGTGTTTCTTGCTGTCTGTTCTGGATCACGGGTACAGCCCCATCATGCTGCTACCTCCCCGCTATGAGGGACACAAGTTCCTTCTCTCCTACGCTGGTTCGGACAAGGTATTTCACACAATAGCAGGAAACACAACTGACACAGAGGCACATTAGGCTGGCACTCAGTAAAAAGGATAAAATCAGAAATACATATAAAGTAGGAAACAACTTAAAAATGCTAGTCACAGACATGGAGAGAGGGAAAAATCATAGTGAGAACTAGAGCAAGATTTAGATGTCAACTTGAACAACTTCAGCTCTTAGGTCTCAGAGGCAAGTTTGCAGAGAAGACTGGAAAGAGGACCAGAGAGGATGACGGACACATACAGGAACATGTCCTCCTATAATCAGGCAAGAAGAACCCCAAGAGGGAAGAACTAGCCATGCCAAATGCAGAAGAACCTGCATGCATGGAGGAAGTGTGAAAATGCTCAGGGCCCTTAAGAGCACAGATGTCTGTAGAGTGGTAAAGACTGAAGCTCGAGAAGAGGAAGAGTTAGGGGAGAAAATGGGAAAGGGCTGGTAGAGATAGCTGATGGAGAGAGACAAAATTAGATGATAGAAGAATGAAGTCAATGGGGGTTGTATGCATGTACATAGCATGCACATATACATGTGTGTAGAGCCCAGTGCTCTTCCCTAGGTGTCACTCCTTAACCTTAAGCATCAAGGTAGGATCCATCTACCATGATATCTAATGCACATGGAGCTTACTGAGTAGGTGAGACTGGGCAGCCAGCATGCCCTTGGGATCTGCCTGTCACTTCCTCTCCTGCTCTGTGATTGCAAAAATATTGTCATCATGCCAAATATTACACATGGCTGCTAGGGACTGAAACCAGGTCCTTATGATTGCGCTGAAAATGCCTTCCTGATGTGCATATGTGTCCTCATTCCCATGTGAAGTCAAGGCAAAGACCACTGAAACTCAGGTCAGTGATTCAAAAGTATTTGCCGGCCCACCTACGGCAGCGCATTGATTATACTTTCCAGTTCTGAAGAAGGAGTAAGGGAAATCAAGCTGAGAAGAGAGCCAAGCTTCATGACAACAAGACGACAATTCATAAAATATCCTTCCTGGGAAGATGCAGGCACAGGTGCATCTGGGAGCGATATGGGCATGCTGCCCCCTCACCAGCAGTCACTGGGAGGAAGAAGAAAGAGTGCTCTGGCTGCATTGGTTGCATCTCTCCGTGCTGTGACCAAGGGTACCTGACAATAGCAACTCAGGGGGAATGGCTTATTCTGGCTTCCAGTTTGAGAGGACACATTCTGCCATGGCGGCAAAGGCATGGCGGCAAGAACGTGAGAAAACTGGTCTGGAGTCTCTGCAGTCAGGCAGAGAGCAGACACAAGCGGATTGGTTTATAAGACCATGAGGCCACCCCTAGTGACTTGCTTCCTCCAGCAAGGCTCCACAGCCTTCCAAGCAGCATCACATGGCCAAACTTCTGGGAGGCATTTGTGACCAGCTGCCATTTCCCTGTACAGCCCTAGTTGCTGGATGTTACCTAAGCCTGTATTCAGCAAATCCTTGTCAAAGTACATAAAACGTGCATTTAAAATATGTAAACTTACAGGAGGGATTACAGTGCTTATTAACAGGTGAAAATGTCACAATTAAACTTTGATTTAAAAACAACAGCAACCAAAACCAAAAGATACCCCTGCTGTCAGCCATGCCTACCCTGCATCATAGCCCTGTGTTACAGGTTCCTCTTCCGATTCCTTCCCTTCCCTTCCAACCCTACGCACAGCACAGTATATTAGAGAATCAAGACATGGCTCTTCCAAGCTCTACTCCTACACATACTTAAGCCATTTCCACAAAGGCACCAGGCACCCTGGGCTTTCTCTCAGTGAATTGACAGCTGAATTCTGGGGCAAAGGAATGACCTTACAACTGCAGGGATGGCACCAGGCCAACAAGGAGCCAAGATTCAGCATACAGACTCAGACTAGAGAGCCATGGGTCTGACTTGTGGGATGTTCACGCATACTTCTCCTTGTTTCAGTGAGAGTCCGGAGGCCAACGTGTCTCAAGACCGGACTCTCTGAACATAGCGGACAATGAGGACTACTGAGAACTCAAGAACAATGGCAATGGGTTTCTGATCCTACTGCACGCACTGGCTTTGTGGGAGCCTAGGCAGTTTGGATGCTCAACTTACTAGACCTGGATGGAGGTAGGGGTTCCTTGGACTTCCCACAGGACAGGGAACCCTGATTGCTTTTCAGGCTGGGGGGAGACTTAATTGGGGGAGGGGGAGGGAAATGGGAGGCAGTGGCGGGAAAGAGACAGAAATCTTTAATAAATAAATTAATTAATTAAAAAAAATTAAAAAAAAAGAAAAAGAAACCTTGAAACAGAAGAGCTGAACAGAGAATTCTCAACAGAAGAACTTCAAATGGCCAAAAGACACTTAAGGTCATGCTCAACTTCCCTAGCGATCAGGGAAATGCAAATCAAGACAACTTTAAGATACCATCTTACACCTGTCAGAATGGCTAAAATAAAAAACACCAATGATAGCCTTTGCTGGAGAGGTTGTGGAGAAAGGGGGACACTCACCCATTGCTGGTGGGAATGCAAACTTGTGCAACCACTCTGGAAAGCAGTGTTTCGGTTTCTCAGGAAATTCGGAATCAACCTACCCCTGGATCCAGCAATACCACTCTTGGGAATGTACCCAAGAGAGGCCCTATCATACAACAAAAGTATATGTTCAACTATGTTCATGGCAGCATTGTTTGTAATAGCCAGAACCTGGAAACAACCTAGATGCCCTTCAACGGAAGAATGGATGAAGAAAGTATGGAATATATACATATTAGAGTATTACTCAGCAGTAAAAAACAAGGACTTCTTGAATTTTGCATACAAATGGATGGAAATAGAAAACACTATCCTGAGTGAGGTAAGCCATACCCAAAAAGAGGAACATGGGATGTACTCACTCATATTTGGTTTCTAGCCATAAATAAAGGACAATGAGCTTATAATGCATGTTCCTAGAGAAGCTAAGTAAGAAGGTGAACCCAAAGACAAACATATAGTCATCCTCATGAATATTAACCTTCATCAGGCGATGAAAGGAGACAGAGACAGAGGAGCACGGGACAGAAATCTCAAGGTCCAAATCAGGAGCAGAAGGAGACGGAGCACGAGCAAGGACCTCAGGACCGCGAGGGGTGCACCCACACACTGAGACAATGGGGATGTTCTATTGGGAACTCACCAAGGTCAGCTGGCCTGGGTCTGAAAAAGCATGGGATAAATCCGGACTAGCTGAACATAGAGGACAATGAGGAATACTGAGAACTCAGGAACAATCGCAGTGGGTTTTTGATCCTACTGCACGTAATGGCTTTGGGGGAGCCTAGGCAGTTTGGATGCTCACCTTAGGAGACCTGGATAGAGGTGGGCGGTCCTTGGGCTTCCCACAGGTCAGGGAACCCTGATTGCTCTTTGAGCAGATGAGGGAGGGTGACTTGATCGGGGGAGGGGGAGGGAAATGGGAGGCGGTTGAGGGGAGGAGGCAGAAATCCTTAATAAATAAATAAATAAAGGGAAAAAAAGAAACCTTGAAAAATACGTCAATTCTGTAAATAAACATGGCGTTTACGAGGGTAAGAGCTACATCACAGAAGAAAACGAAATGAAATACAAGGCTGGCTCTAAAACACAATGCTGCGTTTAGTAAGGGATAAAAAAATCACTTTAATTTGGTTTCAATTTGCTTTCCTTCCTGATAAATAATTAAGGCGTTCTCTGCATCTGGCAAGGGGAAGGGAGGCAGAGTCATCTAGCCCAGCTATGGTGCTTTCAACCCTACAGAGTCCCCAGGAAGGCTAGCCAGAATAAACTAGAGCCCCAAGGATGGCTACTCAGGGCAAACTACAGAGCCCCTAGGAAGACTAGCCAGGACAAACTCAGCCCATGTGGAAAGCTAGCCAGGAAAACTCAGGCACTGAGGAAGGCTAGCCAGTGCAAAGTCCAGAGCTCCTGAGGAAGACTAGCCAGGGCTAACTCAGCCCCTGAAGAAGGTTAGCCAGGGCAAACTCAGCCTGCTGGCTTTGCTCCCTGCCTCCCCCAGTGACGTCATTGCCCTTGGCGACAGGTTCAAGCAAATTGGATCCGAATGTCACTGTTTATTCCCCACACCCAGAGCTTGTTTTTCCTCCTGGTCAGGGAGACAAGGCAGGCAGCTCAGCAATTAGCTAGAAGTGGAGCAACGGGAGAGAAGGAACCGCGGGATAATTAGGTCATCCTGCGAATGCACTCTTCCATCGACATCCTAATCAATGCCTCCCTGAAATGCTTTATACCTTCCGCGCTTAGTTAAAGTTTTGTTATTGCATGGCATTACCAGAACGATGACCTTCCAGAAAAAATAATCTATATTAATTACAACTTAACTCTACAGGATCACCAGAGGGGCTTTTGTCTGTTCCCTTTCCTGCAGTCATAGGTGACATATTCCACAGACCTTTATCTTTCAAAAACTATTGTGCAAAGATGGATTTGGAGTTTCATTAAAGTCTCTTTATCACATTCAACAGTTGATTTTAGGTTTTTATGTTGCTGCTGGCTCTTTATATTGGCAATTAAAATTAGGTATTCATTTGCCAATATTGAGATTGGGTGGGGTAGCGTGGGGGGGGGTGCAACTGGGGAACTTCTCATTTAGGTTTTTGGTACCCAGTTCATTTGGTCTCAGAATTTTAAATGCACACTGAATTCCGCACCAATTGCGTATTCTTTGTCTTGGGAGTGATTCTTATTGAAGGAACCCCTCTCAGAACACAGATGCAGAGCCAGCTGGGAGTCCAATGTGATTTCCAGACAAAACAAGTGAGCGCTTTGGCTGAGACTTCTACATGAATCTCAAGTCCTGCTCAACTGTTCACAGATGGGATGCTTGAGAATTTAACTTCCTTTGGTGGCTACTGGGGAAGGATTCAGGAGGTTCTACCCTTGTTTGAGTACCAAAAAGCAGTTGATAGCTGCAGGAGCATAAGAGGAGTGAGGGAGAGAGGGGGAGAGGGAAAAGAGAAAGGGGGAGACAGATGGGAGCTGCAGGTAGAGAGAGGAGGGGGAAGTAGAAGCACACTCTCTGCCTTGGATGGGCAAAAAAGTTCTAGCCTGCTCAGCTGTGGAAACAGACAACTTGTATTTGGTAGAACAAAGACCTTCCTAAAATTGTTTCCATCATTATAGTCCTAAATCGTGTATACATAAAATAGCCTTAAATTAGAACTTGGGATCTCACAGTTTTACATGTTAAAGAGAGAGCCTATTTACAGCCCGTACAAAGGGCTGCAGCACCATACCCCCGGCAAATGGGAACTGAGATGGATGCTGCGTCCACACAATAGCAGGACCACTTGAAATGGGACATTCTCTCATTCTTTTTACATTGCGTGAGAAATCATACCGAGCCAGACCCGAGTTCAGATGCCCAAGCTCGCTGCCCTCCCTCCTCCATAGAGCTGATGTTTAAATAGAGGAATTACTGCTTCTGACTGAGAGTCAAGACTAGGACTTGGATCATTATTTAAGAGCTCAGTGCAATCTCCGTGCTTTACTGGGACTCAAAATACACACAGTTTGGCTATTCTTCTTCTTCTGGACCGGCTATTATTTAGCTTCATGGCAGAGATGCAAGGAGCAGCCGATGTGGGTATAAATGTCAGACTGACCTGCAGGAAGCCTCCCTTTGCTGCTAGACTGTGTTCAGAGATGTCTGTGACCTGTCGAAGCAATGTGTCTCCTCCATTAGAATAAAGGAAGGTAAGTGAGTGATGGTCAGGGGAGCGAGCCTGGATACCCATGAGACAACCCCACTGGCTTTGTGACTATGACGGAAGCAAGCTGCTATTGTCGTCACAGTTCCAGAGGCTATAGATCAGCACCAGGTAGGCAGAACTCGTTAGGACCTGAGCTCTGACTGTCCATTCCTCTCTCCCTCCCCTTGCTTCAGCCTTACAAAGGGTAGAGCTCTGGTTCTTCCAAGCACAGAGCAAGGCAGTAAGCAAGCACTGGTTGGAGGAGAACCTCTGCTAAGCTGAGGTCTGTGCCCTGTATTTAGACTCAGCGAGCCCCCAAATGGTTGGTGTGGGATGTTTAGAGTCATCAGTCATCTTCAGCATCCATCAAATTTAATGGAAGGACACTACAGCCACACTGCAGCCATGCAGAGGAGAGCACGGAGTGGCTGCCTGCAGGAGGAGAACCGGGAATCCTTTAAGAAGACGCCCCATAAATTCTCCACCAGCTTTCATTTCCTGCTTTTATTCATTGTTTTGGCATGTGTGTGTGGCTATGTGGATGTGTTCAGGCTCATGAGAAGATGATGGGTATCCTGATCCACCACTCTCTTCCTTATTCCTTTTGGACAAGGCCCTCTTGTGGAATCTGACCCTAGGCTGATAGACAGCAAGTTCCAGAAATCCGTCTCCACCCCTCACTCTGCTGAGCATGAAGACACCCAGCTTTTTATACAGATGCCTTCATGGGGACTGAGCTCCCATGTCTGCAGAGCATCTCTCCAGCTCCTTTGTGGTTTTGTTCGTTGCTAGTTTGTTTGTTGTTGGTTTTGTTTTACGAGGTTGAGATTTATCAGGCGGGCCAGGTTGGCCTAAAATTTACTGGGCAGATGAAGACCATGCTATCTCCAGACTTACAGAACTTTGCCTGTTTTTGCCTCCAGAGAGTTGGAGTATCAGCTTTGAGTTACTATACACATACTTTATTTTTCTCACATGGTGCATTCTAGTTATCTGCCTCCCAGCCACTTGCCACACCCTCACCATCGCCCCCACCACCGCTGCCTGTCTCTGCCATAGATTTCCACCCATTGCCCCATGCACTTTTAAGCACTTCTGTTTGCAAGAGTAAGGACTCCTGCTATGTGGCTTAGTTTTTCTCCACTGCCTCCATCAGTCTGGCCTATGAGGTATTTTTGGATAAACAATGTGGGAGGACCCAGCTCCCTGTGGGCGGTGCTGCCCCTCGACAGGTGGTCCTGGGGTGTACACTAATGCAAACTGAGCAAGCCATGGGTAGCAAGTCAGTCAACAGTGTTCCTTCACAGTCTCAACTTCAATTCCTGTCTCCAAGCCCTTGCCTTGAATTCCACTCTGACTTGGCTCAGTGATGGACAATAACCCGGAAAATGAGACAAACCCTTTCCTGCTCAAGCTGCTTTTGCTCATGGTGTTTATCACAGCAATAGAAAGCAAACCAGGACACCAGCCATGACCTCCTCCTCCCAAACTTTTGGAAAATCGCATTTGAACACAAGCTGTTTCCTTCTTAATCTATGCATATATTTTATGGAATTTACTCTGTTTGGTGTTTATTGGCCTTATTCTAAATATTCTAAACAAGCATTTACAAGTACCCTCTATCGGTATGACATAGTCTGGATTTGCATCTTTTTGAAACTGAAGTACTATCTTCACCCTACCTGATGCGGATAAGATAATTGTAAGTTTTAATTAGATCTCAAAGATAACTAAGATAGCATCTTGGTAATCCAAAGCGATGCATCCATGGGTAGAAGAAGCATCACAGGCAAAGCAATACTCAGAAAAACCCAAGCTTGCTTCCACCGTGACCTTGGGGTTTAAGCTATGTTTGTAAGGCTATTCTTGATTCCCAATAGTTCTACTTACAAATCACGACTAGAATGAATGGCTACTTTCTCACCATTCTCTATCTAGGAAGTTTCAGGAGTTCATAGAAAAATACAATATAATTACAGCTCTCAAAATGTCCTGAAATAGGAGCCAGTATATCGGCCCCATAGATACTGGTGCTTTTCCTATTGCTTGATGACCTGAATCCCCAGGGCCAATGTGGTGAAAAGAGAGAACTGATTCCCAGAAGATACACACACACACACACACACACACACAATCACTTTCACATATAAATACATATATTTTTAAAACCATAAAAAAGAAAAATTGATTTTCAATTTTTCATTTCTCCCTAAACACAAATAGGAATTATTTTCTTCTATTTTATATATTTTTTTAAATTACAGTTGATTCTTTATGTGTGTCAGGGGCCAAGGAATTGAGTTTGGAAAACAGAGGGCAACTATGTGGAGCTGGTCTCCCCTTCCCATTTTTACCTGGGTCCCATGAATTGAACTCAGGTCACTACATGGTGCCTCTAAGTGGCTGGGCTACAAAGTTCACATTATGCAATCTTACATTAGAAATATTAGGGGCTGGAAGAGATCTTGGGTAAAAAGCCTGCTTTGTGTTCATGCTGCTGTGCAAGCATG
This sequence comes from Microtus pennsylvanicus, assembly GCF_037038515.1. NCBI lineage: Eukaryota > Metazoa > Chordata > Mammalia > Rodentia > Cricetidae > Microtus > Microtus pennsylvanicus. Next base: position 7,504,228 of record NC_134581.1, on the reverse strand, counting down.
AAAACCTGAGCTTTGATCCCTACATTTGTATAAAAGCCAGATATGGTGAGCTCTGTAATCCTCACCTAGGCAGGAGGAGATAGGAAGATGCCTGGGGTTCACTGACCAAATCTCTGAGCTCCAGGTTTATTAAGAGACATTATCAGAAAAACTCCCAAGGCAGAAAGAGACCCAGGAAGAAACATCATCATCCTCCAGTCTCCACTGGCACAGGCCCTCATAACCATATGAACACGTAACTCACACACACAGATACTCCACACACTTGCATACTTCCCACTCCCACACACAAAGAATTAGCTAATACAAAAAATATCATCTATGAAGTAACACAAAGATAAATAAATGGCCAATGAAAATGTATTCTTCCACCAGGCGGTGGTAGTGCACGCCTTTAATTCTAGCCTCGGGAGGCAGAGGCAGGCATATCTCTGTGAGTTCGAGGCCAGCCTGGTCTACAAGAGCTAGTTTCAGGACCGGCTCCAAAGCTACAGAGAAACTCTATCTCAATTCCCCTCCCCCCCAGAAAATAATACTAATTCTTCCACTTTAACCAAAGTGGTGCCAGATCATGCACACAGTTTTATCCCCTCCTCACAGTATTGTGCTTGGCTCCATCTCAAAGGCCTTACGGAAGACTGTCAGGATCTTAGGAGAGAAAATGTGACCCATGACAGGAAGAACACTAAGAGGAAGAGACATATTCTGCACCCTGACCTCACACTTACCTCTGTCTTCAAAGTAGAATTGTTTTCAATAGTTGAAGACATGTTTCCTCCAAGAAAATTCTACTGAAAATTATAAATTGGTGTGCATGATAATAATATCATACTTTATCTTTTCAAAGTACTTCCATGTGTGTGTGTTAGTGCCCAGGCATACACGTGCATGTGCTTGGAGGTCAGAAGTAATGAGGGCTTCTGCTCACTCCTCCCCATCATGTAGATTCCAGGGATCAAGCTCAGGTCATCAGGCTGGGCAACACGTTCTTTTCCACGCGGAACCATTTCACCAGCACAAAAGGTGTTGCTTTAAATAGCTGGTTATTTATACAGTAAGACGATTTTTCTCCCTTGCTGAATCGTTCTCGTATGAGGGGGATAGAATTTTAGGATCTTAGGGAGGTTGGTTAAGATGCAGTAGTTTAAGAATGCTACAGTTCAGGATGCTTATAAACAAGGATGTTCATAAGGGTCATTATCTGGGTCATTAAATAGAGCAGCAACATGCGTAGAGACCAGAGAACCCCTCCCCTCAAGATCCCTTACCTTCCCGCTTAAAAATGATCTAGATATCAACAGTATGAGATCACTGGGGGGGGGGTGGATGTTGGAAATGCAGCTGTGCAGGCCTGCTTATATCTACTGCATTAGTAGATACCAAAGTGGTCCTTCATGTATGCACACGGCACACAAGCTACACAGATGTCCTGGACCACAGCACAGGGCTCCCTCCAGCTGCTGTCGTTAAAAGACTCTTAGAAGAGCAAGGATGCTACCTGTACTTAGCTGACTCTCCTTGATCCTCTGTTCTCTCCAAGCCCCTTTCCAAACATGCCCAAGACTCCAGCAACTATAATACCTTCAAGGTCCCCTTTCAAGGCCGCACACAACAGACAGGTACACTTGTTGAAAAATCATTCCGTGTGGTAACAAGAATCCCTTCCTACAATCTGGGTTCAAATTCTGCCTCTGCTATCTTATAACAGTAAGGCATTAGGCACAGAGCCATCAGCCAAAATGAGAATAATAATATTATCGTATGAAAAAAGCGCACTGGTTGTAGGCACTGAATGAATTTAAATGCATTCAAAGAAGCTGGCTGAGTGCCTATGGCAGTGCCCTCACCTCCTCAGCCTGAGCTGAAATCCATGAGTCCGGCTAACTCAGTCACCTCTAAATGCATGCTAAGAGATAAGTGTGGTAGGCTTACGCTCCTCCCCACAGAACATATTCTAAACACATCACTCCTTCAGCTTCAACTTGAAAAATGACCAGCGGAAACCACAGGCTTGGGTTGTTTTCGTTTTTCCCCTAATCATCTATGTAAGTGTAACTTCTTGAACCCCGCTTTTGTGTTTGTGCATTGGCGATACAAGCAATTCTGTTTCGTCTCAAAGTTCAAGTTTGCTCTACATTAATACATTTAAAAAAAAACTAATGTTCATTTGAAGAAGCAGGTAACCAATGTAGAATTATTGTATAATAAATGTATTACGCAAATTCCAGCAAACATTTCATGCACATTGGATAAAGAATCAAATTAAAGTCTCATAACCCTCGGAAAATTAAAGTTAGCAAGCACTGAGGTGGACTTGCCCTTGAACACAAAAGCTGCTAAGGGCAGACGTTCCCTCCATCATTTTCACAAAACCAAACCATTCTGAAAGAGTCAGACTAAAGTAAGGGATCCCTTGGGAGTCATAAGATCAGCTATTTTTACAGCAATAATTTGGAACCTCAATTTTAAAGTGTTACGAGTTGGAAGGAATGGCTGAACCTTTGTGTCACATTTTCATGCGAATATTCCAGATAAGCAGCCAGTGGAGGACACCCAAAATTAAACTGCAAGAAAGAATCAGACAGGTGGAGGGGTGGAGCTTGGGAGACCAGTAGAGGGGAGCTGTTCCTCAAAGCTTTCTCAATAACAGCCTGAGTGGCAGCTGTGCAATAGGGCCATAGGCTCCTTCTATTTCTCTTCACTTGCTGTAATAATGGGCCACTGCCCTGTGCAGCTCTGCAGCCTGCCAACACTGGCTCTGTCGCCGAATGCTGCAGAAAAATAATGGACCCCTAAGAGTGATAATGTGGGCAATTTGCAGGCGTTTGCCTATTGAAGGACAGAGATCTATCACGCGCACCTCTTGAGATCGCTAGGCAAGGTCAGGTGTGAAGAAGGAAGGCTGGAAGCCACGTCCAACACCTCGATTTTACACATGGAGGTGGGGTGTGGGCTCTAGGGCCAAGAGCAACAGACTCATTAATCAACCCCTGCAAATCAATTCCATTTCCTGCCCATCCTTTTTGGGAGGCAGGCAGGATGTAAATATAAAATTAGAGCCATTAATTTAACAAATGCCTGGTGAAGTTCTTCGTGTCTGAGGCAGGTGATGCAGGGAGGGCAAAAGATATCAGACATAGGTCCTCTCTCCGAAGAGGCTATGGAAGCCCAGAGAGGACACAGACATCGAGCAGGAGTGAAAACCTACAGTGTGAGGAAGACTGACAGCTTACTCTGGATCGGCTGGGGTAAAGATGATGGGGAAAATCGATCTGAGTTTTCCAAGATTTCCTTTTTCTTTTTCCTCTTGTCCTATCACGTGTGCATGAGTGTGCATGTGTGTGTGTGCATGAATGCATGCGTGTGTGTGTTTGTGTGTGTGTGTGTGTGTGTGTTGGTGTCTACTACCTTCCTCAATTGCTCTCTATATTCTTTTTTTGAGGCAGAGTCTCTCACTGACCCTGGAGCTCCTTAATTGGGCTAACCAGCTAGCCTGAAAACCCAGATGTCCTCAGTCTGTCTTCTCAGGGCTGATATTCTGTGTGCACCGTGGCATCTGCATCTGGCTTTTTACAAGGGTACTGGGCATCTGAACTCAGTTGCTCCTTTTTCAAGTCGAGCATTTTCTACACCAAGCCACCTTCCCAGCACCCCTCCCCCTTATTCCTCTTAGTCTAAAACTTTTAGTTACTTAACTTCATTGAAGTGGAGAGGTCAAGGAAGGTGTTACATAACCTAGCACAGGGCACAGAACAATGCCTGGTGTGTGCTATGAGGACTTCTTCACTTTCACAGCAAATCTCCGCTACTCTCCTGTCCTTCCAGGAACTGAGGCTGCTGCCTTAAGGCCACTCTACCGCTGTTCCAACCAACTCTGTGCTCCTCTCCCAGGAATGCAGAAGTATTCTTTCTATCCTTCTCCACACATCGGTCGTGGCCTTTATAACAATTATATAATTTTTGCAGCCTATGTTTTCTAACAGCCACTGACAGAATGATGGAGTGAATGTAGAAACTAATCAAAACCTTCTTGTTTTAACCCCAGCTAGTGTGGTCCACCAGCCTCCGTGACAAGCCAGTCCTCACCTCTTAAAGCAGAGGGGTGTTTTAGAAGATGGCACTTGCTCTAAACTCACATCAAAGTTATGTTCTCCTCTGTAGTTAGGTGCTTTTGGTATAGAGCAAGGGAAATAACTGTTCATTCATTCAAGCATTCATTTATTTTGTTTTTTACTTTGTTTTGAGAGGAATTCTCATGTTGTAGTCCTAGTTATCCTGGAGCTCAGAACATTTGCAACAATCCTCCTGAACAACTCAGACTAATAGTTTAACTCTGAGACAGGGAAGGGACCAGATGGGAAAGGCCCTAACACTGAAAGTAGACCGGTCACATCCTATACAATGATCCTTTGGCCACTGACTGAGCCCTTTGGCCACTGACTGAGCCCTGGTGTTCTAGGGACCACTTAAGATTATCACAAAAGCTGGGAGGTGGTGGCGCACACCTTTAATCCCAGCACTCGGGAGGCAGAGGCAGGTGTATCTCTGTGAGTTCGAGGCCAGCCTGGTCTACAAGAGCTAGTTCCAGGACAGGAACCAAAAAGCTACAAAGAAACCCTGTCTCGAAAATCCAAAAAAAAAAAATTATCACAAAAACAAGTGGACGCTTCATCCTGGAATGCATACCTGCACTCCTCGGTGAGCACACACATTAAGTCCCTTGAGGATTTCCATCTCAAAATGTGTACCAGATGCGTGACTGGAGGTATCAGCCTCTTCAGGGGAAGTCTGTGTTCTCAGTATATCCAGTGGGCACTGGAAACCAGTATGTCAGATGTCTAAACTTTTCTATGCTAATGAGTTAGCATCTTTATTTATTTATTTTTGTTTGTTTTGCTTTTTTGAGACACGGTTTCTCTGTAGCTTTGGAGCCTGTCCTGGAACTATCTCTTGTTGACCAGGCTGGCCTTGAACTCACAGAGATATGCCTGCCTCTGCCTCCCGAGTGCTGGGATTAAAAGCATGTGCCACCACTGCCCAGCTAAAATGATTTATGTTTAATAACTCTACTTTTGTTTTCAGGGACTTTTTTTCTTTACTTTTTTTTTGTTTGTTTTCTTGTTGAGGGGGCAGTTGTGTTTGTTTCTTGAGGCAGGGTCTCATGGAGCCAAAGGTTGCTGTGAGCTTGCTACAGAGCTGAGGGATGACCTAGAACCGATTTCCCTGCCCCTGTGTTCCCAGAGATAGGGAATCACCATCACACTCAGTTTATCCAGGGCAGCCTGATGTGGGATTCCCCTCTGTGTGCTGTGATTACCATTAATGAATAAAGAACCTGCCTTGGCCTGTTGATAGGGCAGAACTTAGGTAGGTGGGGAAAACTAAATGGCATGCTGGGAGGAAGGAGAAAGGGTCAGAGAGAAGTCATGTAGCCAGGGACAGATGGAACTTTGCTGGTAAGCCACTGCCATGGGGTGATGCACAGATTAATGGAGATGGATTAAATTAATATGCAAGTGTTAGTCAATAAGAAGCTAGAGCTAATGGGCCAAGCAGTGATTTAATTAATACAGTTTCTGTGTGATTATTTCGGGGTTAAGTGGCCAGAAACCAACAAGCAGTCCTTCTCCAACAGCAGCCAACCAAACCAAGGGTTTCTAGCTCTCCAGACAAGCTCTCTCCAGCTCAACTGCAGCCCTAGCTTAGAAACTGGAGTTTTGTGGTATAGGTTTTTCAGGTGAGACCAGAAACTCGTGGTTTTCAGAGCAATAAAAGACTCGGTGTCCAAGGCCTGCTTCACTGTCTAAAACTTGCCTTGTTTAATGTGATGTAACAAAGGGATCTAGGAACAACATTACTCAGCCATAGAAAGTAGGTGAGGTACTGACTCATTCTGACAGGAGAAAACTTTTTTTAAAAAAAGTCTAGATGACTAAGTAATGCCATGCAGAGAAAGTCAGGACTCCACGTGGACAGCAAAGTACAGAGACAGTGAAAGCCATTTGTAAGTCCTACCTCTAGACACGTGACCTTGGAAATGTGTTTAAGCACACAAATCACATCACAGCATAAGCTAGAGATGGTTTCCCTCCACGAGAGCTATACTAATTTACATAAATAACTCCATCCACACCAGCTCCAGAAATCCCTTTTTCCACAGGACACCAAAAAGCCTCTAATCCACTGAAGGAATATTGCATATTCCTTACATATTACATAGATAAAATAAATAAGAGATAAATAAAAGTTTTGGAAAACAATTTAAGTTCCAATCTTGAATGTGCTGGTGGGGGAGGATAAATTCCAGTTCCCCTCCAGTCCACTTTGTATCAGGATCTTCCACAAATGACGGGAAATGCAGTTCTCCGGGACATGAGTGACACATGGAAGCTGGAGCATCAAAGGCAGGGCTAAGAAACCTGGTTTTCCAGCCTCAGAGGGAGGAAACAAAAGCCACCAAAGGAAATGCTGTTGCCTGAAGCCAGCCCCTGCAGGAAACAACAGAGACAGTTTCCATAACACCGGACACTTTAGATTGATGCTTAAAGATGGTCTTCATTTCTGAGGGATGGCGGGACCAACTTGTACAGAACCCAAATCTGACCTCCGGTATCTGACAATCTGACATTTCTTTAGGACAGATGCCACCTTGGAATGGTGGGTAGGGCTGAGGAGCTGTGGGCCAGCACTTTCCTGTCTGCAGGGGAGACAGCCCTCTGTGCAACAGAAGCCATGCTCTCTCATATCCGAAGTGAAATTAAAGTTTATGCGACAATGAAAACAGCCAATACAGACTTCCTGCTGGGCACAGTACTAATTTCTTCACAGTTCATTTCACTTAAACCTTAGAATGACTTTTATGAAGACTTACTATTTTTTTGCATTGCTCGAGGGCTTTCCTGAATGTATGTATATATGTGCAACATGTGTGTGGCATGTCGTACCCTCAGAGGCCAGCAGAGGGTGTTGGGTCTCTTGAAACTTGACTTACAGAAGGTTGTGAGCTGCCTGCCATGTGGGTGCTGGAAGTCAAACCCATGTACCCTGCTCAGTAGCCAATGCTCTTAAGAGCTGAACCATCTCTTCAGCCCCTTAAGATACTTTATAGATATCATTTCTCTGATCTTGCAATAAGATAATGAGACAGCCAAGTTTTCCTTATTATTCCTTTTCACATTTTATGAACAATGTGAAATTATGCAGCTGGAATTCTGCAACACACACATGTACATCATACATAGGCATTCTTCCCCCCCCATATATTTGTGTGTGTATGTATATATATATATATATATACATTCTGTGAGATATGCAAATACACACATATAAATATATATCTCTGACATATAAATAAATGAGTATGCTCTGTAATGTATAATCAGATGTGTACCTGTATTTAAATATATATCACAATATACATTATATGTAAATATTTAATGACAATTCTATACAGTGACAACTATAAATTCAGAAGCACATTTTTAAAAAATTACTTTAATTGTAATATTTGTACAAGATATAAGTAAATACTTTAAAAATTATCTGTTGGTTCTCAGTAAGCACCAACATGAGCCCTCTACAAATACTGTGCAGACGAATGAAAACAATCAAACATCCAGTGACTGTGTAGTTGTTGATGCAGGCTCCCTTTGCTAGGGCACATCAAAAGTAGTCATGTTTCTGCAGTGATGTGCCTGAGCTCAGATGGGAGCTGACTCATCAGGATGTAAGATCTGAAGAACTGTCTGGATGGACAGATGCTCAGTAGAGGAACTAACATACTGAGGCTGCTCCCCAGTCATTTTTGATGACAGACAGTGGAGTAATGCACCAACTATCTGAGAATTTGGGGTTGGAATTTTACCAGTCAGTGAGTGTGTATCTTTTTCATCTGTATCCTGAATAATACAAATCAGCCTGGCTTAGTGGAGGATGCAGTGGTGTTCAGAGATCTTTGCAGGCCCCTGTCCAGGAGATGCAATGGACATGGGATGGGAGAGAGGCCATTCCTACCAAAGCCTACACACTGTATGCTTGCACCATGTGGCATCACCGTATCAGGAGGACAAGGCTCCTGGTCTTTCATGCTTCCCAGATCAAGTACAAAATCATCTACTGAATGATCAAATGCTCACAGGGTAAACAACTGTGTTTGCTGTGATTCACCGTGTTTGCTAAGATCTACTGTGTTTGCTGTGATCCACTGTGTTTGCTATGATCTACTGTGTTTGCTGTGATCCACTGTGTTTGCTATGATCTACTGTGTTTGCTATGATCTACTGTGTTTGCTGTGATCCACTGTGTTTGCTATGATCTACTGTGTTTGCTGTGATCCACCGTGTTTGCTGTGATTCACCGTGTTTGCTGTGATCCACTGTGTTTGCTATGATCTACTGTGTTTGCTGTGATCCACTGTGTTTGCTGTGATCCACTGTGTTTGCTATGATCTACTGTGTTTGCTGTGATCCACCGTGTTTGCTGTGATTCACCGTGTTTGCTGTGATCCACTGTGTTTGCTGTGATCTACTGTGTTTGCTGTGATCCACCGTGTTTGCTGTGATCCACTGTGTTTGCTATGATCTACTGTGTTTGCTGTGATCCACCGTGTTTGCTGTGATTCACCGTGTTTGCTGTGATCTACTGTGTTTGCTATGATCCACTGTGTTTGCTATGATCTACTGTGTTTGCTGTGATCCACCGTGTTTGCTGTGATTCACCGTGTTTGCTGTGATCTACTGTGTTTGCTATGATCCACTGTGTTTGCTATGATCTACTGTGTTTGCTGTGATCCACCGTGTTTGCTGTGATCCACTGTGTTTGCTATGATCTACTGTGTTTGCTGTGATCCACCGTGTTTGCTGTGATTCACCGTGTTTGCTGTGATCTACTGTGTTTGCTATGATCTACTGTGTTTGCTGTGATCCACTGTGTTTGCTATGATCTACTGTGTTTTCTGTGATCCACTGTGTTTGCTATGATCTACTTTATTTGCTGTCATCCACTGTGTTTGTTGGGATCTACTCTGCTTGCTGTGACCCACCATGCCTGCTGTCATCCACTGTGTTTGTTGGGATCCACTCTGTTTGTTGCGATCTATTCTGTTTGCTGTGATCCACTCTGACTGCTGTGATCCACTGTGTTTGCTGTGATCCACTGCCGTACCACAGACCCAACAGACTAGATCTAAGACCATGAGCTAAAGGAAGTAGAGTCTGTCAAGTCTTGGTTACTGTAGAGGAAAGCTAAAGCAACCCATAAATCACTGAAATGGTGTTTTCCACGTCACTGAAATGTTACATCTGTAAGTTAGACAGCACTTTTGCTTTTCTTTCAATAAAGGTTTGTTCTTAAAATTAAGATCATATTTTGGAGCTAAGAAGGTAAGGCACTTGACACACAAGAATGGAGACCTGGTTTGAATCCCCAGACCTCATGTAAAAGCATATGGAAACAGCATCTGGGATCCTAGCACTACTATAGGGGTAGCAGAGAGGATGGGCGGATCCGGGGAAGCTCACAGTGTGCCTGGTGTACAGCAAGAGAACTTGTCTCAAACAAGGCAGGAGGCAAGGACTGATACTGGAGGCTGTTTTCTCATGTCTACACGTGCACTGTGCATGTATGTACCTTCTCACACAGACACAGACACACCACACATCACACAGCAAAGCGATAAATAAAACCCATTTTAACAATTACACCAAACTGTGCCCCAATATAAGTTATATGGCTACCCTGGGGACATAGGGACCATATTTAAACAGGATGCAGAGGTAAGAATGTACAATCTAGTTCCTCCCTCTAGTAAATTACTGGATGATCTTCATCTTCACTTTAAACCGAGCTGGGCCATGTCTCATTTTCTAAGTTTATTAAAGGAAGCTCATAATGTCTTTAAGTATTCATTTTTTAAACACAGCATTCCATATTAAAATGTTTGACTTTTATCCCCTCATTACAGAGAAGTACTTATTCTGCTGAAGGCATTTCAAAAATACAGTTTATATAATAAAGCCAGATTTAATTCTAGTCAAGTTGGCATTATTTTTCTAATCATTACTCTAATTCCATTCTTGACTGGACATTTGTTGGGCAAAACATTCTGCGATTCTCAAAAAGAAAGAATAATGAACTTAAATTTTAATAGCAATTTCCCCCCTTTCAGATGCTTTTTAGAATTTCTTTATTTATGCGGCAGAGTGTTTTGCCTGCATGAATGTCTATGAACAAAATGTGTGCAGTATTTCTGGAGGCCAGAAGAAGGTATCAGGTACCCCCCAAAGCTGGATTCGCAGACGGTTGTGAACTCCCATGCGGGTGCTGAACCTGGGTTTTCTAGAAAAACAGCGGTGCTCTTAACCACAGAGCCATCTCTCCAGCCCCAAATTTCAGAGGCCGTGATTCCTGCTTGTCTTCCGTGTTGTATGGGTGGAGAAGCAGATTTTTATGAGGGTGCATTTCATACCACTAAGTTACCAAGCACTTCCAAACAAGTCTTCATTTTTTTCACATCATTTGTATCATTGCAAAATCTCTATGGCTGCAAGAAGTCCGTGACGGGGCAGTTAGAGATGGAATGCAACCAGAATGCTGGGAAAGGAAGGATTCTTTGGCTGAGAAAACAATTAATTATATAAAAAAAATCCCAGATGGGCTTATTTTTGTCAGACAGTATTTGTTTGGAAATATGGTGTCGTCAAGTTTCAAAATGCAGGCAACGCCATCTGCTTTTTGTTCATCCCTGCCAGCAGAAGCACCCAGACTCCGCCACGGCACTGTTGGCCAGCGCTGAACTAAAGCATCACTTTGTTTGAGCTTTGAGAATGATCGTGACATCATCATCATCTAGAAAGGGTTTAGTTTTTTTGAAGACGGGGTATTTGAAAATGTAATGAACTGGGTGGAGACTAACCTCTGTAAAGGGAGACTTTGCATTTCCCATTCCCCACAGCAATTTGCACCTACTAGGCAATTTATAAACTCAGTCAAATCCAACACTTTACGGACTAGAAAGTATAAGCACATAAACCTTTAAAAATGCTAAGTAGAGTTTTTAAAAGTATGGTTGATTTTTACTAAAGTGTGCCCTTGGGGCTGAAAGAGGGTGTCCGGTCCCCTAGAGTTGCTGTCACTGGGGGTTGTGAGCTCCCCAAAAGGGGTTCTGGGAACTGGACTCTGGTCCTCTGCAGAAACAGCAAGCACTTTTAGCTCTCTGACTTCTAAGTGGAAGTTGAAAAGAGAATCTTCATATTTTTTTTTTTGGTTAACAACCAGTAAATTTTTAATAAGTATCCAATCACTTTAATCAAGGACTCCTTGATTCACTAAATTTATTCATTCATGTTTCTTCAATAAATGCCGAATGGAGGCCAATTTCACCATGTGGACTAATTATTCTGAAGAACAATGAATGTTTAACACGTGGAAACCGCTAGGAAGAGAAACGGCTGCCTTTGCGTTCAGCACTAAAACTTCTCCGAGGTGTTAAGGTGGCCATGTGTATCACTGCTGTGTGACGAAGATGAACCTGGCCGAGGCAGACTCCATGGGCAGACATGCTAGGTGGCTCGGCTGTGGGAACCTCACCAGGAAGCAGATTAGGATGGGTCTGATGAAAGTGCTTGATTTGTCCTGTTTTACTTCTCTCTCACCATCAAGTTAAATCATGACTGTTTAGGAACCACACAAAACAAAAATTAAGTAGAAGACCTGGCCTAGAGATAATCACTGTTAATAATGTTCTTTTAAAGTATCTTGATGTTTTAATTTTCCATTTCAACTATCCTTGTTGAATTACAGAATATGATGTTTTCGTCTTCTGTCTTTTTCTTTCTGGGGTGTGTGCATATGCATGTGCACAATATGCACTTGTGAACATGTGTGTGCACATGTGTGTGTGCATATGTGTACAGATGCACATTTGTATGAGTGTGGAGGCCATGGTTCCATATCAGGTGGCTTCCTCAAGGGCTTCTCTACTTTTATTGATTGATTTAATTATTTTAGACAGGGTCTCACTGAATCTGGAGCTTGTCATTTCAGCTAAACAAGCTTCCCAGGAATACCTGGAATCTAGCCACCCCACATTCAACCCCCCGACCCCTGCCACCACACTCATCTTCCAATGGGTATTGAGGATCCAAACTCAAGTCTGTGCATTTACACAGAAGGCACTCTGCCCACCAAGCCCTGGCCCCACGTGTTCTATCATACTCTGTCATCTGTGCAATGCAAAGCTTTTGTGACATTCCCATGGCATTCTATAAAGTCCACAGCCTTACCCAAGTCATTACAATGGGGAATCATTTCCCTATAGTGGACACAGCATCTCCTTTCTGCCCTTTCAGGCCTTTTTAACCTGCTTCAGTGGGAATCACTGTATGGTTTCCAGAGCACACATGGCCATTCTTGAAACCGTGCAATATTGTTATGGGGACTTTTCCTGACTGATTCCAGGGGCTGCCTCCAACAAATAAGGAAATAAGTTGCACATATCTTTCACACGTTCCACATGTCATGTGACAGGAGCCTTTAACTCCAAAGAAGGGCCATTTGGGTCCTAAGAGGTCACTGGTATATTTCAGAACATGGCGCACTTTCAGAACTAGACTCAGAGCTCTTTGCTGTGGAAAGATGAGCCCACTCATGCCCTGAGACACACCTCTGCAGATCACCATGGGGGACGTGAGGGCCGTTATGATTAGCCCATGCTTCCCCTGCTCCGCAGCTCCTGGTCCTTCCTACCCATTCTGTGATGCTCTTCAGTGCCTGCTGGATAATTTGGGTGCACTGTGATCAACCTTTGCCATCTCATGTCTCCCTACCCCCCTGCCTGTCACCTCCCATATCAAAAAAAAGTTTCTTCAATTATGTCTTCAGTTATACCTTCTGCCACAATGAGTTTCCTTTTGGAAATTTCTATTTTAATTTTCACCAGCTTCATTTGTCATGTCTACTTAATATGATTTTTTCCTCTCTGTGTGTGAGTGTGCATGTGAGTATGCATTTGGAAGTGTGTGTGTGTGATCCATGCATGTGTATCTGTGTGTTTGAGGGTGCGTGCATATGTATACATGGGTATACAGGTATGCTCATGAGCATGTGTACACATGTATAAGTGTAAATGTATGTGTGTGCCTATACATGTGTGCACAAGTGTGCGAGTTCCTGGGGAAACATGTGTGCGTGTATGTATGTATACAAGTGTATTCATGTTTGCATGTGTATGTGCATATGGGTATGTGAGTGTGAGTACTTGTGAGTGTGTGTGTGTGTGTGTGTGTGTGTGTGTGTGTGTGTGTGTGTATGTAAGGACTGAAGCAAACATATTTTATTTTGAAACTATTGTCCTGGCCTCCCCTGCAACCCAGGTTATCTCTGGACCGTGGTGTCCCATGCCAGCTGTTCTATCCCAGCTTGAGACCTTGGCCCCACAGCCTGTCTTCCTTTCATCTTGTCCTTTTGTCCCTTCCTCTCAGCTTGTTTCACTTTGTGGCTTTCTTTTCCTGTTTGCCAAAAGCAATGTCTTCTTAAATCAGATTATGTATGATAAACAGTCTCCTAGATTTTCCCTGGTTCCTGTTATGAATAAACCTCCAGCCTGCTCTCTCTCTCTCTTTCTCTCCTGTCCCCAGGAGGATGTTACTACTCAGTTTTGCCACTACGTGGTTTTTATAGGTTACATTTTTAATCGTTTAACCAAAATTAGGCTAAAAAACCCCAGCAATGCAGATTCAGTGTTTATAAATGGTTGGTAGATTTTCTTTGGCTCAACATTTTTCTTTAAATAGTGGAGCTAAAACCCATGACTGACTTACAGCTGGGTTGTCTGCCAGGCCTAACAGCCACTTTGCATGGATATCCCTCTTGCAGGACTGTGACTCTATCCCACTTCTCTGCTTCTGCCATCAATCAAGCAACTGCCTTTAACCCTCCAGCTCCCACCCAGCATGCCCTGCTCCAGTGCTCACCTTCCATCTTCCCAGAGGCACTTCAGCTACAGTCACTGGACCTCCTCCCAGAGCTGCATCAAGTGTTCCTCAGGGTGTGGGTGAAGAAAGGACACTGCTGGAGCCACCCACAGCAGGGCTGCTCCTTTAAGAAGCAATGAAACTAATCGTGGCACGGTGACACGCCGTGATCCCTGCATTCCAGAAGCAAATGCAAGATACTGCTGCAGGTTCCAGGCCAGCCTGGGCTATAGCCCCACTGTAGATCAGCCTGAGTCACAGAGTGAGACTTTAATCTCAAAAATAAATAGACGATCAATAATCAAACAAACAAAAGCAAAAAAAAAAAAAGAAAAAAAAAGACAAGCAAACAGGAAATCCTTAAACCAACATGCACGCAGGCAGCCTGCTATCTCAGTTCTGGGAATTGTAGTGTCTTTTTAGTAGAGGGGAATATTTCCTTTCATTAAGCTTATCCGCCTAGAGCATATTTACCCAGCTCAGAGGGTTACTAACTCGGAACATGTCTCTGAAAGGTGGAGGACAGGAAGGATACTTCCAACAAAAGCTCTGTCTCAAGTGTTCCTCGAGGCACATGGCAGGACAAGTAATTACTAAAGCTGCCGCAGGAGGCTCCTGGGAAGGCTGGCTGTGCTCTGCAAGGGCAGAGAACCACAGAGAAGGTGAAGCTGCCAAGCCAGGTTAGGAACTCCAGACTTTGCAGGGGACTCAAGAATGTAAGTCGCATTATAGCCGAGGAACCGAGCTTTCCCCTCAGTGCAGAAGACAGTCCTTGGGGCTGAGCCAGGGCTGGGCAGAGGGACACGCTCACAGCTCTCTAGGTAAAGTGGTTCCCATGAGAGAAACTTTGTAAAGATGTAGAATCAAGTGAAAGCCACTATAACAAATTGTTCCACAGCGTATGAGGGTACTAAGAGTATCAGTTAATGCCACAGACCATAACAACATGGTCTAAAGCCAGAGAGGCTTTGGTTTACTATTGGGAGAGTTGAGATGTGCATTCTCACAAATTTCAGGAGGAAATAGAGAGGTTCCACACATGGTTGAGAAGTAGCCTTTGGTCAGGATTCCTCTGCTTCCACGGACACACAGTGGAAGCTGTAGGGTCATAGGCATTGTGTGTCATCTTCATGCAGCAGTCTTTGCAGTGGGGGGAGCAGGGTAGCAGGGCACGGGGCCTGATGTCTTCAGGGCACTTGTTCTCACTGTACAGACACCTAGCCCAAAGACCGCCCTGGGAAGAGGCACTGATGCCGATACATGGATACACACAAAAGCCTGCTTAGCGCACAGAACCCACAGAGGAAGTTCAAGAGTGTGGCGGGGCATTCTGAGTGTTCCTCTAAATATCTTGCTTATCCATGCCTGCTTTCATCTGTATATACTCAGTCACCCTGCCCCCTCCCCCAGGCACAAGAATCCAGTGATGCCAACAGAAATGTCAACCACCATAAGCAAGCAAGTAAAGTGACAGCAATTAAAAAAAAATAGACTCAGGATGCAAACCTGTATAGCCAAGCCTAACAACTGGAGTTCAGTTCCTGAGATTCACGTGGCAGAAGGAAAGAACCAGTTCCTAAAAGTTGTCTTCTGATCTTCGCACACAAGCCATGGTCCATGCTCACCCCACCCCCACCAAATAGATAAATAAATAAATAAATATTTTTTAACTCATCATGACACACATATTTTTCCTACAGAAGAATATACTTTACCAGGTCATAAATGGACTCTTTAAGTGTATTGGAGGTGACAGACTATTAATTGTTGAAGGAAAAGAAAATGCATTTGTGTGTGTGTGTGTGTGTGTGTGTGTGTGTGTGAGAGAGAGAGAGAGAGAGAGAGAGAAGAGAGAGAGAGAAAGAGAGAGAGAGAGAGAGAGAGAGAGAGAGAGAGAGAGGGAGGGAGGGGCGGGGGGAGATTGCTAATGGCACTTTCAAAATGTCTTCAAATTAAGGTATGTTTGTATAAAAGATGTGGTTCAACTGTATTCTGGCTTTGTGTTATATTTTTATAAAGGGCTTTGTGTATCTATAACAGGTAACAGGGTTGGTGCTGGAGAGATGCTCAGAGATCTCAGCTGCTGTACAGTGGCCATACTTTCAAAAGACCCAGGATAAGTCAGCAGCGCTCACACGGCCACTCACAGTCTGCTGTGGGAACTCCTTCAGCCAGTAGCTTTTAAGACACCAGCCCACTGGGTCGTGGCCTCTTAAACTATAAATGCCAATGTAAAGCACGCACTTCCTCTCTCCCAGATTCTGGATTTGGTTCCTGTTTCCCGTTCATGGAGAGGACTGGGATCTGTAAGTCTACCCCTAAGTAAATAACCCTTTATTATACTCAATTCTGAGCCAGTGTGGGATTATTTTAAAGCGTCCATCATCAACAGCCATTTATGGCTCTAGTTCCAAGGAGTTCAAAGGGCTCTTCCAGCCTCCGTGCACACGGTTCACATATACAAGCAGGGTAAACACCTACACATTAAAAATAATATTGATGTAAACAAATCTCCCGAAAATAGATAGGGAAGAAGGAATAACTGGCTTTGCCAAAACTCTGGGAAAGTTTTCAAGATAGGTCTTCTAGTAAACAGAACATTGGCTGACTGAATGATTGATTGATTAGCTGAGACTGATCAGCTATGTGCCACTTGCTCCATGAGTAACAAAGCAGTCGCAGCAGCAGCAGTGTGCCCCAGCACCTGCAGGCTTTCATTCACGTACGGATTCAAAACTAAATGTCTCTCTCAATGGATCGTTGTTGTTTTCTCCTTCGAAGCCAAGGTTTAACCCCGTCAAGGTGATTACACACAGCTGAGTTATGAGGGAAGGAGAGCAAAGATGGAGGGATGAGTTAACGAGCTGCCCTGTCAATCATGCAGCGCTCACTGAGTTATGACCCCGAGACTCAAGCATGTTGTCCTAACTGAGCTATGATCCTCTTTGTTCCCTCAACCACCATACACTTCACACTGAAGCCCCAACCTTCACCCAAGCTCTGTTCTGAACATGTCCTTCTTCATCTCAAAGCCACCTTTACAGGAGTCTAAACCTGTGTGTGCATGTATGTGAGAGTGTATGCCTGCATGTGCACATGTGATCCTGTGTGTGTGTGCGTGTGTGCGCATGTGTACACATAGACCAGAGATCAACCTCTGATAGGGTTCCCCTGGAGATGCCCACTTTGATTTTTTTTAAGTTGGGTCTCTCACTGGAATCTGGAGTTTAGGGTTCAGCCACGTTGGGACCCAACTGTCTCTACTTCCCCAGTGCTGCCAAATAGGCACATACCGTCATGCCTGGTGTTATGAAGAAACTAGGGTCTTAATTCTTATGTAGCAAGCATTTCACCCCAGATTTGATCTTCTCTGCCCCCAAACTCTTTCATCTAGGCTTGCATGCCTGGAACTACTCATGAGTTTTAATGACCTCTTTGCCCCCTGACTGATTCAGAACTCCCTGTGTCTGTAACTGACTTTGGAACACATTCCTTTATTCTTGCTCTCATCCAAAACCACATCCTGGTGATTTGTCTTGCTTGCCAAAGTTTTACTTGATTCACCAAATCTCCACCAAGCCTGCCCCTTCCACGAAGCCTTTCCCAGCACAGTAAGGAGGGTCATATGCCAGCCATGCCGCAGTACCATGGGCACGGTAGGAAGGAGGGTCACATGCCAGCCATCCCGCAGTACCATGGGCATGGTAAGAAGGAGGGTCACATGCCAGTCAGGCTGCAGTACCATGGGCACGGTAAGAAGGAGGGTCACAGGCCAGCCATGACGCAGTACTATGGGCACGGTAAGAAGGAGGGTCACATGCCAGTCAGGCCGCAGTACCATGGGCACGGTAAGAAGGAGGGTCACAGGCCAGCCATGCCGCAGTACCATGGGCATGGTAAGAAGGAGGGTCACATGCCAGCCATGCCGCAGTACTATGGGCACGGTAAGAAGGAGGGTCACAGGCCAGCCATGCCGCAGTACCATGGGCACGGTAAGAAGGAGGGTCACATGCCAGTCAGGCCGCAGTACCATGGGCACGGTAAGAAGGAGGGTCACATGCCAGCCATGCCGCAGTACCATGGGCATGGTAAGAAGGAGGGTCACAGGCCAGTCAGGCCGCAGTACTATGGGCACGGTAAGAAGGAGGGTCACAGGCCAGCCATCCCGCAGTACCATGGGCACGGTAAGAAGGAGGGTCACAGGCCAGCCATCCCGCAGTACCATGGGCACGGTAAGAAGGAGGGTCACATGCCAGTCAGGCCGCAGCACGACCACATTCATTATGTGCCCACCTGCCTGGCTGTGGCTCATGTTTATCCATAAGTTCTTCCGAGACACACAGATTGACTATCACTCTTTATAACTGGACTTTATTTGATGCAAGTGTGAGCATTGTGTGCCTGCTGTGGTTTAAGAACTCAAATCAGTGTAGTCAGTCTAGAGAGTCAAAACTTCTAGGCTGGTCTGACAGGGAAAAATCTACAAGCAACAGGAGCCATTGGCACTCTCCAGCCAGCCTCGCCCGCCAATCTCTCTTCACAGCCCAGGCCAAGGCAGCTTGTAGTAATAAAACATTTATAAGTTTACCTAAGCCAGGCGGTGGTGGCACATGCTTTTAATCCCAGCACTCAGGAGGCAGAGGCAGGCGGATCTCTGTGAGTTCAAGGCCAGCCTGGTCCACAAGAGCTGGTTCCAGGACAGGCACCAAAGCTACAGAGAAACCCTGTCTCAAAAACAAAACAAACAAAATAAGTTTAGCTAGCTAAAACATAGCCAGTTGGAAATAACTAAAAAGGCTTTATGGGTTCATCTTAGTAACTTGGAATTACACTAATATTGTCTTACATTTTCTAAGAAACAATATGCAATACATTATATAGTATCAAAATATTTTTCTGTAATTGTTTTTAGACTTTTGTTAAAAATAAATTATGTGTGTGTTTATATGTTGAGTGTTGGTGTCCTCAGAGTGGAACCCAGGAGGAGACAGCAGAACCCCTGGAGCTGGAGGAGTTGTGAACCACCCCATGCGAGGCCTGGGAGCTGAATCTGCAGCAAGAGCAATGGCTGCTCTTAACCACGGGCCCACGCCTCCACCCACGTGCATTTTAGCACAGCCCCATAAATCAGACACCATTCCCTGTTAGTCCGACGTACGGGTGTAGAAAATGAGTCGGCTACTCATGGTTTCCCCCTAGTCAGTAGCAGAACAAGGGTGGGAACACGGGGACCCAGAACTGCATTGAGTTTCTAGTAATCACTGCTTCCCTACAAAGCACAGGGTCTGAACATGCAGAGAAATGCAGACAGCATTTCCATCCAATGTATGACTTCTGAAAAATTAATTGAAGCAGTTATTACCTTCAATTCTGAGGTGCCAAGGGCTGCAACAATCTCTCTCTCTCTCTCTCTCTCTCTCTCTCTCTCTCTCTCTCTCTCTCTTCAATCAACCCCCAATAAAAGTTGTTAGGAAAGTTTCAGAGAGAAAGCTCTCAGAATTGCATGACCACATCCACTTTTTTGCTTAGAGATAGAAATGGATGCATTTTATTGCCTATTAACTTTATACTCAGTGTGCTTTAAGGAGAAATAAAAACTTTTTCTGAATACTTATAGAACTGAAGAACTCAAATGAAAAGAAGGCCAGGCCATTTTCAGAGCAATGCATACAGAAGATTCCAGAACACAAAGACTTGTTTCTTTAAAGACGTACATTTTGTCAATTCAGTTCTGCCTACCCATGGTGACTCACATCTTATAGAAAATATTATGAGGCTTCAAAATAATTTCCCCAAAGGGGAGGGATTCAATATACTGAAACAACGGGATCCTAAGAACAACTATAGGTTTTTTTTGCATTATCCTAAAATAAATTTGCCCACCAACTCCAAATACCACCATTCCTTTCTGGCCCTGTAGCCTTCCTGTGTTGCTTCAAGACCTGTCCAGGTTAAGTCTCTACAGAGGGGATTCATGGTAGAGATATGGAAGGATGCGAGCTCACTTACTCTTAATATTAATGGCCCCAGGAGCCAGCTGAGTTGGGTCAGGGGACTGAGTTTGGTTGTGGGATTGGCTACTGCGACTGGGCTTCAGAGAGCCATAGGCATGTGTCCAGTGGGGTAAGATCTGTTACATCTGCTCTACTTAGCTTGACTGTTGCTTTATATTAGCAGGGGCAGCACATAGCCACTCAATCTGAGACCTGAACTGGAAACCTCTGGAGAACCGGAAGTGCTCCTAACTACTGAGCTATCTCTCTAGTGTCTCAATGTTTTCTGTAAATAAGGCTTTACTTCTGTACTTGCTGATAGTTTTGCAGTTGCTGACTGGTTTCTGCTTTGGATGATTGGTTTGACACAGTGTATAGGGTACCATAAGCCACGAACCTCAGTGAAAGAAGTAACAAGAAAACCACAGCAAAAAGTTTACTAGGAAATATATTCAACATTACATAATAATCCATTATCTTTGGACACATCATCAAGAGAAGATCTTCCTTCAAAAAGCTCTCACAAGAAAGCATATAAGATATTCTTGCCAGTACACATGTCATCACAGAAATAGAACTATAATGAAGCAAAGTGATGTGACTATCGCTAAAGTTTGTAACTGCCAGACAACAGTGTCCACAGATACTCGGGTGGATAAAAACCGGATCAAGAACTCAAAAGCACCAGTGAGTTTCAAAAAGTAAGGAAGAGCAACTGTGTATCAGGAAAGGCAGGAAGGATACAAAGGAGGTCAGTAAAGAGACAGAGGTTTTGAGAAGGTAAGCAAATACTCGAGATGAAGACTTTATAAAGCAAATTATGCAATTCTGTGCAAAACCTCTCCAACAGAAGAGGATAAGCAGAATAATTAATCTCAGGGGCTTGAGACAAGGTTCATAAATTAGAGCACTTAGACAATACTGACACAAAAATTAATTATGAGCATAATATGCAAGAACTCAAGAATAGGAGCAGGAGATGTTATTTAACACATTAAGGTGTAAAAAAGTACCAAGGTATAGACCAAAGACTTAGAAAACCTACTCACGGAACTATAGAACATTTCTATATTTTGGGAAAGATATGTTATCCAAGTATCAGAAGCATCTAGAATTCCAGACAGACAAGGTCAGAAATTATTCTGTCACAATGTATAGGTAAAATAACAAGAAAATATAATGAAAATATACATTGAAACTTTAAGAGAAAACGAAACCAAACTCGTTAACAAAAGATTTTTCAGCAGAAACTATAAACTACAAGAGCTCATGGGGTGATGTACCTCAGTGCCTAAAATAAAACAAACAAATCTATTAACAAAGAGGCTATCTCTAGCAATGTTCTCCTGCAAATTAAGGAAAACAAAGAACTTCTAAACAACATACACTAAAAGAATTTGTGATCCCTAAACTAGCCTTGCAGAGGACATTTGAAGGCATTTCACACAGAAGATAAATACCATCACGGAGTATAAGAAAAAGGAATTCCCACCAGAAAAATAGATAAACAAAAATCAGGAAAAGGTCAGCTATTAATAAAACATCAAATGACAGGATTTCCTACACACCAGGTGATTTTAACTGTGACTGAAAATGGTCTTAACACTCCAAGGGCGGTGCTACAGGTAATGAGATTAAAAACAAGGTCGAACATTTCACTGCCAGCAAGAAACACAACTCACCAATAAAGACCTGCAGAGACAGAAAGCCACGTGGCACATTCCAATGGGACCTGGATGCAGCAGAAGCAACAATTCTTGTATCCATCAAGGCAAATGCTGAGATAAAATTACTGAGGAGACTAAGAAGGTCACTACATATTAGCCTAGGGAATGGTAGATTAAGAAGGTATAAAGACTAGGAAACCATATGAACAAATGCCCATGTATTCGATTTCATAGTACAAACACTATGGGACATAAAGACAGAAAGATGTGGAAACAAGACTAGGATGTGACTTGCATCATTAAAAGAAAGGTAAAGCTAAAACAGGAACAATCAAACACTCAAGTTGATTAATTACACCATGGTTTAATAGCCATCCATAAATATCACATCTAAAAATGCACAACATTCTTTTCATCAGTAGATGGAAATTTCTCCAAAAGAAATAATATTCTAGAAAACAAAGAAAGTCTTTTTTCTTAATTTAAACATAATCTTTTTATTGATCCTTTGGAAATTTCACATAAGGCACCCCAATCCCGCTCACCTCCCAGTCCCTCTATATCTGCCCCTTTCCCCTGCAGTAGGCCACTAAATTAATTTAAACAAAACAATAAAAAATCCATCTTGATCCTCCATCTTTCCAACACTTCTTCATTCATCTCAGTTGCGTCGGGAGCTGAGGTGAGTCATGCAGGACACACCCTTTTGTCCAATAAGTCCCACCTGCAAATTGTTCATTGCAATGAGTTGTTGATCTGGTAGAAGGCCTCTGGTTTTTAGTATTCCATCATCACTGGGCCCTCATCAAAATTTCTCTCTGATATCCTGTTGCTGCCCAAGTCATGGAGATTCTGCAGGTATCATTCCACAGGACCAGTCCCATCATGCACTCCAGCAGGTCACAGATAGAACAGTTGTTAGGGTAGGCCAACCCAAGGCTTAGGAGCTGAGCTGGTCAGTCCAGACCATTGGGACTACCCTCTCAGGCAAGGCTTAGAGCCAGCTCTCCTAGGCCCCTGTCATCGGGATCAGTTCTCCAATGCCTCCTGTAAGCGGTAGGGCCGTCTCTCCCAAGTGCTGGGCTCAGCTCACTCTTTGGGGGAAGGCTGGTGTCAGCTCTCCTGCTACAGTGCCAAGTGAGGGGCAGGAACAGTTATCCAGGTGCCAGTGAGGGTCAGGGCTGGTGCAACACTGCTCTCAGATTTCAACAGGCATGTTTCTCATGACTGCCTGTTATAACGTAAGTCATGGATATCAGCACCGACCCTGGCTGCTGTTGGGCCACCATGGTTCCAGGTAGCAGTATAGACCCTAGAGCAGCATGGCCCCTATGGCAATGTGGCCCTTGGACACAATCATGGTCCCAGGTAGTATCCCAGAGCCCTGGCATCAGCATTGCCTTGATGGTATCAGGAGTCAAGGGCATCAACAGACCCTGGCAGCAGTAGGGTCATGGACACAAATGAATAGCCCTCAGCAGCAGCTCTGACCCAGTCGCAGGATGGCCCTCGGACACCATCACAGGCACAGGAAGCAGTCTAGATCCCAGGCATTCATGTGGCTTTGGTGGCACCACAGGTCACAGACATCACAGACTCCGATAGTGGTAGGACCACCGACCGAGACATGATCCCGGTAAACAATGGTAATACAAATTCACTGCACATTAAAGAAGAACATATGTTAGTACCAACATGTTCTCATCTCTGGCGTGAAAGGATAGTGCAATATATGTGAAGCACTGACACAGTATAGTCCACTCACAAATGTGTGAACCACTAACACAGTACAGTCCATTCACAGACGTGTGATGCCCTGACACAGTATAGTCCGTTGATAGAATCAAGGATAAAAATAATGTGATCATCTCAGCGCATACAGGAAATGGATTTGAAAATCAATCAGCATCCCTTTATGATACAAGCCTTAATACAAGGACCAAGTTGTGGAAGGAATGAGCCCCAATACAATAAAGCCTGCCTATGTCAAGGTGGGAGTCCATGTCCTGCTGAAGAGAGGAAACATGAATGCAATTCCTGAAAAGGCAAGGATGAGACAAGGGTATTCACTGTTACAAGGGACAGTTAGTATAACTGTTTAAATTTCAGCTAGATCAATAAAGCAAGAGAGATAAATGTGAGTAATGCACCTGTGGTAAGAAGAAGTAAAATCATCCCACATTTCAAAAATTAAGATTCTATATTAGAAACCCCAAAGCTCCACCAGAAGAAGGCTTTCAGACTGGACAAATAAATTCAGCAAAGTGGCGGGATATTGCACAGATACAGAAAGATCAATGGTTCTTTTATGTGACAAAAATGAACGTGCTGAGGAAGAAATCAGGAAAGCAATACCATTTATCATAGCCTCAGAAAATAAAATGCCCAGAAATAAACTTAGCTGAGGAGGTTAAAGACTTTGGTAAAGAAGGGTCTGACCCTCTGGTCCAGCACTGAATGCTGCGCTTTCCAGAGAATAAACTGGGAGAGCTGGAGAACAGTTATCCTACAACACAGGTGAAAACAGACACAAGGTCTAGAAAGTAAAAACTTCAGAAAATTTTACATCATTTTCGGTACCAGGTGCTTCCCGGGTTAGGAGTAAAGAGATGATGAGACAGACAGACAGACAGACAGACAGACAGACAGACAGACAGAAGAGCAGCGGATGCAGAGGACCGGGGAGGGATGGAGCAAAGCAAAACAAAAGCAAACAGAATTTTAAAAGCATTGTCAACACTAGACCCAGCCACAAAGACCTGCAAAGTCACCAGACAGGAATCTTGGGGTCCACATACCACACAGCTGATGGAAAACCCTCTCCTCCATTTTACCTAGAGCAGTGGTCGGAGGGCTCAAGAAGATGATGCTGATATTGATCCCAAGTTACCAGAACAAACAGTCATCAAAGGAGAAGCAAGAGAGAGCAGCTTTGTAGCTATACTCAGGTGAGTGAGCCCACAGACACAGATATTCATCCATATGCAATTTGGAGGTTGGTTGTAGGCAGTTCTGTCCTGCATTTTCTCACCTACACCCACAGGCTTTTCAAGGTAGCACGGGTTGGCCTGGGCTTTGAGTTCTTGCCTCAACTTCTCAAGAGCTGGAACTGAATGAGATTGTGGGATTGAATTGTTTTTCCTTTTCTGTTTTCATTCTACCTTTACTGGAAACATGTTAGCTCCTCCCTCCTTCAAGTTTCTCCCGTCAGTTCTTTCTGCTTATGTTTTCACTTTAATAGGCTATTTGCCCAGAATAATTTGTTTTCATTCCTACACGAAGTAACTAAGTTGTCATCATATACAGCACCACCTTGTTCCTCCTTTATTCACTAAATCTTACTGAAGTTGAAGGAGTGGCTGTTTTTATTTTTACCTTAGTGTGTGTGTGTGTGTGTGTGTGTGTGTGTGTGTTGAGAAAAAGACAGACACTGAGACAGAGAGTTTGTATGTGTGACCAGTACGATGGCAGAAGAGGGAGTTGTATCTCCTGTAACTAGAGTTACACATAGTCGTGAGTTGCTTCGTGCATCTGATGAGAGCTGAACTCAGGTCCACTGAAAGAGAAGCAAGCACTCTCACTACGGAGCCATCTCTGCACCATTGGGTGGTTGTTTTAATGAGCTGTGCCTTTAATGCTCATAGTGAGTCTATCCATCATGGTGACTGCTTCTGTATTTACTATCCCCCTCTGGGGCTTGTGTTGGACACTACGCTTGTTACTCTGAACATGATACCTAAGGCTTTAGCTACTGAGCTCAGTCCTGCGAGGTGAAAGGATGCCTCAAACATACTAGAAAACACACACTCAAACATTGTGAATACTTTAGCCAAATGGATGCATGATTATAACTAACACAACTATCTAATCCCTGGAGCTCAAGTCCCATCTAGAAATATGAAGAGCATGAAATATTAAGGCAGCATGCATGACTCCTCCGAAAATTGCTAATGCTATAATAACAGGTTCTACTAAGAGTGAATTAAATAAATTTCCATCAAAATAATTAAAGCAATGATTATAATGACAGTCAACAAAATCAAAGAGGATGAAAAGTCCTGACTGAATTAAAAGAGCAAAAAATACGAGTGAAATAAGGCAGTCAATGCAGGACGCTACAAGTAATCACTAAAGGGAAAGCAATTGTGAAAAAAATTGAAAATTTGGAGTAAACCCCAATAAGTCAAATAAACTCACTAGTGAGTCTATGCACTGGTCAAGTGGAAGACAGAAAACTATATATTAAAGAAAGACAAAGGGGATGAATCAGAACATTAAGACAATAATAAAGTGTGATAATAAAAACATGATGAGAATATTTGATATCTACGGGACATTATTTAGAATTGAAATTTATCATTCATGCACATCCAAGAAGTACAAGCTAAAGGCACTGAAAATATAGCCCATAAAACCATAATGAGAAATTTCTCAAATCCAGAGACAGAGATGGCTATCCAGACAGAGAAGACATTTAAGACATCAAAGAGGAAAGAGTAGGGATAGCCTGCCCATAGGATGTTAGTGGAAATCCTACTAGAAGAATAAAGAAAGGATGTTGAAGCTAAGAGAGAGAATCCCCAAGTCCCACACACAGGGGCAAAACCATCAGGACATCTGACTTCTTAAGATAAACTCCCAATGTCCGGAGACCATGCAATGGTGTCCCTCAAGTGCTGGAAGTCAACAATTACTGTTCCAGATTATGCATCTGGTACTTCTCCCTTTTGAAGTTCAAGGTGAAAGGAAAACTTTCACCATGAAAACAAACAAAGAACTCCTAACACTGAACCAGAAGTAGGGGTAACAGTTTAATGAATCTTCTTCACTGAAAGACAAAAAAATCTGTGAGGCCACAGGAAAAAATAAACTACACTAGAGCAGCAGGTAAGAAATTCAGAATTAAGAAACACTATACTACAAAAAATATCTAATGATAGAAATTATTGCATATGCCTTGAAAATAATCCTGAATATTACTGGTGGCAATTCTACCACAAGAAAGCAGATTAGGAGATTGCATTAATAAACACATTACTTCTGTTTGTCACCCACAAGAAAGGTGCATCACTGACAAAGACGAGCACAACCAGAGAGGGAAAGAAGGAGGAAGGCATCACAGGCAAATGGAACAAGACAGAAAATAGATGTCCCTATACAAATGTCTGACAGAAGGGACTTCTAGTCAACTCAGTCAGAAAAGATTATCTGTAAAGGTAACTTCATGTAGATTTAAGTAATAATCCATCAAACAGATAAAAGGGAGAGAGATGGCTTAGTGGTTAAGGGTTTGTTCTGTTCATCCAGAAGACCTTAGTTATGATGTGGGATTCCCCTCTGTATGGGGAAAATACCATTGGTTAACAAAGAAACTATCTTGGTCCTGTGCAGGGAATAGAGGTAGATGGGGAAAACTAAACCGAATGCTGGGAGGAAGAAGGCAGAGTCAGTGACAAACCTTGTAGCCTACCATATCATAGCATGTAATCTAACCTCTTTATTTTGTAGATAAGAAAAAAACTCCTGATGGTTCCATGGGGCCATAGACTTGACCAAGAATACACAGTTTCAGTGCCAATCCAGGCTGACTGGACGCTGTGCTTTCCCGTACTGTGTGCATCTCCCCAGATCACAAGAACTTTGTATCTACCAAAGGGACCTGTTTCTGCCTGCTGTCCTCTTATATGCTGTCATGGCTTTCGTTAAAGTAATGCTGGAGAGATCTTAAGTCATTTAGAAACACAAACCAGATCATAATACTGTCTTCAAAAATCCCAGTTCAAACTCAACTGTCTTCTAAGCAACTCTTTAAAAAAATAAGAAATTTCTGTGATGAAAGCTCCAGCCTCTACCAATGGACTTCCTCAGTTACACAGGGTAGTGACACTCCTTATTTGTATCACCTTTTGGTTGGGTTAGCAGGCAGCAACATGCCCCCAAACAGTATATATATATCTACTCCTTTTGATGATAGTTTTGGTTTTCTATTTACAGCTTAAAGTTATTACATTTGTTACAAAGGATAGTCTTTTGGAAATCACCTCAGGTTTTACACAGGAAAATCCAGTGTGCATAAATTGTGCATAAGCCAAAATAATTTATAAACATTTAGTGGGCATATGAATTTGAGTACCATGAAAGTTCAAATATTTGGTTATATTTCTTATTCATGCCAAACCAAAATACAATATAAAACTATGGTGCTTCTCCATGTGTGTAACACATGACTGTGAAGGACATGTTACGCTGGTACCACACGTGTCCTATATGTTTCCATGAGGAATTTGGCCTTTTCTCCATTTCTGTAACTATAATGGAATACACTGTCCAAAAGAAACTGAGGGTAAAAAGGGGTTGTTGTGTTTATAATCCCAAGTCATAGTTCATCATTTTGGGTGCAATCACTTAGGTAGTGGGTCACAGTGTATCTGCATTCAGGAGCAGAGACAGGATATAGGTTCCCTTACTTTCTTGTTCACTGGCTTGTGTTCAGCCAGTTTTCTTTACTTTTAAACCATTCAAGTCTCTCTGCCTCTGTAATGGTGTTGGTCACAATAGGCTGGGTCTTCCTATGACAACTAGCAGTCAAGACAATACTTCATAAATATGCCCCTAGGCCAATCTTATTGAGGTAATTCCTCATTTAGAGTCTCTTTCCAGGCCATTCCAGATTGTGCTGACAGTGAAGACAGTATCAGAGAATCTTCTAGACATATACATAGAAACAAAGCCTCAGTCTTGGAATGCTCCCCAAAGTGATGTCCTGGCAGCTAGGCAAGACTCACTGTGTGAGGATTAAGAGGAAGGGATCAAACTCATGGCTACGGGAGCAGAATTTGTTTCCTGCACAAGGGTTCTTGACATACTTTCACAGAAGTCACTTCAGTTATCTCTCGTGGCAGTGCCTTAAGGGTTCGGGGAACTCAAGGACTAACAACTTCAAATTGTTGTTCTCAAGTGTCTTAGTTACTGTTCTATTGAAGTGAAGAGACACCATGACCAAGACAACTCTTATAAAAGACATAATTTAATTGGGGGCTTCCAGTTTCAGAGAGTTAGTCCATAAGCATCCGGGAAGGCATGACAGCGGACAAGCACGGTGCTGGAGCAGTAACTGAAAACTCATGTCCTGATCCAAAGGCAGCAGGTATAAAAAGAGATACGGGGCCTGACTTGGACTTTCAAAACCTCAAAGCCCACCTCCAAAGACTCGTCTCTTTCGATAAGGTCACACCTCCTAATTCTTCCTAGACAGTGCCACTCCCTGGTGTCTATGGCATTCAATTATTTAAGCCTGTGGGGCCATTCTCATTCAAAGTACCACACTAGGGAAGCCAATTTACAAATTATTAATTTTTATATTTTACTTACTTATTGTGCATATGTGCACAGGGTGGGGGTTCATGTGCCATAGCACATGTATGATGTCAGAGGAAAGCTTGGTACAGTCAGTTCCCTCTTTCTATTATATGGGTGTAGTAGTAGGAGCGGCGGGCTGAGTCCCCACACCCGGCCGCCTGAACGGCTAGCTTTACCCGAAATAATTACACGGAAACTGTATTCTTTTAAACACTGCCTGACCCATTAGTTTCAGTTTCTTATTGGCTAGCTTTTACATACTGATCTAACCCATTTCTATTAATCTGTGTAGCCCACAAGCTGGCTTACCAGGAATGATCTTAACCTGCGTCTGTCTGGAGTGGGAGAACCATGGCGACTCCTTGACTCAGCTTCTTTCTCCCAGCCTTCCATTCTGTTTACTCCGCCTACCTAAGGGTTGGCCTATCAAATGGGTCTAGGCAGTTTCTTTATTAATAAGAAATCACTCCCACATCATTTCCCCTTTTTCTGTTTAAACAAAAAAGAAAGGCTTTAACTTTAACATAGTAAAATTACATATAGCAAAAACAGTTATTAAGCAAGAATGACAGTTACAATATTTATATCTATTTTATCTTTTATCATAACAATGGAAAACTGTAACTACCTATCCATTCTTCAACTCCATCAAAGACTCCAGAAGGATATAATATTACCTAAGTAAACAAGAAAATGACAGAGACATCTCGCTGCCTGTACAGTCACCCAAAGTTCCTCTGTACCATTGGGGCATCCATCTTCAGCCTTCAGGCCCATAGTATCCAGCAGACATTTCCATGAAGCAGGCAATTTCAAAGACAGTTCAGTCACTATCTGCTGTGTCCTGCAGAATGTCTCACAGACTCTTTCATGAGTCATGAACCCCAAAAGACCGTCTCACCTTTAGGCAAGTTCAGCAGTCCTCTCTCTGCGGGTTCTCTGTGTCCATTTTATGCAACAGTCCAGGCAAGAGCAGTTTCTTGCCCAAATGGCTATCAAACTCCATAAGGATCCTCTTCGATGCCCATCTTCTTCTTGAAGTAGATTGGTGCTACCAGGAGCAGAGTGTCTCATTGTCATGAAAAGTCCTAAGTTATTAAAACATTAAATGCCATATTCTGCAGTCTTTGAAAGATATGAAGAATGTCTATCTAACTGAAATGTATCTCTATATATCTAGAAAATCTAACTAACATGACTACAAGCTTGACTATTACTGATGATTATCCATTAACCTATATTTCTTAATTATACATTACATTTTTTAATGAACTACACAATCACAATACCTTAATCAAGATCAGAAATACATATACATATAACAAAATTGACTGTAAAATCCATACCAATGCAAATTATTCATACCTATATCATACCCCCCTTTAAATGTAAAAGAACATTTATAAACAATTTTTGGGAATATGGGCGCAGTTTTTTCTCTCCAAACTGCTTCCTGCTGAATGGGGGCGTCGTTAATTAAGTCTTTCATGGTATAACCTGTGTGCCAGGGTCATCTCAGTTGGCAGTTGAGTGAAGTAATTTTTTGAGGGTGTTACAGCAACCTTTCAGGAGGGCGTGGTCTATCATACCAAATTGGAATAGAAGAAATCCACAGGGTCTGGTCCTCTGTGAAAACAAAAGAAGACCCTTTCCAAAGCATCATATCCTTAGACCCAAATTTTGAAATCGTAATACCCTTATATCCATTCTGGTTTAGCTTGGCAGCCCATGTAATGAAATGTCTCTCTGTACTTAGCTCCTTCACAGTCAAAAATTTTAAAGAAAACACAATGTACATAATCCAGACTTTCTGTGAATTTTCCATTTTTACGTGGCTTATTTTTCTTTATTTCTTTTAATCTCTTAACTATCTGTACTCTGTCTCTTTAAAGACTTTACCTTTTTTTTTTAAACCATTAACTTTATTCTCTATATTCTTTTTCTTCTCTCTCTCAAGCCTACGTACATTCATCCAACAGTATGGTCTTTTATGTCTGAATCTGTTTTATTGTGAATCTGTAACATTTTTTTTACTATCCAGGAGCATTTCTTAAAATGTTAAGCAGTTCTTAAAAACTTAAGTTGCACCATGTACAGGTAATACGGTAATAAGGTACAGCCTGTTTCCTGCCCAATCTAAACCTTAACTGCGCTGTTTTTATGGTAATTACGGTAGTTCCTACCTGAGACCAGCACAGTTCAGCATGGCGGAGCTGAGCAGCTCCTGCCTTAGAGCCATTTGGTGCCCCTGAGCCACACACAGTTCCAGGCACACAGCAGTCCACATTGCCATCAACCAAGCCGTAGAGCTTTACTCCAAATGCTCCATTCAAAAGCTCTGTCTCCCACAGCGGCCAGACAGAGATCGCAATGGCGGCACAGCCCAGAAAGCCGGCATTTTAAAACAGCCAGTTTTTTCCTGCTGCTGAGTCAGGACAATTTCTTTGTGGCGCGCAACCCACAAACAGCAAAAAGCTGTCTTAAATTCTCTCTCTCTCTCTCTCTCTCTCTCTCTCTCTCTCTCTCTCTCTCTCTCTCCTTTTTAAGCCCTCTCAGGTTTTACGTGGAGTTCATTAGCACGTTGGGTGCCACTCTGTAGTAGTAGGAGCGGCGGGCTGAGTCCCCACACCCGGCCGCCTGAACGGCTAGCTTTACCCGAAATAATTACAAGGAAACTGTATTCTTTTAAACACTGCCTGACCCATTAGTTTCAGTTTCTTATTGGCTAGCTTTTACATACTGATCTAACCCATTTCTATTAATCTGTGTAGCCCACAAGCTGGCTTACCAGGAATGATCTTAACCTGCGTCTGTCTGGAGTGGGAGAACCATGGCGACTCCTTGACTCAGCTTCTTTCTCCCAGCCTTCCATTCTGTTTACTCTGCCTACCTAAGGGTTGGCCTATCAAATGGGTCTAGGCAGTTTCTTTATTAATAAGAAATCACTCCCACATCATATGGGTTCCAGGGATCATTAGGCTGACAGTAAGGACCTTCACCCACTGGTCATCCCATCAGCCCATAGGGAGCCAATTTTAAAACCCTAACATTATTCTACTAAACACATACTCGTTGCCAACTAGTGTTTCACTCACTACCTTTAAGGCCAAAGCTAGTGTGGGATATTTCACTTGAATGAGGGAAAATGTGGTGGGGGTAATGAATGAAAACGGTGCTCAAGTTGGGAGAGAGGAACTCTGTAAAACGGTTATATTAGTGACAATCTGTCATGAATGGATGATTCTTCTTTCCAGTAAGAAAACATCTCTCACCATAGAATTAGTTTGAACCTTTTCCAGACTATTTTAACACTATGAACCAGGAATGCTTGGATCACTGTTTAAAAACATTTTCCTTAATTACCTATTAGAAGAAGATCTAAAAATGCCAGTGACTGGTGGAGGGGGGGGTGAACATTTATGGATGCCCAAGAAGGAAAATAAGTGCAGAAAAAAGTATTAAATAGTGATGATTTTCATGGACCTAGAAAGATGTCTCAGTGGCTAAAAGTGCAAGACCACCCTTGAAAATAGCCTCAATTCAGTTTCCGGAACCCACGCTAGGACTCACAACCACCCACAACTCCAGCTCCAAGGGGCTCAATGCCTCTTCTGAGCCCTGGAATTACCTGCACATGCGTACACATCCCCAACCCAACACACACCACTTTTGAGAAAAGAATTACTCCTTTTACCCAACATCCTCTTAAGGACCCAAACCCTGAGGCATTGCTGCAATCAATGCCTTCAAAGCCCTTGAAGCTGCCCCTGTCAGCTGCGCTAACCAGCAGCTCTAAGTTCAACCCAGTTCTGCTATTTCAAGGGAACACCTACAGTCACCAAAGAAGCTGCTTTTTGTCATCGTAAGTGGTAAGAAAGACAGGCACAGAATGTGACAATTCATTTTCTCTCCCTTTCTACTTACAATTTAGGGTGGCATCAGAGCGAAATAATTAATTGACCTGTCTGGAGAACAAATAAATCACCAAGTCAATACGGTGCTTGCAACTTGAAGCTCATTTCTGTAGCCTTGTCGGGTAAGCCTGCTAATATATGAGGTTGGTAGGCTCTTCTGACACGTCTCCCAGGCTCCCTGACCCCTCACGACACGGTGGCAGTGAAATATGACAGGGACTACAGGGCAGTTACATTAGGACAGGCTGCAAATCAGCAACCATTACAACGGAACTCGTAAGTACAACCAAACTAACACTGCACGCGAAGCAATGACAAGGGGTGTGTGTGGAATGCCTCATCTTCAGAGCTGGGGGGATGGCTCAGCAGTGAGTCAGGAACAGTACTTGCCCTTCAAGCCTGAGGACCTGAGTGTGAATTCTCCAAATGCACACGAGAGTGGGACACGTAGTGAGGCCTGTGATGCCAGTGTTCCTGTGATAAGATGAGAGGCAGAGGCAGAAGAACACAGAAGGTCACAGGCTATAACCTGCCATATGCAATGGAGAATCTATCATAGAGACCCTATCTCAAGCAGGATAGAAGGCAAGAATTAACAATGCATCTCGCCCTCTGACCTCTCCATGAATACTGCACAAATGCAGCCACGTATATACACATATGAGTGCACACATTAAACTCTATTTTATTAATTATTTAACGAGTTTTGAAGCCATTCCTTTTTAGTTTCAGTCAGCCTGAAAAAAATTATAACCAAGGTGACATGATATGTCACAAGTGCTGGTACCAGAGACAGACAGACAGACAGACAGAGAAGCTGTTTGCTTTGCATGTCAGCTTCCAGTTAATACTCCAACTATCAAAGACCACCTTCTGCACAGCATCTGTAGAACACCCATGCCTACTGTGGAGGTTTGAATGAGATGCCTCCATACTCTCAGGCATTTGAATGTTGGATCCCCAGATGCTGGTGCTGTTTGTAGAGGCTAAGGGGGTGTGGCCTTGTTGGAGGAAGTGCTTCACAGGATGCTGACTTTGAGAGATTAAAGACTTACGCCATTTCTCATTCACCTGGAGATGTGAGCCCTCAGCTTCCTGCTCCTATTGCCATGACTACACTCTACCACAATGGACTCTATCTAACTCTCTGGAACTGTAAGCCCAAACAAATTCTTCTCTAAGTTGCCTTGGTCATGGTGTTTCATCACAGTGATAGAGATGTAAATAAGACATCTATCAAAAGGCCGAGGGGCTGCCTTTCTTAGATACTCTATACCTGAGAACAGAGCTCCAAGCAGAGAGAAATTCAAGCATATTCACCATGTCAGCAGCTCTGTGCTAAGAAGTTCTGTGCTGTACTGCTGAGATCATTCTGTGGACACCTGACACTTCAGTTACGGCTTGTAGAAAATGCAGGGGTAAACACTGCTAGTATTTTACTGCACTGACATACTACAAAACTGTGCTAAAGGTTCTATGTCTACCACAGTTTATTTCCATTACTAAACCTCAGCAGAGCCGTCTCTGTGTGCACTAGATGGTGGCTAGCAGAGAAACTAACAGCTGGTTAAAGTGCAGAGACAAAGTGACGTAGAATGCTCACACTCAAATGGGACATCAGTGTTACATTCTCTCCCCAAGGCTCAGGATCCATCAAGAGTGAGATAACAGCAAGAGAACAGTGACATCAATCTCTGATATGTGCAAATGCCTCACTAGCTACACATCTGCTTCATAGGTCTCACAAATTCTTTGCAATTGCAGCATCCACAGAAAGTTCTGGAAGAGACAATGAAGCAAACTAGATTGGCCACGCTTCATTTCTCAGACTGTTCCTTTGAATGGAAACCTCCAAGATCTCCAGAGGGTAGAAAAAGTTAATCAAGAGTATTTCATGCCCAGAGGCATGGCAAACTTATTGGTGATGCCAATTCCTTTTCCCTTAGTCATTATCAAAGGGTTTGAACAGTTGGCATGTAATGAAAAGCTTCCAATGAATTTATTTTACAGTCTAGCAAATGAGGTTTCAGCATGATAAATCACATACAAATTGTCAAGCTGAACACAAACTTACGGTGGTACTTGTAAAAAGCATTATCTTAACATACTATCACAAACAAACATACATACACACACATTCACACATGCGCGCATGCACACGCACACGCACACACACACACACACACACACACACACACACACACACACTACTCACATGTGCCCTGCATAAAGAGGATATATTTTATTGCTTCGATTCAAAAGTGCTTCAAGACCCCTGCAGAAGTTAGCAAAACATGTGTTTTCCCTCCTCTCATCGGAGAAGATTCTTGATAGCAACTTCTAGGTAATCTTGATCTTGAAGGCTATGTACTAAATTAGCCAGTTATTTTCAGCCAGTTTCATCCACAGTGATAAAATAAGTCTTCAGTATTCAGCATGGCACTGCCTGTTGAGTGATTTGTCCACAAATACATTGCTGACTTGATTCTTCTTTCCCCAACTGTGCTGTGCTTTCTTTCTTCAAATACTTTCATTTAATCAACAATTTTCCCACCCAAATCTTTAAACTAGTTTATCAGGTCTTAAAAACATATTATCAAGTAAACATTCAGAAAGCTTTTAGCTCATTAACGCACCACCATGACAATTCCTTATTACATTTTCCTGGTGATAGAGAATCTGCTGCTGGGAAGTTTGGAATTGAGTTTGGAAGGCAATGGACACTTGAGGCTCCCTTAGTATACCTAAGCGCCTGTAGAGATGGCTTAGCTGCTAAGAGCACATTGTTAGAGGATCCGAGTCCCATTCCCAGAGCTACAATGAGTGGCTCACAACCACCTGCAACTCCAGTTCCTGGGCACCCAATGCTCTCCTCCAGCCTCTTTTGGCATCTGTACCCACATGCACATAGAAATAGAAACACACAAATGTACACATCAAGAAAAATAAAAGAAATATTTTCAAATGTCTACTTAGCTACTTTCTAAAAATTTGGCTAGAATTTTTCTCATTTATCTCAGCTGAATATCTTCATGAACCAAGAGTTAAAAACTTCAATAAATCTACAAACATGAATTTGACCATTTTAAAAAGTGAGTAACTGCAATAACTCCAGAAACAAAGGATCATGGGAAACAAACATCCTCCCACATTTAACCAATGCAAATGATCTCCCAAGTGCAACATGGATGCTCCTTTCCAGGAACTGTGTCTCTTTTTTCTGCCATGTTTCTTTCCCATATATTAGAGAATACATTTGCTTATAATTAAAGTATCACACATCTCCTGTGAGATGAACCTGTAGTCTTGCTTCATTCTGTCTAGGCAAAGGTAAGAAGAAGTCACACCTCAGCCACCTACATCTGAAGGCACAGGTGTGGTTAGCCTTTTCTGACCTTCTGCAGATAGCTGGGGCCTTGTTTGAAGATGACCAAGCTTCAAAACAGAGTGTTCCTGCTGTTAAAGTTTTACTCAAGATGTTACTGAAAGGGACCTTTGTCCCCACACTCCTGAGAAAAGCAAAAGCCACTACCTTCAAAGACATCGAAGCATCTACAGGTGCTAGGTGCTGCATATTCTACAAGGAAGGGACACCACCCAAGGGTGTAACAGGAGACGAATCCTTGAAACTCAGTCTCCTTTCTTAATTTAGGAGAGAGATTTTGTTTTCTTTTTATAATTGTTGTTGCTGTTGGTTTGAGATAGAATCTTAAATAGCTTAGGCTGTTTTTGAACTGCCTATGTAGCTGCAGATTGACCTTGGACTTCTTGGCTCTCTGCCTCTACCTCCCCAGTGTAGTGACGTGTCACCATGTCCAACGCTATATAATGCCACTGATGGAACTGGGGTTTCATGTATGCTCAGCAATCACTCTTCCAACAACACTGTACCTATGCCCAGGTTTAATTGCTCTAGTATTTGCATGTCCACAAATAGAATGGGAATAGAATTGCAAATGATTTAAGACTGTCGTAAATGACTTTTAATGTCCATTATTTAAAATAAAAAATCTTGGCATTGTTTGGGCTTTTAGTCACGTGACATTTAATGTTCAGCAGAACATATTAAAAACAGATTTCTTAATCTCTGTAACACGAAGTAAGTGGAAGCATGAACTCCAATGGTTATATTTCATAAGTAGTAGTAGCTACAGATAATTGGATCAAAATGAAAATGACACAAGGATATATAACCAGGCATGTCCAACCTGTGGCCTATGGGCAGTGAGGAATTCTTAATACATCTATCAGTGGCAACATTTTGTTACAGTATCAGAAGTTTGGACATCCCTTAAGTACATGTGATGGGTTAAGTGCTCTGACTTGGGGAAACTTCAGGTATTCCTGAGGTTTTTATTGGCATTTAAGAATATATAATTTAATGAATGAAAGTTAGACCACAGAACCCAAAGAAAAGTGCTCCTCATAACCTCTTATTTAAACAGAAAGTTGTACAGGTAGCTAGCTACCGGCTGTATTCACTCAGAATGTGTGTGTGTGTGGGAAGGGGTGGTATAGGAATATTTGCATATGTGCATGCAGAGTATGCCAGAGGCTGACATTGGATGTCTTACTCAAATCCCTCTCTACCTTACTTTTTGAGGCAGGGTCTCTCCTCAGTCTTAAATTTGTTGGTTTGACTAGGCTGGCTAGCCAGTGAGCTCCAAGGACCAGCCTATTCGTCACCTTCTCAGCATTTGGGGTCCCAGGATGTCCTTCATCAAATCTGGCTTTCATGTGGGTTTGAGGGACCCAAACCCAGGTCCTCATGTTCTTAAGGACAGCACTTTACCAACCCCACCATCTCTTTAGACCTCCACCTCTGAATACTGTCAGTGCACAGTGTGAATCTAGAAGTCTGTCCATACAACATGCACGAAGATGTGTTTAGTTGATTCCCATTTGAATGGTTTTGATAAATTTCATGTTGTCAGTTATTTTTACTTTTGAATGAATCAAAGCCTCACCCATATTTTTTAGAGTACAGATTCCCTTGGATTTTATTAAGAATAATGCTACATGTACTGGATGGGATGTGGGCAATGATATGATCTGGAGTCCTGTTCATTCAGTGTTCAACCCACGCTGGGGCTGAAGGCATATGCGTTCAATGTTGAGAGTCTCAGGGACTCATGTCGTAGGTCACACCCAGCTGGAAGGCCTGTTGAATAATATAATAACAGGTCCATGGAAATCATACATTTATAAATCCGGTCTTTCTTGTGGATTTTCTTTTTCTTTCTTTTTTTTTTTAGATAAGGGAAATGAATGAAGACTTAAAGAATTATTTATTAATCCCAATTGTTCTATCTAATTTTGTTTAAAAATATTTGTATGTATACGTATGAGCCTGCGTTAATTTATGTGCACCATGCATACACAGGCTCCCTTAGAGGCCAGAAGAGGGCATCCGATCCTTAAAAATCTAAAGTCACAGATGGTTGTGAGCCATGTGGGTTCGGGGCACTGAACCAAATGTTCCTAACTGCTGAGCCATTATATCCATTTCTGAGTGGTAAGAGAGGCAGGGAAGGAAGCCATCAGGACTAAACATCTGCGCTGTTTAATCATGTCTCCTGCACCTTGGCATGGCTGCTGTGCCCATTCATGGCTCCTGATCCTCAGCATGGCACTTTTATGTTCTCCCAAGGGACTCAGTAAATGAAGGAAAGACTGATCTATTTGACTGGGCTCCTCAAAGTATATTTGAGTAGTAGAAAAAGAAGAAGCCTGGGGAGTTGCTATGTGACAAAAGACCGTTTACACAAGTCCCCAAGTGGGCCAGTCAAATTCAGCTACTCCTCTTATGGTCCAAGTTCTATTTTCAGTGGTGAAGTCTGTGTCTGGAATTGATAAATGCTGCAAAGGATAGAAACTTTGCATTACATTCCTTACCAGGCCAGGGCTCAGCACAAGGTGGACTTGTATTTTCCATGCTGTCCCAGCAAGAACCCCAGCTCAAGCACCAAGGGACTGCGCTTATTAATGGAAGCATCGGGAGCTACTGCCGAGGACACTGGGAGCATTGGTGCTTCCTATGCTACCATGCTTCTGCTGTATGATTCATCCACATCTAGAGCCAAGCACATGATTTTCCATGCTAATCATGGCATTTACATGTCCTCAGAAATGAAGTGGAAAAATCGAACAAGCAAAGAACAAAGGACGTATCCTTTACATAGGCATAATGGAGAACACAACATCATGAATCTGTAAGCCAAATAAATCAAAAAAAGCACGAGCCAGGGGAATCTCATAGTTGGAGCTTGTTCTATGCAGTGTTGGAACACTCTTTATTCCCATTGAGGTGCGAGCCAGGCATGACCCTGCCAAAATATCAGAGGTCATGGAGATCGAGCACAGCAGGCTACAGGCTTGAAGCACTCTTCACAAATATCCTGTATTCGTGTGTGTGCATGTGTTTGTGTCTGAGCATTAGTGTGGACATATGTGCCCATGAGTGTGGAAGCCAGAGGTCAGCCTTGGCTGTCATTCCTCAGGTACTGCTCACTATGCTTTTTGAAACAGGCTTCTTCCAGGCTGGCTCACCTGGCCAGCAAGTTCAGGGTTCCCACCCGTCTGCCACTTCCCGGCAGTGGGATTACAATCATGCAATACCACTTGATACTCTTTTTTAAGGGTTCTGGCATACTGAACACAAGTCCTTGTGCTTGTAAAGCAAGTGGTTTGCTTCCTGGTTTATCATTTCCAAAGCCCCATTTTTCAAATCTCATTGTTCTTAAATGCCAACAAAGAAACTGTCTTGTTATTGTTTTTAAACTGCATGCAAATTTATTTTTCTTTCTGTTTTTGCCAGTTACTGTAAGATTATGTCTTGTACACTGCAAAGATTTATCACTTATATTAGTTTAATAAAATGCTGATTGGCCAGTAGTCAGGAAGGAAGTATAAGTGGGGCAGCCAGACAGAGAGAATTCTGGAAAAAGGAAAGGGAAAAGTCACTCGTCATCCAGATGCAGAGGAAGCAAGATGAGAATGTCTCAGTGAGAAAAGGTACTAAGCCATGTGGCTAAACATAGACAAAAATTATGGGTTAATTTAAGTTATAATATCTAGTTAATAATAAGCCTGAGCTAAGAGGTCCAACTGTTTATAATTAATATAAGATTGTGTATTTCTTTGGGAATGAATGGCTGTAGAACTGGGCAGGACAGTATTTTTGTTTGTTGTTGAGACAAGATCTCACACTGACCTGGAACTTACCATGTAGTGCAGGCTTGTCTTGAAACCTCCTGTTTCAGTCTCTCAAGCCTGGGATTACAGAGGCAGAACCCCTTACAGGACCAGGGAGATACTAACCACATGATCTTCCTTGAGAAAAACACTCTCAAAGTGTTTTCTTACAAAGTCCTACTGATGCTGATGCTGCCGCCTCGCTGACAACATCCTCAGAAGGAAGACAATAAGCTCCAAGAAGGGACCACAGAACAACTGGCCTCTTGTCTCCATGGGCTGGCTCTATGTTTTCATGACAAATTTAGTTAACTTGTCTGGTCTAACCAATCTGACCTCTGCAAAACCACAAATATTCTCATGAAGAACTCACCAGGCTGCTGGGAGGAAAGACTTCAGATCTCAGCCAATAAGATATTTTCATGTCTTTTGGGGGGGTATCATTACAACAGATTATGTAAATTAAGCATAAGAATTTTCATGAAACATTTTTTAAATGTTTCAACTACACTGAAATTTTCAACTACATTCAACCAAGTTAATTCCATGGTCTAGTCTACACACTAACTAAGCATCATAGAATTTTGCTTTTCCTTTTTTATTAAAAGTGATATTTGATTCAGATTAGGACCTTGTGATATTTTCTCACACAGCTGGGCAGCCAAGGATTATAATTGTGGGCTATATATTACAAAAGGCTAGAAAAAATATTTTTAATGTTTTTATTATTAGAGATAAATGTTGAATACATGTGTGCATGTCTGTTCTTATGTAAATATAAATGTGTATATATTTCAATATTATATGGAATCTGATAAATAAAGTTCATTAGTTATAATAAAATATAATCTTGTAGACATAATTTTTAAATATAAAATTTAAAATGAGGATATAAGATTTTGTTTCGATTGAGAGATAACCCTGTCTATAATCTATGTAGTTCTGGCTGAAAACACTATACTACTGCAGTGGTTGTGGGGGGAATTATTCCTTGTGAAACTGTGGTATCATTACTACAGAGTGGTCCTTACTGAGGTATAGTCATGTTGGTTCTAAGGCATGATATTGGTGAATGCTTACCACATGGGGGTCCTTAGTGCAGAATGATTCCCTCACCCTGGTCCTTAGTGGGGATAATTACCACATAATGGTTTTTACAACTAGCAAACTGGCATCAAACTTGCTATATAGCTGAGAATGACCTTGAACTTATAATCAGCCTGCTTCTGCCTCCTGAGTTCTAGGATACCCCACCATGCCCAGCTCATGTGGCACTTGGTATCAAACCCAAGACTTCATGCATGCCAGGTAAACATTCTGCCAATTGAGTCACAATCCCAAGCGCTTGTAAGTTCCTTTCTAATACACCAGTAAAACAAAGTTTCTCCCTGGCTTCTGTCAGACACTCAAGTAAGTTGGTAAAATCTCAGAAGGGAGAATATCTGGCCAATTCAAAG
This sequence comes from Microtus pennsylvanicus, assembly GCF_037038515.1. Classification (NCBI taxonomy): domain Eukaryota; kingdom Metazoa; phylum Chordata; class Mammalia; order Rodentia; family Cricetidae; genus Microtus; species Microtus pennsylvanicus. Next base: position 7,462,674 of record NC_134581.1, on the reverse strand, counting down.
TTCCCCATCCAGAAGCCAAGAAAAACAACTTGAGGCTTACAGATGACATCTCACGAAACCAGATGTCTTGGGGACTTCATTGTCAGCCTTAGGATCCAATACTCTCTCCAAATATATACTACCATAACACCCGAATGATGCATGTTGCAAAACCTACTGTGTACAGGAAGGACACCCTGCACATTTGGCAGCCACAGAAGAGGTCTGCACGGTGAGTATATCACGGAGGAGATGAGCTCACAGGTTTGTTCTTCTTGGGAATTCTCTTTGTTTTTCCAATATTGTTTTTACGATTCATGAAACATGAGAAAGGAGTTTTGCAAACATTGCCACAGATCCCAATTACTCATCAAAGCCCACAATTTCACAATGATATTGTTTGTAAGTTGTCCACAAAATAATAAAACTTGCAACTTCCGTTTTTAAGTACAATTAAATAAAATCCTCTGACATCACCCAAGTGCCCACATGTGTATGTCCTGATGTGTGATTCATTTTCCCAAGGAGTGCTCAAAGTGCAGAATGTAAAAGTCAACCAGAATATTGCCTGTTCTAGTTTGTTTACCAATTTTGTTCAGTATCACTAATGGTATAGGTCATGAAAGCTCTGGAAGTGAGATCCTGGTCTTTCAGAGGCTGGAGGCTGAGCATCACCTTCTAGGAACATACTTCTGCTAGAAAATTCACAAGAGGTGAGGTCCATTGTTCTTACCCTGGGATGCAGTAAATTTCATTAGGCTGTGCTTATCAATTATCCATTCTCATGATGGAGAATAGGGGGCACCAGGAAAAGAAACTCTTCTCAGAATCAGCTGAGAAGAAGGAACAATCAGGAATGTGGTGATCAACAGACAAGCCATCCTGTGGTCCAATCTGCCTGGACTCAACACGAATGTTACAAATTCGGGTGTGTTAGCAGAATTCTACGTGGATATTAGAGCTGGAAACAAAAACTGAGTGAGGCCAAGAACACAATAGAGTGACGAAGATACAAGGAGATTTTCGGGGTGGGACCTGAAAGAGTTTTCTGGATGGTTTAGATTAGTGAGGACTTGGAACAGGGCTGGGATGGGGATGGAAACCAATAAGGTTCTCACTATTTGCAGCTGGAAGAATGCAGCTGGAATTCCAATGTGGAAGAATGCAGGATTACTGTTAAGGAATTGGGGCCTCATGACTGTATCTCCTTAACTGTGACTTCCCTGGGCTGTCTGCTGGGCAGATCACATGGTCTTAAGAGACAGGGTCTAAGGTAGCCTTACAATCCCTTATGTAACCAAGGACAACCTGGAATGTCTGACCCCCCTGCCTGCTCCCCCACTGCTGGGATTAGGGACAGGCACCATCACATCTGCACAGAACATGCTATATTTCAAATGGAAAGACACCAAAACATCTCTTAGATGGATATGTTTTATACACTCTTGATTACTGTGTATGCTCAATAATAGAAAGACACTTCTCAGATTCAGATTAAATAAGGAAGGCTGAAGAAAATGAGCAAATACTTTCTCATGCTTTTTTGCATTTAAAAATGCTGTGTGAATAAAAATACGTGTGCAAATTTGTGAGCATAACAGCATGCTCACACACTGTAATCCCAGTGCTGAGAATGAAGGGAGGACAGGATCGATGGAGCTAAGGAAACACGCCAGCTCCAGGTTCAGTGAGGGACTCCGGCTCCAAAACACAAGTCGGAGAGTGAACCAGCAGATGGGTCAGTGAGTAAAAGCACTCGGTTCCCAAACCTGATAACCACATGTATGTTATGGAACATATGTGCACATGTACACACTTACATATACCTGTGCGCACACACATGCATACACACTCACAATAAAAAATAAATGGAAAGCCATGTAGGAAACCACCCAACAATGACCTCTGTTACCCACATACATGTGCACATATGTACAGGCAACCCATACACACACATATGAACGTGTATACATACATATACTCACAAAGAATTACATTAATTACTACATTTCTTCAAGTCTTTTACACTGTGAGCGCTATCATAAACAGACTTGAGTTTAAAACTACCCTGTGATGAGCATGGGCTATTATAAAAAGTAAAAGTAAAACTTGATTATGAAAATGCAATCTATGACATTCCTTGAATCAAAGGAATTCTTTTGTTTGTGTATTTACTACCTATTTATTTTTTATATAAACATGTGTTTGAGCATAGGCATGCCACAGGACATGTGAGGAAGTCAGAAGACGATTTTTGGAGTCAGCTGTCTTTTCCCAGGTTGCTGAGGCGAGGTTTTCTGCCCCATATTTTGCTGTGATCCAGACTAACTGCCCCAAAGGCTTTCAGATAATTCTCCCGTCTTTGTCTCCCACCCGAGCCTAAGAGCCCCAGGATTATACACGTGTACCCTTGCATCCAGATTTCCTTGGCTGAGTTCTGGGGACTGACAGAATTCAGTTGTCAGGCTTGCGTGACCAAGGCTTTTACACAGACATATGCCACGCACTCTGGCACATGTCAAAGGAATTCTAATGGCTGACCTGTTCTACGGCACACAAACTCAGATGTGTGTGGCTTTGATTATTAGACATTTTCATAAGAAATAAATGTTATGAAAGGACAGCATTGACCAAAGTTCCTTGCATTTCTGAACGTGGCAGGCTTGTTCTGTGCCTCTTAATTCCTCACCCTGATCTATTTATGCCTCTGCCCACTAATGATTATGAAGAAAATCACCAGTTCTTGGGTTTGGGAGTAAAACAGACACCAAACATTAAATATCTTATATTTTAACGTAGGAACTGATTATAAATAAGATGATGTCTCCAGTATAAAACAAAATGGAATTATCAATAGTATTTCTTTTTATTCTTTGGTATACATATGTGTGTTCAAGAGTATGCTGGTACGTGGTACACGTGGTGCAAGGGTGAATGCTCATGTGTGCACATGAATGTGGAGGTCAGAGGAACACCTCCTGTGCTCTCTCACAGGGGCTCCCTACCTTCCTTTTGAGACAGGCCTCCAGACCGGCCTGGAACTCCTCAAACAGGCAGAGAGAATGGCTTTCAATGAGTCCACATGTGGCCACCTCACTAGCCCTGGGGTTGTATTTTGTCACCAAACCTTGTTGGTTTTTTTGTGGGTTCTGAGAATCAAATACAGGTCCTCAGGATTGCAAGGCAAGGAACTGAGCCTTTTCTCTAGCCCATCAATACACATTTCCTACTTGATGTTTATCAAATAAGAACCATGGGTCAAAAAATGTGCTGCATACAGTTCTAGAACTCTGTGGTGGCTGATTCATTCATGACATGAAAGAGACTTTTAGCTAGGAACTAAGATCCATACCGCAAACATTTGGGCTCCCGGTGACTTGGGTGGTAGGCAGAACTTCAGACATTGATTAACTGTATGTTAGGTCAATTGCTTCCTGATTCTGAAGCTCAGTTTCCTATATCAATATGCCCTAGAATTTTAAGAAGTTATCCAAACCCTTTGTGGCATTGCTGGCTAACAGCACTGGGCTATGAGAGACTAAAAGAGGTTCCATTCATAACTCAATGCTAATACTTGGTATTAAAAAGCCTGGTTCTAATTTCAGTAACTACTTCCCATAATTTCCTTTCTTCTGCCTAGTAAAGACATTTGAACTGGTCTTGCCACACACTGGATCCTCCAACACATTGGTGACCTGCTGGCTGTAGGAAGAGGAATTCGGATATTTCAGAGTCAGTAACAGTAGCTGTCTCTTTGAACATGTCTTTTTTTAAATTTATTTATTTATTATGTACACAACATTCCTTTCATGTGTGCTTTCAGGCCAGAAAAGGGCACTAGATCTCATTATAGATAGCTATGAGCCACCATGTGGTTGCTGGGAATTGAACTCAGGTCCTCTGGAATAGCAGCCAGTGCTCTTAACCACTGAGCCATCTCTCCAGCCCCCTTTGGGCATGTCTTAAAAGGGCCCTGTGACATCTCTGCAAGCACACGATAAAATGTACTAACAGTAAACTAGGCAGTACACTTCAATTCTGTTTTACACAGATATGTTGAGAGGGGCTGTCAATTTCCCAGAGCCACAGATCACTGGAAAATGGTAAGCATTGTGTTGGAATGTTTGGAACGCGCACGAACTGACCGAGACAAGGACGGCTTGAGATAACCATATGTCATGATGGGAATATTTTCAGCCATAAACAAGAATAGTGTTGGCCTTTGCAGGAAAATAATGATCTTTGGAGATAACCATATTAAGTGAACTGAGCTAGTCTCAGGAAAGCAGTAGAGGCGTGGCAGCATGTGTCCAACACAGAATATATACTTCCATGAAAGTTTCAGAGTTGATAGAAAGGAGGAAAGAGGAGAGGGAGAGAGAGACAGAGAAAGAGAGGGAGGGAGGAGGGAGAGAAAGAGAGAAAGCTGCTGCTTGACCAAAGAGGTAAGTGGAGGGTGCAAATGGAGGAAGGGTATACAAGAAGAACAAAGTAGGAAGAGAGAAAGAGAGTCAGAAGCAAACTCCCTATCCAAACCAGAGGGAGAGAAGGATAGGGGAGGAAGGGAGGGAAGAGGAAAGAAAGGATGGGAAGGAAATGTTAGCGACCTTCACCTATTAGATCTGTACCATTGCTGGACAAAGCCCTATAAGGAAACCACTGGGGCAGAACCTAGCTGTCCAATTTCACACAGCGTCTCCACTGTCGGTGGTATGCAAAAACTGTCTGAAAACCCCTCGCAGAACTATCCAGAGTACACATTTGTAATCCTTGATGGTGAGCCCATCATTGGTGGGGCCTTTTTAAAACATGTTTGTGATGGGGGGTGCACTTTGAACATTCACACACACACACACACACACACACACACACACACACACACATCCCTAGCTCACTTTGCTCTTCTGTGAACCATATTCTGAATAGCTATAGACTTCCTCAAGGCATCATCTTACTCAAGACACGAAAAGTCCCTTTGTGAGGAAGTAGAGGAAGCATAGAGAAATTCACAGGAGTCTGGGGAACTGCAGACCTACGGAACTACCTGCTCCAATTTCATAGATAAAATAGCTGAACCACCCTTCCTCTATAGAGGTTGGAAAGAAATTGGAAATGACACTTCAGAGATAACTGAGTAAGTATTGGGATAATGACACCAAAATACCCTTAAAGAAAATTGGCAGTGGTCCCTATTACTCACTCCAGGCAGGACCTGTGTCAGCACTACACACTCAAAAGGCCGCCAATATTGAAACTGTACCCATAACACAGAGACTGTGTTAAGGGGACAAAAAGAAAAAAAGCAGAAGTCTTGTATGGGGCAGGAACCTGAATACTGTAATTACTTTGGGGAAGATGGAACCAACATACCATGCTGCTGGCTTGTCTCCGACCTTTGGGCTTAAGTCAACAACCCCAAATGAAAGAGTGCTGGTGGACCAGTCACATCTTAAGTGGCTATGATTCAGATGTAAGGTTCTGCAGCCCTAGAGAACACTGTATCCCATTCAGTGCAAACAGCCTGAGCAAGGGCCAGCTGAGGGATGTCACTGGGTCAACAGGAAGTGAGTGTAGACAAAAGGTCCAAGCTGAGGCATGCCGCTCTGTTTTATTTTGATATACAGCCTAGTCATATTTGAATCTTGCAGCAGGAGCCCAGAATTTATTTTTTTTAAAAAATGCTCCCAGGATAGCTGTGCTTTCTCATTTTTAAAGGCACAGCCCCCAACAATAGTCACGTGCTAAACTCAACCACGGGAAAATCAAGAGAATATGAAGGTCACATCTAAAATAGATGTCTGCTATGTTTTTTCACTTAAAGATTTATTCAGCCAATGATTTTTTTTTTTTGCTCCTTGTAGTCAAGTGTGGGTGTCATTTTTGTTTGTTCTGTTTTTTGGTATTTATTCTGTGCCCTAGGGTGGCTTTGAATGCAAAGCAATCCTCCTGCCTCAGTTTTCTGACTACAGGGATGGGGCTGCCTCCATGCCTGGTAACACAAGGATAATCCTTAAGAATGTAAATAAAATCAGGAATGGTGATGCCTTCAGAAGATCTTTTATTATATTGTTTTAGCTACCCTGCCTTGTTTTCATTTTTCATTTGAAGTTGTGTAAGCAGAGATTGCTTGTTCATTTCCTGAACGCCCAGACCCAAATAATCACAGAAAATATATCAGCTACATCAATTACAACACTACTTGGCTGATGACTCAGCCATATTCCTAGCTAGCTCTTACATCTTAAATTAACCTATTTATATTAATCTGTGTATCACCACGAGGCTGTGGCCTACTGGTAAAATTCCAGTGCCTTTCTTTTTCGGCAGCTACATGGCATCTCTCTGACTCTGCCTATTCTCTCTCTCTATTATTTTTAATTGCCTGCCTGGCTTTACTCTGCTAAGTTATTGGCCAAAACAGCTTTATTCACCAAACAATAAAAGCAGCACATATGCAGAAGGTCATCCCACACCAAAGTGGAGCATTGCTCTTTCAATGTCTGTAAAGAATTATATTGGAATTTTGATGAAGATTGTGTTGAATAAGTAGATTGCTTTTGGTGACATGACTATTTTTACTATGCTAATTCTACTGATCCGTGAGCATGAGAGATCTTTCCATCTTCTGATACCTTCTCAATGTCTTCAGAGACTTGAAGTTCTTGTTATACAGAACTTGTTTGGTTAGAGCTACCCCCACGATAGTGTATATTATATGTGACTATTGTGAAGGGTGATTCTTCTCTGATTTCCTGCTTAGCCTGTTTGTTAATTGTATATAGAAGAGCTACTACATTTTTTTGAGCTAATCTTGTATCCTGCCACTTTGCTGAAGGTGTTTATCGGCTGTAGGAGCTCCCTGGTAGAACTTTGGAGGTTGCTTATGCATACTCTCATACCATCTGCAAATGGAAGCCCACTCCTGACACTGTGCGGAGGACCAGACACCAGAGACCAAGTGACCCAGAGTCCTAGTATAGACCCAACCGTGGAAGGTAAGAAAGAACAAGTGAGTGGAAATATTTCTAATGACAGACAGGAGCCTAGCCTAATCGCCATCAGAGAGGGTCCATCCAGCAACTGATGCAAACAGATGCAGAACCCCACAGCCAAACAATTGGTCAAACTTGGTGAATCCTGTGGAAGAGGTTCTAATCTCTCTCCTGAGGACACAGAGACAAACACATGCTTGGGCTTGCTAAACAGTCAGCCTAGCTTTATTGGGAAGCAAGGAGAGACTATGTCTTAAAAACAAACAGGAGACAGGCGAAAGACACCTAAGGAATGCCCCCTAAAGCCATCCCTCATTCAAATGAACTTCCTGGAAGTTAGAGGACTGTGTCCCCCAGGATGTAGGTTTTCATCATTGTGCCACTATTGTGTGAAAACCTAGATACATGAAGAGACAGAGTGCAGAAGGCAGCCTGGACTGACCCTGTGGGTGCTGCCTTCCAGACATCAATCAGTTATGAGGATCAAAGGGCAAAATAAAAAAGTAAGCAAGTAAATAAATAAACAAACAGACCAAGCAAACATGAGGAAAGAAACGGTTTGGAAAGCAAACACAACAGATTTAAAAACTCAAGTGACTTTGGCACACTATTGAAATGAAGGCTCACACTGGCCAAGCAAGCATTCACCAAGGGTGTGTGACCCAGTGTGGTGCCCTGAGGCTCAGGATTCTGGAAAAGCAAGTGGGCCTGGCCTCTCACAGGTGACGTGTTGTCATGGCGAGGAGAATGAACTTCAGACCTGGACAACCCGGATTTGAATCTGGGTTTTCCTATGCACTGGGAGGAATGTTACTGGGCCTCAGTTTCTTTCTTGCTTTCCAGGCCTTTTGTAATGCTATCGGCAGCTGTGTGCCATGGCAATGACTCCCTCCACAGAAGCTGAAAGAGGCAACAAGTGTGGCTATGGCCATCTTCACTTAAGAGGGTTTCCGAATGACATCACTGCATGGGCACAGGCCGATTCACCTCTGGTTTAGAACCACTGGGCCCTGGGCTTGTAAAATACATTTCCCAGAATCCTTTGCCAATTACTTTTCTGTAGGCTTGGTAGGTGGTGAAATAAAGGAACAATCAAGGCAGTTCTTTCTGCCACAGTGTCCCTCTTAGTCCTGGTTGCCACGAGACAGCCCTGCTCTTTCAGCAGACTTCCCCAGACTCTGATCTATGATATTGCTACCTTGTCTCCGTGTCAGAAAGACCTGGGTGGGGGTGTGCTTCACCTCCTCCCCCGATGTCTGAGTACCTACCATGTGTTAGCAATTTCCTCCCATTCTAACCTCAGAGTGGACAGCATCCCCCCATCCCTCACCGTCTTCTACCCGGTCTAGCTGTCTAGTCCCCCCACCACTACCCCGTCTCTATTCAAACAATCTTTTGAACTGCCTAGAGGAATTTCCGCTTTCTTGGCTGAAGCCTGGTTTTAAAGCATGCTGAGTCTTGTAAAGTGTACCAGGCTGGGTTGTGTTAAGATGGAGATAAAATTCCAAACTGTCTGAGCATCCAAAGCAGACTGAACAACTCAGGCTCAGGGGCTTTCAGCCGAGAGGTCAACGGTAGCTGCTTTCGGGTTAATACACAATGTCAGCTCCATTAATTGTGTGTCGATGCATCCCCTAAGCTAGGCTGTCCAGATTCAAGCCCCAGCTACGTCACTAAATTGTGTGACCCCGATAGTGACTCCTCTGCTTGCCTCCAGCTTTGTAGCTGAAAAGTGGGGATAGTAACAGTGTTGGGAACTTGGCTCAGTTGGTAGGATGACTGCCTAGTGTGTACGAGGACCTGGTGACTGGAGTAGACACTTTTGAAGCCCCGCCCCCAGCTGCAGAGTTAGAGGCGGGTACTAAATGTTGGGAAAATACTACTGTTATTCGGCGTTGAGACTGCTGGGAAACTGCCCATGTGCCAAGAAACAAACTCACACACAAGCTCCTGGGAGAAACCCTTATTAATTAAACTAAATTCAGTGGGACACACACACATATACACTTACACACACACACACGCCAAATCATGTAAGTAGGAATGGGGTTCAGAGAAAGGCCCAAGAAAGTTTATAGGAGGTTAAATATGATCAAAAGATAATATATATGTGTGTGTTCAAGGAATAATTAAAATACATTTTATAAATTATACCATTTTTTTTAGAGAGAACATAAACTAGTTGATTGGCATGAAAGTGGCTTGACAGGAAACACACGGTCCAAATTTTAATTCCATTCTAAAAATAGAAAGAAGCTTGTTAGTACAGTTTGAGATATCATAGACTGCATTTCCTGGCAATTAGTTCAAAAGGAGTGGAAAGCTAGGAAGACTGAGTTGACTTTGTAAACACAAGCCTACTGCTTGCTGATGACGAAGCTACAAGGCTCACGGCCAGTTTGCAGCACCTGTATGTGCTCGATCCACCATGGATATAGAGAAAGCTTGAGCAGGAGCAGTGGTTCCCGTGGGAGAGACTAATTAAGACTTCATTTTGTAGTGATAACTGAAGAATATACAACAGAGGATGGCAGATCCACATACAAGGAAATCTCAGAAGTCACACATCAGGTCACAGTGTCTGTGTATACACAGGGCCAGGCTGCAAAGTTCTGCTTTGTCGTGATAAAGACAAAAAACACACTCATTCTAGTTTGTTCTGTGTTTCTATGATAAACACTGAACTTAGGAAGAAAGAGGGTTGCTTGGCTTCTATGCCACAACCCATCATCATGGGAAGCAAGGGCATAAACCTATGGCTGGAGCTGAAACAAGCCATGAAGGAACACTGCTCACTGGCACGATCAGCCTGCTTTCTCATATGACCCAGGAACTCCTGCCCAGGGTAGCACTGCCACAGTGAGCACCCTCCCAAACTGTTAGTCAAGAAAATGTCCCCAAAGCCATGCCTACAGCAATGCAGATGGCAGCAATCCTCAACAGACATTCCCTCTCAGTAGGTGTCAGGGTGTCAGCAAACCCCTGCCTCAGCTAACTGTAGATCCAGAAGAGCCTAGGATGTATTAATAATTTGCAAGAGTGATATGAACCATGTTGACAAGATGAAAATGGCCACTTAAATTTGAGATGTGTCCTGCCAAGGGAAAAAGACACTTGCAAATTGACTTGGGCCTCTAAATGTTCTGTTTGCTTTTCTGTGAAAGAATTCGGCAAAGTGGAAGGAGAAGTGCTGGAGGCGTGGCTTCCCAGTTAAGAGCACAGGATTGATCTTGCAGAAGACCTGAGTTTAGTTCCCAGCACCTGAATCAGCTGTCTCACAACCCTCTTTAACTCCAGTGTACAGGGAACCTGATGCCCTCTTCTGGCAATTGCAGGCACTGCATTTACACATGAATAGAGTTACATAAATGCACATAATATAAATAATAATAATAATAATAAATAATTCATCATTCTTGATAATCTTATATAACCTGACTTTACTGAAGATCTTAAAAGGAGACAGTCATAAATATTTTCAACATTGAGCTCTTTCTTACTGGGGATAAATTCATTAATTACATGTGTTTATTTAAGGAGCCAGCTTCTTTATGACTTAAATTCAGGAACAGAAGCAACAATTATGTATACAATGCCACTACATGTTAACTCATTAAGTAATAACTGTCCCATTATTTTAAAGGTCAAGAGGAAATTCATTTCTAAATAGTTCTAGACCCATGTAAGAAAACAATGTTCTTGTTTTATTAAACATTTCTCAAAAATTATCCATCAAAGAATCTCAGCTCTCAGGAAGAATGCTGGTGTATCATGCACATGCCAGTACACGTGGCCGGAACATGGATGACAGCCTTCTCTCAGACAGAGAAGAGAGACACGGGTTGCCATGGCAACAATAAGGAAGAGGTCATGAAGCTGAGAGGGAATGATGAGTAGAAATTTGTAAATTCGGGACTCGTGTATCAAATTCTCACAAAATAAAACATAATTCAATTAAAAGTGTATATTTTTCTGAGTGTGCAAATCAATCCTTTCTGATGATGATGTTATCACTCAAATGCTCTGTGAACTGCAGTTTTATAAGGAGCTGTAAGGATTTAGACAAGAAACGATGGATGTAGTGGGATTTCTAAGGATGTTGAAATAAACTAGAAAATTGCAACAACTTTATTTAGGATGAGGCTCAACATTTCCTACAATCTTTGTTTTGCATGAGATCCGGGAACTGCCTTGATTTTCTCTCTTACAATTAGCTTCTTCGGGGGCATGAAACCAGCTGAGTGTTCCAAGTTTAAACATCCAGAGATGCTTCCCAGAGGCCTGACAGCTAGCCAGTCATCCTCTAGTCCTTCTCACCTTAAATCTCAGACCTCTGACATTCGTGAGCACCCTTGCAGAAAGTCTGCCCTCGCTTTGATGTCTTCACTTGTCCTTAATCATTTTCTCCTCCTCCTCCTTCATTACACTCTGTTCATGTGTCTTCATAACCTGCTCCAGGTTAGGTTTTCCCAACCCTCTAGCCATCAGCTTCAGAACGTTAAGCCGATTGACACAGCTAACAAATTTTTCATAGCATCTTCCATAGATAAATCAATTAAATACACCATGAATCAAATCTATCACTGTATTCTGTATGTTTTGATTCTTTTTTCATCCCTCCATCTCAGTTAAAATGACACAGCTGCCAAAGTTGGAACCCGCTGCATCTTTCCGGATGTCTTCCCTTGCCAACCTGATTCAGCTCATTCTGTCCTAAGCCCTGCTTTTTTCTACCTCCAACACAGGTCTCCACAACAACTTTCATACCGCACATCTCCTTGTCCATGTTCTTCTGTAGATAACTACAATCTCTACTCTGTTCTAATAAGCATTTTCAGTAGGCAACCTACAATACTATAGAGTCCAGTGTCACCTCAGTACGCTACACCCAAGTCTAGTGACACCATGGCATCAATGGTATATAAGGAGAATGTTCCTGAACAAAGACATATTCAGCTGGCATTCGCCTTTGGTCGTTCAGCCTTTAGGTTCTTCCAGCAAAGAACACAAACACAATACTAAGATACAGCATCCGTCTGTTACCACAGGAAAAGCACAAAGATAACAAGCAGGAAGAAATGAGCTCTAAGCTCCTAGGGACAGAGCTGCCCTATTGGTTTGGGTTGTCTGCCTCTAGTCTGCTTCCACGCTGGGGAAAATATCCCAAGTCAGTTTTGGTGATCACACATACTAGCAGCCAATACATTTAACCTGAAGGCCACATCCTCTTAGCCTGTCTCCTCATCTAGCTTTCACTCACCTTGGGCAATCCCCATTCTTTTCCCTAAACCAATTCCAAACATAGCCCCAACCATCTTACTTCATCCGCCTGTAAACTTCTGTGATCCACACTGTCTGGTCACAAGATCTCTGTTCTTGCTTTTACGCAAGCCCTTTCATAAGAAAGTTCCAGCTTGTGCTGTGGGATCCACAGACAATGGCTGCATCCATGCAGGCATGGGACAGTTAAGCCATCAGAAAATACCAAATACTCCTGCAGCTTCTGGGCTGTGCCAAGATTTGTCCTTTTCTGAGTACATTTTTTTCTTGCTATCTCTGCTTGATAAATGTCTACTCATCCTTCAGAGTCAAGCAGAAATGCCGCTTTCTCCTCCCCACAGCTTCTTCTTCTGTGCTTTTTCCAAACTTAGAGGTGATTTGGACACATCCTCACTTTCGTCAGAGATCTTCTTACTTGTGCCACACTGGCACACAGCTAAGACCCTATATTTTGGCTCCGTGGGTTAGAAGTTGCACAGCTTATGCCTAGTGCCTGGACTGCCTCATCTCTGAAATTATGCAGAATGAAGAAAGTTAGAACATGTGGTATTAGAAGGGAAATCTGGATCCCTCTTGAAGTACTTACTGGCCCTTAGATTGCCATCGGTGGTTATACTCTAGTTTATCAGTGTCTGCCCATCTCTCCATCTCTTGGGCACTTGGGCAGTATAGTTCATCATTAACATCAGGCGATGTTGCCACAAGGGTGACAAATACTAGATCATGTCAAATTGAAACTGAGCATCTAGGAAGGAGAAATCCCATGCGATGCCTGGTACTTGGCCATTCCACTCCATTTTTAATGTATGTCTTACTCCACCAGTCTTCATCAAACCTAACTTACTTTTTGGAAAGAAAGCCACTGAGATGGAGGAATGACACCTCCAAGGACATGCAAACCTCATCGGGCTGCTGCAGAATGAAGGAAATGGGACCAGACATATTATTTCTTCTTTTATTAAGGAGAAAAGGATTGTGCCATTGTTATACCCTCGACATAGTTTTTAACTCAGAAAGCAATCTGTGTATTGTGTTTTGAATGTTAACTGCCCCATCAGTCTACATATTTAAACACTTCTTCCCAAGAGGATGGGATTGTCTAGGCAAGTGGCGAAGTCTTCCAGAAGTGGAACCTACCTGGGAGAAATGGGAGGGCCTTAGGTATTTGCCAGTTTGCACTGCTTCCTGATCTACCCAGATGAGCCCAAGATGCCTCATACTTTTGCCACAACAGTGGAAAACAGCACCCTTTTTGCTAGGAAGAAATGTACCCTCAATCTGTAAGCCCAAATAAATAAATCCCTCCTCCCTCCCTCCCTCCCTCCCTCCCTCCCTCCCTCCCTTCCTCCCCCCCTCCCTCCCTCCCTCTTTCCCTTTCCCATCTTGTTAGTTTTTGGTCACAGTTCATTTGTGTAAACTGATGCTCCCGACTGGGACCAAAGTCAAAGGCCCGAGTGTTATACAGTGATGAACACCGTTCCATTCCCACTCCACATGACTGTGTCAAAAGAAGTTATTGGTGTTCAGTTCTGAGATGACATCCAGCATTTTATGGCCACTCAGATGTGGAAAAGGCAGGCCAGGGGGAAAATATAGAAGGAAATGAGGAACGGGGAAGAAAAGGCGCATTTTATAAGCTCAGCTACAGTGGTATTTTATTTAAACAGAAGGCAACAGACGTTCAAGAAATATATAGTGTGTCTGGAAGAGGAATTCCCTGGTCACCATGCATCCTTTCTCACATGCCCCTCCCAAATAAGGCTGGAAAAACAAAAACAGAGTAAAAAACCATTCTAGAAGTTCCTGAAAGAACGAAAGAAATACCGTTAGGGTAATTAATGAGTGACAGGCTAGTTACCCTGGGGCGGGGCAGGAGGAATGAAAGAAAATGTGGCTGGAAATCATGGCTTCGTCAAAGACAAGGTTTTGAAGCTGGAAACAATTTGTACAATGTCTCTTCTGACTCTTTCCTCCATTCTGTTCCCATCAAGTCTGGGCGGGAGCCAGTTGGAAAGGCTCCGTACAGCTGTCCGGATGAGGGTCACGGAGGGAATGGGAAGATTTTAAACACTGGCTCTCGGCATTTTGAAGGCAGGGATCCTTTAGGTCAGTGATATCGGCAGCTTGATTCTTGCAGCCCAGTTGGGAAAATAACAAAATCCGTTCTCTGAAAGACTTTCCAATCTGAGAAGTGCAGGTTTCAACTCCATGCATTTAAGGGCAATAAATGACTTTTCCTTTGCCAGAGGGTTCTAGAAAGACTAACACCGTTTTTAAGGTTCAGATTTCTCTCTAACGAGTTACATAAAAACCCACAACCAGTGTAAATGTCAGCAGGGAAGGGATGTGTTTGGGAGAGAGACCTGTGCAATCAAATCTTGGGAACTGCAGCTAAGGGGTCTTACTGGAAATAAAGGGGCTGGTTTATGACACACAGTGCTGACTGTGATAGCTATTTACATCTCGAGTGGGAGCTTTAGCAGCTTTGGACCGGTTACCTGGATGTGCTAATAGTGGAAAAACAGCACTTTCCAAATATATCCTCCAGCTAAGGGCTGCTGGAACAGCTGCAAGGGAGTGAAGAAAAGATGGGTTGTCCGAAGGCCATTTTGTTCAGATGTCTGCATTTTAAATACCAAAGGTGCCCTTAGGTGCGTGCAGTCCCATGACCCCCATCACCAAGCCAGAAGTATTACACAGCCTTTGCCCTGGACTGATCGACCAGGAACACCTCTGTCACCGCTTATTTTCCAGGTTATTTGGCTTATTTTCCTTGAAGAGTCTTTGGTATTAAACCTCCAGTCTTTGGATCTGTTTCCTGGTGGAAATCATGAACAGGCTGGATTGACTCTCACCTGGAAAATGGCACCACCGGCACAGCTAGGTGCCGGCCTTGAAGTCTACGTGAGTTGTTTCTTCCAGAAATGTTTATAGGAAATCTTAGATTGCAATTATGAAATTCAAGGAGTCCTACACTCTTTGCAGCATCTACATAATAATTTGACTCAAACTGTCACATCAGGCGATTCAAAATTCACTCACCGGATTTACTACAGGCTGCATCTGAGGAAATGAACTGCGGTTTAAAGAGATTCTTTCTGAAGTCTCAAATCCAAAACTCAGAGACCAGTGACATTTATTTGCTAACAAGCAAAACAAGCACACTGCCGCACAACCCTCCGTGTGCTAAAGAAGCCTAATTATGAGCTCAGAGGTAAGGCAAGGTTTTCAGGATGCTGACTTCCCCATTTTACCGACACGTCAATTTTGTTGTTGTGAGCTGAAATTCAGATGGGAAGAAATCAGAACTGGTAGTTAAGAATTATAAAGTGGAAGAGCTTCTGCTGAAAGTGTCAAACATGGGGAAGGAAAAATATTAATGCCAGAAGAAATACAATCACATGCAAATTTAAAGCACACGACGCCAGAAAATGTGGTCACTTGCTCTGCAACTTATGCTCCCCACAGACTTCCAAACTCAAGAGCTCAGTGTAGGCCAAGTGACTCTGAAGTCCCTTAGTCCTGCAACATGTGTTCATACTTTCAAACGGAACCTTCAGCTTTCCAGTTATAACATCAACACCACGTTCTGATATTCTTTTTCTGAATGGTGGCCTGCGTTGTATCTTTTTTTTTATGAAAGCAAAAGGAATGCTGAGTGTTTTGTTGTTATTATTACTGGGTTTCTTTTTTTGCTTTTATTTATTTTTGTCACCTCAATAAGAACTAAAGTTAGGTGAGAAGAGGAACCTCCATGAGAAAATGGCCTGTTCATCTACAAAATCTATTCTGGTTCCCCTTCCCACGGCGATCCATGTGTCCCTCCTAAGCCCTCCTCGTTACCTACCCTCTCAGGGTCTGAGGATTGCAGCATGATTTTGATCTTTACTTAACAGCAGATGTCCATTTACAAGTTTGTCTTTCTGAGTCTGGATTATTTCACTCAGGATGGTCTCTTCTAGTTCCATCCATTTGCCTGCAAATTTCATGCTGTCATTGTTTTTAACAACTGAGAACTACACCATTGTGTGATGTCTATTCTTTATCCATTCTTTGGCCGAGGGGTATCTAGGCTGCTTCTAATTTCTAGCTATTACGAATAAAGCTGTAATGAACATGGTAGAGCAAAAGGTGGGGGAGATAAGAACAGGAGGAACCTGGTAGGGGGTCAGGAAGAGAGTACTGAGAGAGACAATCAGAAATGGGGGGGCATTTAGGGGGTGATGTAGAAATGTAGTGTAGTGGAAAGTCCCTGGAATCTACGAGAGTGTCTCTAGTAAAGTCTTCTAGTAATGGGGGATATGGAACCAGAACTGGCTATCTTCTATAACCAGGCAGGGCCCCACGCAGCAGGACTGGGCGTCAACCCAGCCACAAAGCCTTGGACCTACCTTCTGTCCTGGCTGCAAGATGTCCTGGGGCAATGGTGCTGCAGAACTTGTGGGAACCGCCAAGCCATGACTGGGCCAACTTGAGGCCCATGCCTTGAGAGGGAGTCCAGACCTGACACCACCTGGACAGTGAGGAACCAGGCTGGATAGAACCAACACAGCTGGGAAAGGAGTAAATGAAATAATTCCTAACGATATTCTGCTACACTCACTGACTGCCCAGCTGACATCAGCAGGGCATCATCCAGCAATTGATGAGAGGGGAAGAGAGGTGGGCAAGGGACTGGGAGGGATAGAAGGAAGGGAAGCTGCTTTGGGGATGCACTGAATCAGAGAAGAATAATGGTGAAAGAAAGAAAGAAAGAAAGAAAGAAAGAAAGAAAGAAAGAAAGAAAGAAAGAAAGAAAGAAAGAAAATGGCCTGTAGGCAAGTCTATGGGGAATCTTCTTAATGAATGATTGATGTGAAGAGCCCAGCTCACTGTGGGCAGTGCCACCCTGGGCAGGTAATCCGGAGTTGAATAAGAAAGCTGAGCAGGCCATGGAGAGCAAACCAGTATGAAGCACTCCTCTATGTCCCCTGCCTGAGCTCTTGTCTCCTTTTCCTGCCCTGACGTCTCTGGATGATGGACTACAAGCTGTAAAATGAAATAAACCATTTCCTTTCCAAGTAGCTTTTGGTCATGGTGTTTATCATGGCAAAAGGAACCCTAACTAAGGCAACGGTCTAGGAGCAGGACTCATATTCTTATTTTTTTTTCTGACTTAAATGTCTAGTCTGGTTCTCCATCATAGCCCACATCAGACACCAGTGTAGTTGTGGGGCTCCAAACCAGGCTCAGGGAGATCAAGCATTGCTGTGCACAGACACCGACTCTCAGAGAAGAGCAAATGATCTGATGTGTATGCATTTTATACTAGAAATAGAGTGACACAAAATTACACCACACATGCAAAACTTGTTTTATAATGTCTTTGGTCATGCGCCTTACTGGGTCACTATACAATTTTAAGGCTGAGCTTATTTTATAAAGTTATTTCACATACTGATTTTTTTGCTTCAATCATCTCTTTTCTCTGTTTCTATTGAAATATCAGCTTCACTGTCACTTGCAAAAGGAAAGAACACTGTTTCCCGCAATGAAATGTGTGTGACAAATTCTTAATAGCTTATAGCATGTAGTGGGAATACAGTACCTTGTGGGTTTATTGATTATTTAATATTTATTTTTATTAATAATGTGCATATGTATACTTCTTTATATGTATGTGCACCACGTGTGTGCAGTACCCATGAAAGTCAAAAGAGGGCACTGCATCCACTGGAACTGGAGTCACAGATAGTTTTGACCTGACCATGTGAGAGCTAGGAAATTTCTGTGTTTTCCAAGTAATCTAGATCATTCGAATAGTAGGAGCCTCAGAAAGGGACTGATGAAGGAGAATGAACTCAGAGAGAAGCCTGGGGTGGTTAGAAACACACTAAAGTTTTAGTTTTAAGACTAAAATGACTGGCCTGCTGAGTAATGGACAAGAGGGAGACTAGTGCACACTGATCTCAGTCATGACGACATCCAAAAAGACACTGAGGAACCTAGGCATGACCACAAAAATGGGAAGAACAAGTGAAGAACAGACACAAACGATGTAACAAGCCACTGTCTAAAGAAGGCAGCCTGTGTACAAAGGGCTTTGTGTCTACGAGTCCTTTAAAAGGCACAAGCACAGCACACATGCACGGCAAATGGCTCTGGGGCTGTTCCACTTCCTAACCATAATCACGAGCACACACATGAGCATCTCTGGGTGCTCGAGCCAGGAGCAGAGGATCTGAAAGCATCACTTATCATGTGTCAGATCTGTGCTAAGCACAAGTGAGTAAGAAATGAAAACAAGACGATGTTTTCCTCTGAAGAAATATTGAATTCTCACTTTTAATGAGTCCATGGCCTCAGAGGACCATGAAAAGGAAGCAAGACTGGTGGTGCCCAGTTTCCTAAATGTGTGCTACGGTGAAAAGAATGGAAATCTCTATCAAAGGAAGCAGAGGAAGGATGTCAGGGATGGTCGGTAACAAATCTAAAATAATCTGGGAGGTGAGTCTCGATGAGGCACTGTCTGGATTAGGTGGGATATGTAAGCCTGTGAGGGATTTCCTTAATTGGGTGAGCTGAGGTGGGACAGCCCCACCATGCACTTGGTCGGCACCATTTCACGGACTGGGTCCTGGACTGAGAGAAAGAAGAGAGCAAGCTGAACTCCAGCAGGCACACATTCATTGTTCTGTGCTCTCGCCCGCAGGTGTTGGACTCAATGGGATCCTTCTGCTCCTGCCACTGTGGCTTCCCAGTAATGCTGTGAGCTGGAATCGGGAGCTGAGACACACTCTTTCCTCCCCTATGTTGTCTTGGCAAGGGCATTCACCACAGCAACAGCAAATGAAACTAGCACAATGTCTAAGTCGTTTACTGGAGCAGATAAGAGAACACCTTGCTGGATGTCAGCAAAGCTGGGAAGCAAATCAAGTACACAGAGGCAGCACAGAAGAGGGGATATGTAAGAGATAAATGGCAGCTCTGTTTGTTTCTTGGGCTTATTTTTCTAGCATAGCAACCCGGGACAGGTCTTCATTCCTCTCTGCATATTATAAAGTGCAGATGTTGAAAATGACTTCAATTAGAAAAACCTAGTCGTGTATTTGAAACTATTAGCATAATTTCTATGCTTAGTGAGTGTTCCACACACAGCAAACACTACAAAACATTGCACAATTGTGATGTTTTGGGCAAAGGAAACAGGCTCCAAAGTATCCCTGCATATGGATTGAGGTGTGGGTAGACAAGAGGGGAAGAAGGACAAGGGATATCCTGCAGGCAGGCAGCTCAGGGCACAACTGCAGAGGTGTTGGTAGGAAAGACACTTTAGAAAAATGATGGTCCCACCCTCCAAGACACACAGGCTTCGTCTTACAAACACACAAAAGTTGGACAGGCCAGGTCAAGGAAAGGCCTTGCACTCTATAAGTAGCTAGAAGTTTATCTTTTTTGACAGTCCATTCCAAATGACAGAGAGCTAAAGATTTACATATGTCTGCTGTGAGATAATGCTCTTGTACACTGTGAAGATTTATCACTCATGTTGGTTAAATAAAAGGCTGATTGGCCAGTAGCTAGGCAGGAAGTATAGACAAGATGACCGGACTAGGAGAATTCTGCCAAGAGGAAAGGCAAAGAGGCAGTCACAAGACAGATGCAGAGGAAGCAAGATGAGAATGCCTTACTGAGAAAAGGTACCAAGTCACATGGCTAAACATGGACAAGAATTATGGGTTAATTTAAGTTGACAGAGATAGCTAATAATAAGACTGAGCTAATAGGTCAAACAGTTATAATTAATGTAAGACTCTGTGTGCTTCTTTGGAACTGAATGGCTGTGAAACCAGGTGGGACAGAAACTTCTGTCTACACATGTTATTGAATTTTAACGATGATAAACATCTTTAAATTTTTCATTAATGAATAGGTGAATGTTTTCATCTTGTTGCCTATCAACACTGTTAGACCACACTGAGATGTCTCTAGCATCATGATTATCTTTCCAGATGGCATACTTGAAACGGATGCTCAGAAATCATTATTTTAACACATGCACATAAGCACACACACATGTGAATGCATACACACCACACATATGCATTCATACACCACACACACAGAACACACACACACACTTTGCAATCACTACTTGAATTCCCTCAAGTCCCCATCTTTCTGAATGCATTCTTTTTCACAGAATTTTGGTCAACTTGAAAGTAAAAATTTTAACTTGTTTTCCTTCTGCTCTCTTTTATAAGTTAATTGTGAATTCTTTATTCTGAGCTAAGTCTTGAGTTTTGCAGACTTAAAACGAGATGCCTTCTCATAGAATAAATAGTCCAGATAAGGAGAGCACCAGCCCGTATTCCATGTACCAAGCAAAACCATCTTCAGAGATAACATCTTATGGTCTTTCTAGGAATTCACTAACCAGGTCCAGAATTTTTTTTCTTGATGCTAATTTCATCATATTTCAGGTAGCTTTCCATGTTGCCCCCAGTTATTAACAATACTGTTATTTCAAATAAGAGTAAAATTCTGTCTGACCCACTTTTGTGTTTTGCATCTTCATATTACTGGCAATTTTCAGTCATGCCAAGATTCCATTCACATATGTAGCCTTTATATTCCTAATATAGTACTTCCTTAGAAAAATATCTGAGCTCACTTGTATAAAGAATATGGAAATCAAAGCATCTTTTGGAATGTATTCTTTTAAAAAGAAAACCTAAAAACTTATGTTTCAAAAACTAGAGGAAAAGCAGTGTTTGGGCAAGCAAGGTGCCACAGCAGATAAAGGTGATTACTTGTGAACCTTATAATGTGAAGTTGATCCTTGGGACACTGCACAAAAGAGAAAGAGAGAAGAAACTCTTAAAAGTTGTTCTCTGACTATCCAAGGTATTGTGTATGCTTATGTGCACACACACACACACACACACACACACACACACACACGAAGTAACTGTAACAAAAAATCTATTATTTAAAAAGCACACTGGACCTAATAACAGTCAAAGAAAGATAACCATAAAGATAAGATCATAATAAATAAAATAGAAAATGGTCAAATCACATGAAAGATCAATAAAACTAAGAGGTTTTTTATTTTAAAGATAAACAAAATAGCTAAACTAAGAACAAAAGATACAGAAGAAAGGAACATTACAGCTGCTAACGGAAGCATGAGGAACCATGATGTGCTATTATGGTTAATTATTCATCAATTAAGTGGGATAGCCTAAAAGGAATGCATAAATTCCCGTCCCAAATAACCTTCTGTTCTAGTTTGCTTCTCTGTAGCAGGGATAAACACCATGACAAAGAGCAATGTGGGAGGAGAGGGTTGATTTCCTCTACATAATGCATTCCATCGGTAAGGGAAATCAAGGCTGGAGCTCGAAGTAGAAACCATGGAGGAATGCTGTGGACCAGCTCACTCCCAGGCTCATCTTCAGGTTCCTGCCTTACATGGGTCAAGCCCATGTGCCTTGGGATGGTGCCACCCCACAGTTCTGTGACCTCATTTAAAAAAATGCCCCACAGATATGCTTATGAGCAATCTAATGGAGTAATTCCTCAACTAAGGCTCCCTCATCTAGGTGTGCCACAGCGGCAAACAAAATTAGCCACCATCACTTCCAAAATGGGCCCATGAAGAAGTAACGGAACTCAATGCAGATTAATTACATGAAAGGAGACTAACAGTAAAATAATAGCTACCAACGAGCAGCCAAGATCCTGGAGGAATATCTGCTGAACGGATTCAGAGAGCAAACTCAAATCTCTTTAAATGCTTTCGAGAGTAACTGAACAAAATCCATGCTCTACGGTCATCATCACTGTCGCCAAAGCCAGATAAAGGCACAGGAAGAGATAAACACAGGCCAGGATCTTAAGAGTCACAGATGCAAAAATTCTCAGCCAAATGCCAGAAAACAGACTTAACAGCGTATCGAGAGGGTTATATACTATCAGCAAATGAGGGTGAGTTGAGTGATATAGGATGATTCAGTCACACCCTCTAGTGATTAAAATCTCAACAGATAAAACACAGAAGGTAGCTACCACATTGCCATAAATGAGGAAGGGACAGAGTATTATTCCTATGGCTATATAAAATACCTCACAGAGCAACTTGAGAGATTACAGGGAGACTTTGGCACCCAATTTAAGGGTACATGGTCTATTATGGTGGAGATGGCACAGTGGGAAGGACAGCTATTTTATGTATGTGACAACAGTGGGTAAAGCATCTGGTTACATAGCATAGGCAACCAGGAAGCCAAAACCTAGACCAGAATCAGGGCTAGTCTATAACCCCAAGGATCACTCTATGTTCCTATATCTGGAACCAAATCCAATAGGTTCCACTACCTGACAAAACAGAATCACTGGCTGGGAATGAAGTCCTCCAGTGTGTGAACCCATATGATGCATCCCATGTCATGGCTGTAATTGTCACACAGGAAAATCCCTCTCATACCCTCATCCCCAAATAAGATCAGGGACAAGAGAAAGGACAGAGAGATAATATCAGAACAAGACAGTTTTCCTGTTTCTGTTTTCAGAAGACAAAAAGTTCTGGATTGAGTCAGCAGGCAAGGAGACAAGGTTTTATATAGAGAAAATCCTCAAAACATAAGCAGAAACCACCAGTACAGATGAGTTCTTTAAAATTTACAGGAAAAGGTTACTTCTTAAGAAGAAAATCAATTTTTATATAGGAACAGTGATCTATTTAAAAGGGAAATCAAGAAAATAATCCCATTTACAACAGCAATAAACACATAGAAAAATGAGCGTTGATGAAAGAGAGCAAGGCCCAAAGAACATTCCATAGTCATCGACTACAAACAGTATTTTAAATGTCCATACTACTCCAGTCTGCAGATTAAACAAAATGCATATCACGATTCCAGTCTTGTTCAACAGAGAAATAAAAACAAATCCTAGCATTAGAAGAGATTCCTAACAACGTGGACAGCAACTATTCATCTGAAAAAAAGAACAAGGTGGGGCACATCCTAACACATTCTACAAAGCTATGGTGATGACATCACTATGGCAGTGACAAAACTAATCACAGTGTTTGGAGAAGTGACGCCAACTCTAAGAGAACTAACTCATTGCTCTTGCAGAGGACCTGAGTTTGGTTCTTAGAACCCATGTCAGGTAGCTCACAATCTCCTGAAACTCCAGCTCCAGGGCATTTGATGCTCTCTCCCAATCTCCAGGAGCACCTACACCCATGTGCACATACCACCCTTACATACACAAATAATTACAAATAGAAAAAAATAAACCTTAAAAGCAAAAAAATGGTGTCTACCAGAGGCTGACGGCTTGGTGTGGATTAAGGGGCAATGAGATTCTGGGGGAAGCCTATACAATTTAGGATAAGAAGAACACTTTGAAGAGAGTGATTGTACAATGTTGGGCTACAGTCAGTGACAACATGTGGTCTTATGTGTCCTGCGATTTGAATTTCCCTGATGGACAAGATGCTTTCATATCCTTCTGGGAAATTTGTTCTTAAATATTTGAGGACAATCTGTCCATTCCATCAGCCCATATATCAACTGGGACACTAGTACTGAGTTGTGCATTAATTCTGTCAGATTAAGAACTGGTCAAGGTTTTCTCCCAACCTGTAGCAGTCTCTTCACTTGACCCTCTGCTTTGCTGTGCAGAATCCCTCTTCATTTCACACAGTCCCACATCTCAGTTCTAGATTATTCTACAGAATTGCTGGGCTCTCATCACAAAGTATATTCATATCTGAGGGTTTGCTGTAATAAGTCTTTCTCTGCCCCACCAGCCAGCTCCCAAATAATGATACAGAGACTTTTTATCACTTATGAAGGCTTATCCTTGGCTTAGACTTGTTTCTAACTGGTTCTTATAACTTAAATTAAGTCATTTTTATTAACTTATGAGCTGCCATGTGGCTTGAGGTTTTTACCTCTCCTTATGCATGCCCTGTTTCCTCTGCGTTCACCTGGCAACTCCCCCTCTATTCTTCCCAGAGCTCTTTCCCCAACTTAACAATAACAAATTGTAACCAACCACCCTAAATGATGACAAAAATCCATAACACACCAAATGACCAAAACAGCCCACCCCAACTCTTGGAAATGTGGGCATCATGTTCTCTATACTGCTTCCTGTTTTATAGGGGTGACAGCCTCTCTAGGGAACCCTGAAAAATGAGATAATGGTCAAGTCCTGGGAGAGCTATATAAATCATTTGTTTTCCAGTCTCTGTATGATTGGAAAGTGTAGGGCCTATCTGAAGTCTGGATAGAGTAATGCATGAAGCTGGACTATCTTTGTAGCAGTTTTGAAATTGCTTTGGATGCAGAATGCTGAGAAAATTGCAGCACAGGCATTCTGAAAGGCTGGATCACCTGGGCTACTTGTCCTTATTGGTATCTGATCCTTTTATTTCTGAAAACACACAGACTTTTAAAGATAACATATATATCTGCAATAACACAAGTATAGAATGTGCAGTGTGCACAAGTCAGTTAAAGATTTTTTTGTTCTATGTTTGAGCAGGTAAAAGGCATTTGTCAACTTTATAAGTTTGTTTGAACTTTATAACCAAACTGTAATATAAATCTCTACCCATGTCGTGTGAAAGGATGGCATGTAGTAATAAGTTAAGAGGATTCTGTAGCCAACAATATTTATCATGTCACATCCAGTCTTGGAGTTGATACCATGTAAAAGGATCAGTTTATATATCCCCTGTCTCATAATTTATCTTTTGCTCCTTTTTTTTAATGCTTGTAGCCAAGATCCTTAAGAGGTCTCCCCTGGTCAAATCTGATCTTGATTAACTTTTGAAGAAATCTATAGCTTTTTGCTTCTCGTAGAAACAAAAGTGTGACCTCTCCCCTGATGCAACACATTGATTGACTTCTATTCTGAATCAAAGACATCTCTAAAGTATATAGGCTGGTTTCATTTAGCAGTCCTCCCCATAATCCAGTGTTTCTCAGCATCTTATATCTTATAACTCATTGGCATTTATAAAATTCAAACTCAAGAAAGTACCATACAGTATTCAGACATCCTGTATATTTCCCGTTTTTTCATGGTTTAATTTTCATGGCTAAATTCAAGACTTTATTATTTTAAAGCCATTTTCATGCTGTCTATACCCATTTTCTTTAGTGTCTAAGTATATTTTTAAACACACCTTACACATGTGTGAGGTTTTCTGTGTCTGGACCTGGCTTTACTAAGTGCCCACAACATTTTTCTGATCACAACAGACAAATCTTAAACTGCTGTGTCAACTGCCGCATAGCTCAGCTTAGCACATGTCACCGATGCATGGCACTGGCAGCTGGCTCAAGCCCGCAGGCAATGGTCAGCAGCTGCACCTCTGCACACCAAGCACTGGCTCACATGAGAGACTGCAGTACTGGGAATCTATGTCTCTCTCCTTGTCTAGAACTTCTCTTAGCTTTCCCAGGCCCTGTGTTTGGATATTTGAGCCCTACATTAGGTGCCATTTGTGATGAATCTTTCTCTGTCCTACCAGTCAGCACCCAAATAACGACACAGAGATTTCTTATTAATTATGAAAGCTTGGCCTTAGCTTAGGCTAGTTTCTAACTAGCTCTTATAACTTAAAGTAGCCCATTTTTATTCATCTATGTGCTGCTATGTGGATAATGGCTTTTTACCTCTCCTCCTGCATGTCCTGTTTTCTCTGCATCTGCCTAGCAACTCCCCCTTTCTACTTCCCAGAGCTCCTTCTGTCCAGAAGTCTTGCATATGCTTCCTCCCTAGCTATTGGTCATTTAGCTTTTCATTAAACCAATCATAATGATGTATATTTCCACAGTGTAATCAAATATCTTGCAACAGTTTGCATATGTTAATTAATAAGCTTGACTTGGCATCCAACAAAGTACATAGATTACAAAATTTGTGTGGGGACTGAAGATAGAGGTAAGGGTAGAGCTCTTGTCTGGTATGAATGATGCCCATGGATTCAAGCCACAGTACCTCAAACAAATTATGGTAGTCTATAAGTATATGTGTACATGTGTGTGAATATTTATGTGTTGTAAAAATGTGTGTGCATGCATGTGGAGGACAGAGGTCAAACTCTTATGTCATTCTTCAGGTGCAATCCCACTGATTTTGTTTTAGAAACAGCATCTCTTATTGGCCTTGAACTTGCTCATTCAACTGGCAGCCAGTCCCAGTAACCTGCCAGCCTCCCTCTCCTTAGCACCAGGACTGCAAGCAGGTATCACTAACTGTTTTGCTGGGGTTCTGGGGACAAATTCTGTGCTTGCAGAGCAGGGACTCTATTGGTTGAGACAGCTCTCTAGGCCCAATTTATGCAATTTCTATTTGTTAATCTAAAAAGTAATGCATAAAATATGATAGGAAAGTACATTTCAAGCTTCTTGCTAATTTTCCTTTATCAGCTTCCACAAGACATAGTATCATATCCCAGTTGTCAGTAGATTCCATTATATTTGGTTTCATGCTTGTGGTTGCCACTCACAAACATGGACTTGCAGTGACCTGGCCCAAGGGCAGCATCAAGCCTTGGTGACGCACACATTACCCAGGAGGTCATTTTTTCCACCACTGACTGGAACAGCTCAGACATAACCTGGGCAGAGCATCAGTCCAATTCCTGGCCATCAAGGGAAGCATTTCCTTTCTAAACTCAGAAATGGAGTTTGTGTTTCTAGGGTGGATTGAAAGGTCACAGTCTCTGTGTGCCATATGTTCTGTGAGCTCATGGGAACTGGGGATTCTGAACACAAGGTACTACATACTATTTGGAGAACCAAGATTGAGTGAAACCATTCACAGTCCAGAGAGAGCTTCAAGTAACCCCTTAACTCTTCAGTGACATCCAGATGAGAAAGCCTTCCTGTTCCCTTCACTGTCTAAACAAAACCTCTGGCAACATCAAAGCTCTTGGCTGTCTTGGAAGAAGAGAGTAGCTGAACCATGTTGTATATAATCATATCCACTGCAGAAGTTCTTCAAAGTACTAGAAATGGAACACCACACCCAAGTTATTACTACTAACTGTGGGGCTGAGGGAAAAGGAAACGTAGCTAGAATCTAAACATTATAAGAATCTAGACTCAAATGTAGCTGGAGTATTCTAGAATAAGAACAAGGAAGTAAACATGGACTCGAATTTTGATGCTGAAAGACAAGGACTAGTGTGTAGAGATCCCCTTGGAGCCCAGGGGGCAGGAGTCATGATGTAGCTTTCAGTTCAGAAAGCAGAGTGCAACTCCTGCTGTTGTTCTGAAGAGGCAGACTGGTCCTGGCCTCTCCTTCCTCTTCCTCTTTCTCTCTGTATTTGTCTTTCTCTCTCCCCTCCCCCACTCTCTTTATCTCACTAAAACTCCCACAAGGCAAAAAGATAGCAGAGTGCTTCTTAGATGGTGGGAAACTGTGTGGGTGGGGAAGAGGCTGAGAAAAACCAGATTGCAGAAGTCAAACAGATTTCAGCAGATGCTTGACTTCAAGACCTAGAATTTAGACTGGGCATAATCCTACCTCCTTGGGTTTGGATTCCTGGGTTCATCCATCAAGAAGATAGTGACCCCAAACACTCTGGACACTAAGTGGAAGATATTTAAAGAAAATAAGGGAGCCTGGTTAAATAATAGGGATAGAATGGGCTCTTTAAAGGTATTAACCTTTTCTCCGCTGAGCAAGCTTGGGAGGTGAGCCTGTAAGAATAGAGAAAGATGGGAAAGCGTGCTTGCTGGGAGAACCAGGCACTGAGAGTGAGCCCTGCCTCCTTCTGGGAGTCAAACCAAGAGAGCATCAGCCACACTTGGACTCTCTCCATCCACCATTTCATGGCTATCTTCCCCACTTACAATGTATTAAACGACTGCTTACATTAAAGTTATCACTGGTGGAAACCTGGGCATGCGTTTATCATAGCAGAAGTCCAAAATGCTGTTAGGAACAAAATGAGCCCAAACTATTTTCCAAAGAAGCCTATGCTTTGAAGGCACAATTACCATGTGTTTAACACTGGTATTAAGTGACAAGCAGGACCAGAAAGCCCAACCAACATTGCTTATGCTACCATGGACGTAGGTGGATTGGAGTGACTCCATGTTTCCTTCAAACTGTCTGCCTTTATATAAACTCCAGATATAGTGATGTGCTGAGTCTGTTCGTCACTGGTAACACACAGCAGGAGCACTGCAGTGGGATCACTGCTGCTAATCCCCCTCATGAGAATTATCTGGGACCCAAAGGAAAGAGCTGAACAATAGAGATCTATTTCTGTGAGTTAGGCAGACATCGTCTTGTGTTTCCACCATATTAATTTTGACATACTGCACAGCGCCTCTGGCTTTGCTTCCCATCATATAAAAGGGGACGTTAAGCATTCTTCAGTTATTTCACGCCCATGACGAGTTGCAGGTGCACAGGTGATGTGCAATTGTTTCCTTCCAACTGGAAGAGCCCCTCCTGAGCGGGGAGGACTTCTGGGACCCTTACAAAGCTTGAGGACGCTGGAAAGTTAACCCTAGCAAGGCCGGCTCCCAGCTGGCATATGCTGTGAACAACCGGGCAAAGGAGACTCTCTAGAAGAACAAGTTGTGCAGGGAACACTATGAAGGCAGCTGCAATGAGTCATCACTCATGCTGGACTGGGGTTTGGCGTGATGCAGAAGCCCTTGATTCATCCATGCTGATGCAAATAACATTAGTAAATTCCCTGGTTCATTAAGCTAGGCCTGAATGGATCCATTTTTGATCTGTTATCTGCACCATATGTAGGGTGACA
Organism: Microtus pennsylvanicus; assembly: GCF_037038515.1. Classification (NCBI taxonomy): domain Eukaryota; kingdom Metazoa; phylum Chordata; class Mammalia; order Rodentia; family Cricetidae; genus Microtus; species Microtus pennsylvanicus. Next base: position 7,433,625 of record NC_134581.1, on the reverse strand, counting down.
CACAAACAAATGTTTGCTTAGACCTCACCAGGAAATTGCATATAGCCAGCCTCCAGTGATACATAGGGAACTAAGCACGCTGGTTTTAAAGAATCGCTAGTCTTACAGCCAAATACTACACCTCAACCACACACATTTGCTCTCTGATGCAGCATTAGAGGGCTAGGAATGGCAACCTTGATGGGGACCAAGTTACACAGTGTGTTCATTTTAGCATATCCTCTGCCACCATAGCCAATGGCTATCACATTTAAAAGACGACACATCTCATCATAAATTCATTCTGCACTCGCATGGTGAAGTATGGCTTCTCTACTGAGAAAATCAACTGAGGATTCCATTTCTAATCCATGCCATTAAAATCCATTTCCTCTTCATCTTTTTTCTCCTCCTCTTCCTGTTCTTTCTTCTTTTTCCTCCTCCTTTTCTTGATTCTTTTCCTCCTTCTCTTCCTATTTTCGGTCCTTCTCTTCCTCTTAATCTTTTTCTCCCATTCTTCCTCGTCCTCTTGCTCCTCCTCTTCCTTGTCTTCCTCCTCCTCCTTTCCTCCTTCCTCCTACTGGGCAGAATGGCTCCACCTCTTGCTCCTCCTAATTTTTTCTCAACTCTTTATCTGAATCCAGGATCCTTGATGGTATTATCTATTTCACACAGTTTACTGCTGGCTGGTCCCACTAATGGAAGGTGGTGTGAAAACTCCCTGTCCTAGCTTTAGAGAATGAAGGAGAAACTCAAGACAAAAGATCTGGTAAACAGTTATGCCTCTGGGGTTAATTCATGAGGTTTCAAAAGACTATGAGTTCTATGGGTCAGTGGAAGCAGCACAAATCTTCCCAAAACATAAGGCCATCCCCCAACTTTCCATATTCCTCATATTTTCACCAATTCATGCAGAATACTCTCTTGTTGTCTGGTGAAGGTCGCTCATAAGCTGGAGCCATGCTGGGACAGATACACTTTATAAGGTTTTTGAAATTTTCCCTAAAAATAAACAAAGCCAGAGCCTTGGCTTTAAACAGAAACTTCTAAAGCTCATGGGGAAAGGAAAGAGAATAAGGACTGGACATCCCATAAAGATGGATCTAAGTGGCATTAACTATCCATATTGATAGGACTAACAGCTGGAAAGTGAAATTGATCCAGGGTAGAAGGGTTAAGTTTCACACGCACTGTAAATATGCATCATACATCACGTCAATCCTGCTTAAGCAAGATCTTTTTAAAAGTAGTGTGCACACGGGTGCTCATGTGCACATCAGTAGACCCTCGATCTCTTGGCACTGGAGTTGCAGGAAATTGTGGGATGCCCAGCTTGCTGTATGGCTGCGGGGATCTGAACTCTGCTCCTCTATAGAGCCATCTCTCCAGACCCATAATCAAGCTTTTACATAGTTGCCACACACGCAATACAAACTCATTATTGCTGTCTCAGATCCTGTTTCCCAAAAGAAGAAAAACATAAGGAGCCCGGCAGCAACCTAAGGCAGGAAAACCTCCTCAGGACATCCCTGCATAGCAGAATCCTCATCAGGAAGGAGTGTAGGGATTTTGCCTGGAATTTCTTTTGAGGATAACAATCCATTAAGCAAAAATAGAAACTTTCAGGCAAATATTGAAATAAATATTTAAAACGTCTCTTAGAATAAAAATACAAGTATTTTTCCACTTGTGATTTATACAGTGACACCATGACAAACCCAAGTGAATCTATATGTATATATATATTTATTAATGTTAAAATATATATTAATTTTAAGTGATATACACACACACACATTCCACTTGGAGTAAGCCTCATTTATTTGGAAAAACAGGAGAAGATGGGATGGGTCTGTAGCTGAGTAGGAGAATGCTTGGCCACAGGAGTAAGCTTCTAAGTGCAATTCCTCGAATCACAAAATAAGAAAAAGGGAAACAATGGAAGAAGGAAAGAAGGTGGAGGAACTCTTAGGCTGATCAGGTTTCTTCTTACTAAAGCCTTCTTGATTTAATCACTCGTGTCTGTCCCTGTGAAATAACACAGTACTTCTCGCAATTTCTTCATACCTTAAACACACAAGTAGAGATTTTCTGCTCTTGGACCTCTGTCACTGAGATGATCTCATGGGAAACTTTGAAAAAATTTTAAGTCACATTATTTTTTTAAGATTTATTTATTTATTTATGTGTGTGTGTGTGTGTGTGTGAGAGAGAGAGAGAGACAAAGAGAGAGAGAGACAGAGAGAGAGAGAGAGAAAGAGAGAGAGAGAGAGAGAGAGAGAGAGAGAGAGAGAGAGAGAGAGAGAGAGAGAGAGAGAATAGCTACTAGCTCATAAATGCCAGAAGATGATGTTGAGTCCCCTGGAGCTGTAGTTATAGGCAACTGTGAGTTGCCAGATACAAGTTCTGGGAACTCAGCTTGGGCCCTGCATGAGCAGTACACACTCGTCACCACTGAGCCATCTCTACAGCTGCCTTAGTTGCGGTGATTTACTTTATTTTGGGAAGCCACCATAACCTCAGTAGTTACAATTTTTTTCTGCTTTAGTGAAAGGACTCCTAATAGCAGGCTTCCCAAAACGTCTCGTGTGTTTCAGCCAATTCTGCCACTTGACTTGACTCTTTCCATCTGGGTTGTGGCTGTGTATCACATCACCCTGGGCCCCAGCGCTCACTATCTTCTCTGTCTCTAGTGTCCCTGAGGTCTTCTGTTCTGGGCTCTGGATTTTTTCTATTCGGGGCAACGTCTCAAAGTGCACACAGCTGTGATTGGCAGCTCTGGGTGTGCATTGTTTATTAGGGAATCAGTGTCTTGCTGTAGACACCAGAGAGAGGCTTCTTCAGCAGCTGCAGGAGCCCCACTGCCTTCCCAGTCAGGGCTGAAGTCGGTAGACTGAGTAATAGGTCTTTCTGGATGCTGAGCAATTCAAAGAAATGGGGTTGAGAAACAGGGAGATGACCCAGTGTGTAAGAGCACTCGCTGTTCACACATGCCAACCTGACTTTTAACCCCCAGCACCCATGTAAATTGCTGGGAGTGGCTTGTGTCTACAGAGACAGAAGAACCATTGGGGCTTACCAGCCAAGCTCCAAGCTCAGTGAGAGACACTGTCCCAAGGCGTGAAAGCAGAGATGCAGGGCAACACACTGACTACTCCTTGAACCTCTGGGCGTGCACGCATTAGACATAGACGTGCACAAGAACAACACACACATCCACCATGATCACACAAACGCAGAATGAATTGATAAATAATAGGCTAAAATGGCTTGCCTCTCCCCTAGCAGAATTAGAAGGTGAATAAGCCTTGCCGTTTTCTCTTCTTCCCCAACACGGGGAAGAAGCACATGGATGTTTTTAATGGTCCCGTGAACAGAGTCCACAAATGTTTCGTTCGCAGTATTTTATGGATAATGAAACGGTCCAGCTGGCTAATGGCCACTTGTTAAATGATGACGAATGGCACGGTCATGCTTCAAAGTCTGTTTACGGTTTTACAGGTTTCTATTTTTGTCGGGTTTGCTACGCACATGAATTTTTCGCATTCATACCCCAGAGTTCTCATATCTAAACTAAATGGAAGGAAAATAATTGGCTCAATAGCAATGAGATTAACAAATAAGTTAACGTGTGCAAGGCAAACATCAGACCGTGTGACTCTGGGGCCTGTCCTACATGTTCTCTGCTTTGCCATTTACAGATGCAGCAACAAAGCAAGACTCGAGGGTTTTTTTTTCTTCTCTGTGCTTTTGAACTTGGAAAGTAGCAGTGCAGAGTGATCAGGATCACAGAGGGCGAACAAAGGAATATTTTCTTTCCAGGGCCTATCCAACTCAATCAGAATGAATCCTACCACCTGCCATTGCAAGGGAAGGAGATTTTCCTCACAGGCATCGAGTTGACAGGCCATGGGATCACACAGCCAGCCACACAATATGGGAAAAAGAAACATCCTTTAAACACTTCCCGGTCAGCCATTAGCAAAGCCCGAGACACGTGTGTGTTCTACACGTAACACGAACTCATAACCACACCGTGTTTCCTGTGTCTACCGCACAGTTCTCAGCCCGAGATGTGTGTGGCTTCTGCACTTACACGAACTCAGAACTGCACTGCGTTACCTCTGCCTACTGACCAGCTCCCACAAGCAGCGCCAAAGGCTGAGCCCAGGGAAGTGTTTACTTGATCTCCACACCACCACTTGACACGTGGTGACTGCATGCAATATGTATTCTGGGTTGTAGCAGCAACAGGCTAATTTGACAGTTGAGGAAAAAGACGTTCAGAAATATCAAATAATTTATATTAGAAAATTTAATATTATTACTTGCATAGCTCCTTGGTGGAAGTGTCAACTGAGAAGTCTTGGGAGTGCATCTTTTTTTAAAGCTCCCCCATGGCTGGGGATGGAGCCCCGTCCTTTGTGTGTGCCATTAAACCCACTCTACCACAGAACTATGGCCCCTCTTTATACTTGAAGGTATCTTTCTTTATATTTGGATTTTTTCTTACTTACATGATACTGAATACTAAAAAAATATTAAAATTATATTTGCTTATTTTCTTTATTTGTACATGTGTGTATTAGTGTATGTGTGCTGTACTACATGTGTGCAGGATTCTATGGAGGCCAGAAAAGGGCGTAAGATTCTCTAGAGAGCTAAAGATATGAGCCTCTAGGTGGCTGCTGAGGGCCAAACCTTGGTCCCCAGCAAGAGCAGTGAGCTCACAGCCAGTGAGACATTGCTTCAGCCCCAGTGCTAATGTGTTTTAATCATTTTACAGGTCCATATGCACTGTGTCTGAGCACATGCACGGTCAGATTTTGCATATTATTTTAAATGTAGGTTCATATTTAGAATCTCTCATTTACTTAAGAGTATGGATGAATGAAAATGGATACTCAAACCAGAAAAAGGGGTGATCTCAAAGTGATAAAATAAATCATCTAAGTTGTAACTGTCTACATTTCAAGATTAATTTGGTGAAACCCATTTGTCAGGAGGCCTCTGGCAACCCGGCACTGTTCATAGACTGTGAATCTTATGGGCAATCACATTTGGGGTTCCCACTGCTGGGATGCCCAATGATCCATGTGGGACAGTACGGCCCTAGAATTAAAGTCACCTCCTGGAATTGCGCTGTGGACTCAACACCCCAGGAATAAGAAGTCTCTCGCCCTGTTGGAGGAGATCATGAGTCAGATAATGGTCACAAGAGCAGCACATAGTTATGCACATACCCACACACAGAACCACACAGGATACACAATAATTTTTAAAGATCAAAAATAAGGGGTTAGTAAAAGTCATTTTATGATTATGATTTAAAGATAACACTACTAACCAGTTATGGTGGGATGACACATCTTTAACCCCAACAGAGGCAGGTGGACCTCTATAATTTCCAGGCCAGCCTGGTCTACAAAGCAAGTTCCTGAACAGCAAGGGCTGTTACACACAGATACCCTGTCTCAAAAACAAACAAACAAGCAAAAAGGCATCATAACTCAATCATTCTGATTTTAAACTATTTAACATTCCATTCTAATTACTAAAATCTACTTAATATGTATCGTCTTTCCATGTGCAAAAGCACTGGGAAGTGAGAAGCAGTTATTTGAAAATGTCACATACAATTTTATGCTTAAAATACCAATGCTGCTTGTTACACTTAATGCTTATAGTCATTTTTTATTACTTTTGCCTAATATGAATGCAGTAGTCAATACAAACAATGGATCGAGCATATGGCTCCCCCAAAACATGAGACCCTATGCCACTTGCTTATTTCAGAAATTTCCCAGTTTAACATTGAATAAATAATAACAACAACAACAACAATAATTGTTGTTACTGTTGTTTACTGTCCTGGTACTGGAAATAGAAAATCCGTAAGTATGACTTTGGGCAGGAGAACAGCCTTTGGTTATCTGATTGAAGAATTAGCAAAGTACCATCACCACCTTGGGGATTCTATACATGTGTGTCCATCCCATGACCCCAGGATATTAATGAATGTGACCCAGCACAACATCATAAACCTACTTGAAATATTGGCATTTTGTTTGTTCATTATTTTGGGGTACCTTGTTTGCATGAGCCTCTGTGTGAACTTGGTAGATGACAGTATGGTGTTGAAATGTACAAAGGTTAGACGGGAGAACACACGCTGAACAATGCATAGCATGATAGCCTGACTGTAGACAACCTAGTCCCTACATAAACTAACCTTTTGGAAATAAAACTCACAGCTGATATCAATGCCCAGAGAAGCCCACCGGTTGCACATGCTCAGTAATGGTGGTAAGTCATAAGATGAATTTCAGAGTAGACAAGTGAGCCATGAGAGAACTTCTAAGAAAATCTCACACATTGGCTATCACACAGAGAAAAGTATTTGTCTAAAGTAAAACTGTTTGGGCTTTTTTAATTTATTTTTTTTTTGTAATCTAATCCCATTATTTGAAAATTGAATAAATGTGCTTTTCAGACCATTTTCCTTCAAGAGCTTCTTGCTCAATAGACTGTGAGCCCACCTGGTGGAGGTGCCTCGTCCTCTCAAAATGCAACTCCTCAGACTCATAAATTTCACAGAACATTTATTTCCGCTCATGCTGATTTCAGAAAATAAAAGGCACTTGAGGAAAACTCCCCACAGCACGCTGTCAACTGCCCCCCTCTGCTTGAGCTGTTTTGGTGGAGGACCTCAGGGTAGCCGTGCTACCAGCCTGAATTAAATAGTCCCACACACACGCACAGGAGCACCCCTGCTCTGTGCTTGTCAGTGTTCCTGGGGCAGATGCAGACTGTACCTCACATTCTTTCCTGACTGTTCCTAGCATGACAAACACAGCCGCATTTTCCCTTCAGGCTCATGGGACTTAGCACAAGATCCCACAGCTCCCCTCTGTGCTATACAAACAAGTCCCATTAGCAACTAGGACAGAAATGAAAAGTCAGTTGACTAATTCTAAACCCATCCAAAAGTATGGCTTCACATTCAGTCACCTAAAAAGACATTTAAAAATATGTAAACCTGGGAAGCTGGGTATAGGGGCACATCTTTTAATCCCAGCACTTGGGAGGCAGAGGCAGGCCGATCTTTGTGCACTGTGGGCCAGCCTGGGCTGTATGGTGAGACCCTGTCTCGAAAATAAAATAAATACATAAGCATGTACTATGGAACAATAGTATTGTACCCTATAAAGATTCGTAACCTATATTGGTTTAATAAAACACTGATTGGCCATTAGCCATGTAGGAAGTATAGGCAGGGCAACCAGAATAGGAGGATTCTGGGAGGAGGAAAGGCTCAGTCTGAAGTCATCACCCAGATGCAGAAGAAGCAAGATAAGAATGCCTCACTGATAAAAGGTACTAAACCTTGTGGCTAACCCAGACAAGAAATACGGGTTAATTTAAGATGTAAGAGTTAGTTAATAAGCAGCCTGAGCTAATAGGCCAACCAATTTATAATTAATGTAGGCCCCTATGTGTTTCTTTGTGACTGAAAGGCTGCAGGATTGAGCGGGACAGAAACCTATGTCAACAAACATGGGGTGGGTGGTGAGATGGCTCAGGAGATAAAATATTTCCTACTCGGGCATGAAAACCTGAGTCTAGATCACTAACACACCAGGGAACAGAATCAGCTGTGGCAGGGGACATATCCAATCCCAGCACTGGGGGAGGTAGAGACAGAGAATCCTAGTCCATGGTGGCCAGCCAATCTAGTCAATGATAGGGTCCAAGTTCATTGAGAATCCCTGCCTTAAAAACTAAGAGGGTGGAGTGACAGAGGGAAATACCCAAAGGCTCCCTCTGGTCTTCATATGCATGAGGTGAGTAGATACCACATACACAAACCCCACTATATATATATATATATATAGATAGATATATCTATATATATATATATAGATATATATAGATATAGATATAGATATAGATATATAGATATATATAGATATTTATATGTATTTATGTGTGTGTGTATGTATAAACATGTATATAGAAAAATATATAAACACAGCCATGAACTGCTTCATGGATCCAATAGCAAAGCCACATGCCTCTCTCTAGAACAGTCCAAATGGCTCTCAGCTCTTACGTGAGGTAGCATAGCAGGTAGGAGTACATCCTCTCCAGAAGACAGTTCTCTAATGCTACTCATAAAGAATAAATGACATGGCTTGTGGATTAAGTCACTACTTTTGGATAGTACATTCAGCTGTGACTTTTTATGTATATGGGCACTTAGCCTGAATGTACATATTTACATCTCATGTGTGCAGTGCCACAGAGGCCGAAAGGGATATTAGATTCCCTGGAACTGGAGTTATAGGCGGTTGTGAGCTACCATGTAGGTGCTGGGGATGCAACTTGGATCTTCTGCAAGAACAACTGGTACCCTTAACTGCTGAGCCAACTTAACTTCAGTCCCTCAGCTTTGATTCTTAAGAATCCAACAAAATGTCAAAGGCAGCAAAAAGCTTCCTCAAATATAGCTCAGTCAGCCTATGGTGGTGAGGTATTTTCCACTCTGAGTGGCAAGCTAGTGTTCTGGGCACATTCTAACCATGTCTATGCGTATGGCAAGGAGACCTGGAGACTTTTCTGGAAGATCCATTACTCATTCTCAAGGCTCTAAATACAATGTCTGCCAGAAAGAAAAATGGAATGGAGTAAGAGGTAGAAGAAAAAGCAAAACCAGCCTTTAAAAGCAGGGAGAGGCACAGACACCAAGTCATTAAAGACCCATACCTTGTGCTGAATAGCTTCTTTCATTTTCCTGGAAAACTATTAAATTAGCGAATATACTGGGCCCAGGAGAAAAACTCAGAGGGATGGACAAAAATATTTTAATATGAATAAAAATAAATAAATGAAGAAAAAAACAAACCCAAGACAGAGCAGAAGAAGCTTCAGTCATGAACAACGCCTCTTCACCCCCGTGTTTGGCTGTTCTGGATGAACTGTGGTCTGTTCGTGAAGACCCCTATCTGAAGCAATGGTTTCCTTTGTTGAGCAGTTTCTAGTCATTTGGGTCGAGGGTGACTGTTTTGTTTTACTTTGGTATATTACACAGAGTGGAAACTCTTTTACACACTACACAAGAAACAAGAAGCCTAAAATTAAGAGATACTTAAAGAGTTCTGAATGGCTCTTCTAAAAGAACAACATACGTTTTCTGCTGCCTGGCTACTATCAGGGAGCATGTGGGATGCTAAAAAGAAAAAGTACATAACAGAATAAGAACCTTTTTTGGAGGTTAAGGAAGAGTAGAGCCCATGGGCTGACACACAGAGGCCAACTGATGCCTCTGTCTGCATCGTGAAGGAGACTAACAGATGTACATTCTCATGCCTTTCAAAACATGAGGACATTCAGCCTGTGTAACCATGTGTGGAAAACTGACTACCTCTTGAAAAAACAGAAATAAATAAATCCTTGTCTTCTGAGAGGTTTGTTGGATTGCCTAACCTCCAGCTAGAAGGAGGCTGTAAATAACTGGAAAGCAAGTGTCTCCGTGAAGATTAAACTCAATTTGTGTCCTCTAAGGACTGTCTCCATGATCCCAGTAATTTAAAGACGAAACCCAGACACCTCCCACACTTTCATCTCTTGCTTTAAGAAAGTGGCTGTGGCCTGGCAATGGTGGCACTCACCTTTAGTCCCAGTACTCCGGAGGCAGAGACAGGCAGATCTCTGTGAGTTCGAGGCCAGCCTGGTCTACAGAGCTAGTTCCAGGATGGCCTGAACTGTTCCACAGAGAAACCCTGTTTTGAAAAACAAATGAGAGAGAGAGAGAGAGAGAGAGAGAGAGAGAGAGAGAGAGAGAGAGAGAGAGAGAGAGAGAGAGAGAGAAGAAAGTGGCTGTGGATAACTCCACTTCTGCTCAAGGTAACAAATGGTATCATCTTCTTCAAACTCAATTACACCTGAAATCATTCGACAAAACAAAATAACATATGGCCATGAGTTCCTGAGGTGTCACAAACAAACAAAATATAGACAAAATTCAAACTAGCTCTGGACTGGGAGATGGCTCAGTGGTTAAGAGTATGGATTTGATGCTCATCACCCACACGGAAACTCACAAACCTCCCAGAGGACCCAATGTCCTCTTCTGGTACCTGTGGGTATTGCATACCCATGGTGCACAGCCTGCTGCCCAAACACCCATACACATATATAAAATGAAATGCAGAAAAATGAAATCAAGTGAATTGTTCTAGGAGCTGAATTTACTTTTTTTTGGAAATACCCCAAATACATTTAAAGAAATGTCAAAATATCAATATCAATGTGGTTTTGCACTAACACAAATATATTTGTATTCCTTCATGATGGCTAGCCTTGGACGTGGTGGGTAAAGAACTTGCTGTCCAAATGTAAGGACCTGAGTTCAAATCCTCAGAGCCCACAGGCAGGAGTGGTGACCCACCTGTAGCTCCAAGCACTAGGAAAGAGGAGACACCCAGTTCTCAGAGAAAGCTGACGAGGTAGACTAGCTGTCTGCTCAATGGAAAAACCTCACTTAGTGAATAAAGTGGAGTGCAATTAAGGATGACTCCTGATATCAAACATGCACACCTATGTTGACATGTGCATGCATACACATATGCCCACAAACATGAACACACACATATACTCATGCAACAAACAAAAATATTGCAAGCCTCCTAGGCAGGGGAGATGGTCAGTAGAAAGAGCGATTGCAGTATAAACAAGACGAGCTGAGTTGAGGCTCCCAGAACCCATTTATAAGTCAGTATGACTGTAACCCCAGTGTGGGAGAGGCAGAGACTAGAGGGTCCCTGGGGTTGGCTGCCCAGCCATTCGAGCTGAAGCAGTGAACTAGAGATTGGGTGAGAGTCCTGCATCAAAAACAAGATGGAGAGCAACCAAGCACATGCTCACCTGTGCACATCACCTGTAAGTCTATCATCACAACACCCTATGAATGAGACCTTCCTGTTGTCATTACCTTCTCAGACAGGGATTCAGTGAGGCTGAGTGATTAAACCTATGCCACACAGCTGGTCAGCTAAGAGGCAACTATACCCCATCAGTAAGACTCCACTGAAGTCATAACCACAGCCTCCAAGTGTTGACACCTCTCCATATGTGGTAATGCATTATTTCATACTCTTCTTATATCGATTTACCTTCATATCACAAACACGTTCCAGGGCTCGACACTACAGATGTCATGATTTCCATTTTAATAGATATACAATAGTTTTATATGCCTTGGAAGTTAGAATTTTCATCTTTTCTGTTTTTCTTAATATAGAGAAAGAAATACACACACACACACATACACACACACACGGTTTGAAAACAGGTTCAAATAAAGTATTTGAGAAAATGTCTGGAGTGACATAATGATATCAAAGCTACGCTCTTGACTGTTCTTTCCACAATGGCTTCTGTAAAAGGCTTGGCTGATTGAAGACAGCACTAAGAGGGATGGATGGATACATTTCCATTAACCAGCAGTGGAATTCCCGAAATGCTACATCTGATACTTAAGTGCATACAAACTATCTCTGTGGTTGCAGAACTTCTCCTGGGGATACTGTTTCTCTTATAAGCCTCTCAAGTTTGATGTTTTAAGATTTATTCTTGTTTATGAATATGTATTATGTATCTCTGTGAGTGCATATGTGTGCAAGTATTCACAGCGGGCAGAAGTGGGCATCAGATCTCCTGGAGCTGGAGTTACTGGCTGCTATGTACAGCCCAACAATTCGGTGCTGATAAAGTTTCAAAAAACTCAGGTCCTCTGCAGGAGCATCAAGTGCTTTTAACCACTGAGCAATCTGTTCAGGCCCTGAGGTTTGAGGTTTTATTTCTTTTGCTTTTCTCCTGCACCCTTCCTACTACAGAACCTGTGAATAGTCTTCATATTCCATAGTTAGAGTCTCCATTTAGATAGTTTTATTACCATATCATACAAGAAACCCCCTTCTCTACCATGGGTTACACACCTCTTGTATTGATCCCATTATTTCTCCACAGAACTTTCTAAATTAGGTGTTGCAGATCTTTTTGTACACTATGAAGATGTATCATTCTGACTGATTTAAGAAAAAGCTGAATGGCCAATAGCTAGGCAAGATTTTCAGGCACACAGGATTTTGAGAAGAAGAAGGGAGGAGATTGCAGGAACAGAGCAAGCAGCATGGGCACTACCAAGTAAAGGTAACTGAGCCACGTAAACGAGTGTAGATTAGAAGAAATGGGTTAATTTAAATAATAAGTGCTAGTTAGAAACAAACCTAAGCTATCGGCTAAGCTTTCATAATTAATAAGAGATTTTCATGTGGTTATTTGGGAGCTGGCAGGACAGAGAAAGACCTGATACAATTAAGTTCTTTTTCTGGCTTTGTTTTCTTGCTTTCCTTTTGGAGGACTCCAATAATCCTCTGCATTCCTATCGGTGCTTGGCTAAACAAGTTTTTGTACCTTGGCCAGCTCCTGTCTTCTTGGGATTCCTCTACCACTTCCCTTGGCCACTGTTAGCAATTATCAGGAATTTTACTCAAATTGTTCTCCCCAATTTTACCTACTGGTAAGCACTTTTGAGAAGTCTCACAATAACCCCCACCAACAGTAATTAGGAACCAGAGTAGTGACGTCTTCATTTCCTCCACTTGAATTGCAGATTGATGACATATTGGTAGATAGATAGATAGATAGATAGATAGATAGATAGATAGATAGATAGATAGGTGATACAGACAGACAGACAGACAGACAGAGAGAGAGAGAGACCATGCCTCTTTCTTAACCAATAATTCAGTTCTACTCATTTTCCTAAAACATCTTTTCTGAAATACACATAGAAATCACAGAATAATTGCCCCAAACAACATTAACAATAAGAGGCCTATGTTGTATCCAGGATACAATTTTACTTTATTTTATTTAAAAATATTCTTTTTATTTTGTGTGTTTGAGTATTGTACCTCCATATATGTATGAGCATTTGTATGTATATATTTGTATATATGTATGTGTATGTATGTGTACTGTATGTGTGCAATGTCCTTGGAGGGCAGAAGCGGGCATCAGATACTCTGGCCTGGAGTTACAGTTGTGAGATACCACGTTGATGCTGGGAACTGAGTTCAGGTACTCTACAAGAGCAGTGAGTGTGCTTAATGACCAACAGATATAATTTTTAAGTCTCCTAAATTCTGGTGTCTACAGTAACCCTTCCTTGCTATGACTTTATATAACAAATGCAAGCGTATATATAATTGTAAGTCTGAAAATCTTCGCTCTGAACACTGACCTTGCTGGCCATTCCTTTCTCACTTGTTTTATAATTATCATTCACAAGAAAGGAATGTTCTCTTCCACAGTACTATGCATCGACTTGTCATCCTCGGATCTCCTTCCCATTCTCACAGTGCATTCTGCACAACAATGGTCCATCCAAGGATGCCAGGATTCACTTCTCTGCATGTGACCATGTGAGGGCATGTGGACTCCGGAGGTCTGTGTCTTGCGTGTCTTCCTCAGTTGCTTTGCTTGTGTTTACTGAGGCAGGATCTATAGTTGAACCCAGAGCTCACAGGTCTGGCTAATCTAAGGCATGGTGTTTCTTCAGGCTTGCTTGGACGATTCCCCAACTCTGCCTTCCAGATGTGTGACTACAGCTAAGCGGTCATGCTTGCTCATTGCAGGATTAGTTTATTTTCAACCATAAGGTAAACTATTCAAATACAGAACTTATTGGCTGCCGTTCTTTGTCTTGTCCCTGATGCACTCCTGAAATGGTCACAGACGAGTAACACTTTGTTTGGAAAGTTACTGAGATCACTCTGACTACCGCTACCCAGAAGGTCAGGGTACACAGACGAGTACATGAATATCCTTTGCTAAAACTTGTGCATATTCTGTTTGTCTTACCCACAGAACTTGATTTCAGTATTACAATGAATGCTGGATTAAGGGCAAGAAATAATATATGTGACAAGAAGCATTCTAATTTACCAGTCAGCACCAAGTCATATAGCAGTGACTGTATAGATTATGCAAATAATTTAATGTAACCTTTAAACATTGTGAGGGATTCCAGACATGAAGAAGCATAAGCCACAGCCATTGACAAATGATTTCTGAAATATTTTTAGCAGGGAGAAGAGAGAAAGAACCTGATTTAATAATAACCTGAAATCTTGTGAGATATTTATAGCCAAAGCATAGATACAGTTGGCCCATCATTAAATTCATTTTTAGTCAACAAATCTTGTTGGCTCTCTGAAGAACAGAGAAATTAAAGCATAATTTGTCTGGCACCATTTTCCCCTGCACACCTCATTTTTACTTAGGAAATCAATTTGTATCATTGATAATATCATTCAAATCAGACCAACCCCAAGTTGTTAGAAGGTAATTCAGTTTTCTGTGGGAGCAATTTGATACTTGTTCTGATTTGTGATTTTCATTTTGTTTGTTAATGAAAACAATTAATGAGCAGTGTTACCAGAAATACAACCCATCAAAGCACTGACAACATCCCACGGGCTTGCCGACGACCGCATACCATGCTCACTGTGCAGCAGACCTCTGCAGGGGAGGCACCATCGACGGGAGCACAGGCAAGCATCAGAGCAGGCTGACATCACACCTACCTTTGCATTGATTTGTATTCTTGTCAAGAATTGCCTTTGTGGATACAATTTTTCCATACCTGAGGGGAGGGGGGAAGGGGAGAGAGAGAAAAAAAACAAAGCTTTATGTTATTGAAACCCAGTTAAGACATTTAAATGACTCTCATGAACGTTGGGGCACACACTAGTGAGCCCCATTCTCACATCAGAGTGATCTCATCCCAGCTATACTTGATAATATGTGCCCTTCTCCTATAGGTAAGCACTTAGCTGTGCCTTCAGGAATATGCCGTCAGTTAGCACAGGTATCCAAAAGAGGGAACCAAGGTGCAGTGTCCCTTATGGGCCTCCAGGAATAAACAGAGGACATAACCATTAGGCTGAGATTTGTGCCCCCATTATTGCTCAGACCTTGACTGTCATCTTAAACACTTTAGCCCAACTCCTTCCACCCACCACATCTTCTTTTGTAGAACTGAGAAGTTACAGGCTGGGGGTCTAGTTCAGTTGGGAGAGTATTTGCATAAGCGGCGCCCTGGATTCCATCTCAAGCAACCTGCTGGCCAGATATGCTGCTGCACTCAGGAAATGAGAGGTGGTAGCAGGAGGATTCAGAGTCATTCTTGGCCACACAGGGAATGCAAGGTCAGCCTGGCATATGTAAGATTCCATTTCAAACTACTCCTGCCGCTGCTACTATTACTGAAGAAGAAGAAGAAGAAGAAGAAGAAGAAGAAGAAGAAGAAGAAGAAGAAGAAGAAGAAGAAGAAGAAGAAGAAGAAGAAGATGATGATGATGATGATGATTTTCATGCATCACACCCTCCAGTTCAACTAAGCTTTATGTTTTGGGGGTGTCAAGGAGAACACAGTAGTCTAGCTAAACAAATAACCTAGGCATCCTAGGCCCACCTGCCATGGCTCAAATCTCAGTTCCAACTGCATCCTTTTGCCTGGGAAACCACTGAACTCCTTGCACCATTTCAGCTTGCATGGTGACGTTGATAACCATATTTCAATAATGACTCAAGAGCGGCAGAGACAACTCAGTGACTGGCTAAGGGCGGCTGCTCTTACAGAGGATATTGGTTTGATTCCAGCACCCACATAAAGGCTTACAACCACCTGTAATTCCAGTTTGCAAGGATACTACATATCCTAGCCTTAGCCAGCACCAAGGGCACTTGGAGTGCACAGACATACATGCAAGTAAAATGCTTGTATACACACAAATTACAAAATAAATATATTTAATAAATAAATAACAAATTGAATTCCCACTAGCAGCACATAGTTATAGAGAGGAACACCGAATGCCGTCTTCCTTAGTCTTATTCTGAGGGCTGGTGGGGTCTGCAGACTTGCTCAGAGGATTGCCTGGGGCTTCAGGGTTGCTCTGAGGGCTGATGGGGATTACCCGGAAAGCTGAGGACAGTGTCAGGTGCAGAGCATCTGCCTCTACAATAGCTATTCTTCACGGCATCCTCTCCAATCACCTTCTGTAGAGGATCAGTCCCTGAGAATGGTCAAAATCTTCCACTAAGAAATGTGGCCAATAGGGCTGTGGATGAGGCTCCACAGAGTCCTTGACCAGCAGGCACAGAGCTCTGGGTTTAATCCGCAGAACCGCTTAACGTAAACATGATGGTGCATGCCTGTCATGCCAAATATTGGCAGGAGAATCATACGTTCCAGACATCCTTAGCTATGCAGGAAATCAGAGGCTTCTCCTGTGTTCGTTGAACACCATTCTACCATCACTATATACACAGCCTTCGATTTTTATTTCTTACTTTTTAAACAATATTTTTCATAAACCCTGGCCAGCATCATTTGAGGTAGCGCACACCCTCCACGCTGACTCAGAGCTCATGTCCTCTGCAGGATCACTAACAGTTATTATTTCTTGTCCTAAATTAGACTATGATAGACTCTAGATTGCCACTGCAAAACCCTCACATTCTGGTACAAGAGTTGGGGGTATAACTTTTATACTTGAAGCTACCTAACAAGTTTACATTGCTCAATTAAGGTGCTATTTCTGTATTTAAATAATGTTAATATAAAACTGCTTCCTGCTTACCTTATTGCACTGCTAGGTTTTTGTAGGTGTTAGTATTATTGCTGCTCACCACTCTGTTTCCATTGGTTTGGGCTCTGCTCTTTCCTAGGGGCTACATTATCCTGTAGCCATCTACTTGTAACTTTTCTACATGTAAGCCAGTCTTTCCTTTTCGAAAGTGGCAACTGCACACATCACTTCGCACGTTTCCTACTCAGATTTTATCTAACTCTCAAGTTTTCTGCCTGAAGAAAATGTTGGGGAGCACAAAGCTCCTTACGCGCACAGCACTAGGGAAACCAGGAACGCTATGCAAGCAGAGCTGTCTTTTCAATGGTAAAGATGTATAACTTGTTTCCCACCCAGAAGGCTAGGACTGGTTCATAGTTTAGATTCATTGTTCTCAACCTTCCTAACGCTGCGACCCAATGTTGGGCAACTCCCAACCATAAAATACTGTCTCTGCTATTTTATAACTGCAATTGCTCCCCTGTTATAAATCACATTATAAAAATCCATGTTTTCTGATGGTTTTGGGCAACTCCAGTGAAAGGGTTATTCCACCCTCCCTCACTCAAAGGGGTTGGAACCCACAGGTTGAGAAGCATTAACCTCTGCACCATCTGTAGGGCCAAGCCATATCACACACAAATCGGACCAGAGATTCTTAATTGCCTACATGTCTTTTGCATTATCTATATGGCTTAGGGGCTCCCCTGAGCTCTACAGCCATGACTGGAGGAGGCCACAGCACAGATGGCCTCTACACCATCTGTATAACTGTAACCAGGTCAGATCTTCCCACTAGGCCCTTAAGATAGCACATGTAGTCTGCCTTCCAAACCCATCTTCAATAAACCGTCCAGGCCAGTATCAGACTTTAGAGGTTAGAGCCAACATGGACTACTGAGCCATGCTGAACTGGATTATCATGCTGCCTGCCCGGTGTTTTCATAGCCCCCCCCCCCCGACACACACACACACACAGAAAATGACCAGTAAAATCTTATGCTCAAATGCCATCTTTCCAGATTATCCAGATAGATGCTCTCTAGGTACAGGCTGTTCAGGCAAATGGGTGCTTAAAAAATGCGATGAGAAAAAGAGGAGGAAAGGAAGGGGAAAGGCAAAAAAAATTGCTCAAAAGTACCAATAACGCGGTATGCAAGAGACTAAAGGAAAAAGAAAAAAATGATCAAGACGTTTAAAACTAATACACAACAGGTACAGGATCCTTATGGCAAAAATTCTTCTTAATTGGTTTCTACTTTTTAAAGAATTTTTAAAAATACCATCTCTATTTTCTCTCTCTTGCTCTCTTAATTTTGCATCTTTATTTGTATTGTATAAATGCTTTGCCTGCATGTATGTCCATTCTCCATGTGTTTGCAGGGTCCCTGTGGAGGCCGGAAGAGAGTATCCGACTCCCTGGAACAGAGCTTAGAGGTGGCCGTGAGCCACTGAATGGGAGCTGGACCAAGCCCAGATCCTCTGGAGGAGCAGTCAGCATTCTCTATCACTGAGCCATTTCTCTAAGAACCCCTTAATTGGTTTCTACAGAGTATCGTGCAATACTCTTTTTACAGAAGGACCTTCAAAATTAAAATTTAGTGAGGACACAATCAGAAATGGGTGCATCTCCAACCAAGTCACACCCAGGGACAGCATTCTTAGACCATACCTCATGCTGTCCCCCTGTGTTGACGCCGCTCAGATGACTGTCTCAGTCAGCGCTATGTACGGAAAATACAGTATTGCTTTACAGCAAGAGAACGAGAGCAAACACATCTCTTCAGAAATCACTTGTGATTATTTTGCTAAGCAAATAAAAAAACAAAAGGAATAAGCCTATTTTCCAGAAATTATATAAGCCTCTCTATGTCTCTCTGTGTCTCACTCTCTCTATTTCTCTGTCTGTCTCTCTCTCCCCCTCTTTAATTTTCATGTTCTCTCTCTCAAAAAAAACCTCACTCGTTCTGACCATGCACTCTAGTTATACCCAGGCTCAGCTTTCCAGTGAAACAGAAGCCAGAAACAGCAGAATGTGAGTGATTTCCAGGAACACACAATCACACACACACACTTTCTCTCGCTCTCTCTCTCTCTCTCTCTCTCTCTCTCTCTCTCTCTCCCTCCCTCCCTCCCTCCCTCCCTCCCTCCCTCCCTCCCTCTCTCTCTCTCTCTCTCTCTCTCTCTCTCTCTCTCTCTCTCTCTCTCTCTCTCACACACACACACACACACACACACACCACCCGAGTCTCAGGAATTTTATTCCTGGACTCAGAGACGAGGTACTGTTTTAACAACTATGTAGAAAAGTTTGCTTTGCAGCAGCAGAGATAACATTTAATGGCTGGTAGTCACAGTTCACATCTGAATGCTCACGGCGAGAAACAAGTACTTTCTGCATGACTGGTGTGGTATTCTCCACGATCCACAGTGTCAACAATGGTTATCAGTAATAAGGTTGAGGTTAGTTTTAATTTTTTTCTTTTTTGTCTGTTTTGAAAATAGAGTGGAAAGCTGTCTTGTATCTGGCAGGCAAGCACTCTACCTGTAAGCTCTTTCCTTAGTCTCTATGCCCTTTCTTTAAACGCCCAAACTTCTTTGCACACACACACACACACACACACACACCACAGAGCCAGATGAAAAGTTATGTATTTTTACATGCTTTGAGCTCAAGGCTAATTCTAAACATATATTATGTTACCTTGTCTTCTTAAGGGTTAGATCAAGATTTAAACCTTTGTAAAGATTTTCTTCAGCTCCGCCACCCATGAGTGGAAGACAAAATCTGACCTTAGAAAATGTGACTGTGTCACTAAATAATGCCTAGAAATGGACAGCTGAGGGGTCCCACGAGCCTGCCTGCTGGCTCCAGGAGCTTTCAGACAAATCCATTTCCCTTCTCCACCCCTTCATTTCCTACAGCAAGAGGAGATAAAATACTATCCACAGCCGGCTTCTGCGGGGCGCTGGAACTCTCGGTGGGAATAAATAAATGGAGTAAGAGAAGCTTATATTGTAATCTTTTCCATGTGGGCCTTCCCCAGCCAGCATGGACGGTCGCCTAACAGCCTTGGCTGGACATTCTTTGAAACGAACATGTGCCCCTCCACATTGTATGTACACGTTCCCTAACTACCCCTGCAGTCAAAAAGTCCCCAGTTCAGCCATGTTTCAAACACCGTTTTCCTTATGTCCTGAGTCTTTTAGACAGTAGCTGGTGGGGCTGAAGGGATGGCTCGGCAGTTGAATACATAACCTCCTCTTACAAAGAACACAAGCTCCGTTTTCAGCACCTTTGCTGGGCAACTCACAGAACCTACATTCCTGACCTCTTTGGACACTTGCACTTATATGCACATAACCACACACATACATACGCATGCATATATGTGCATGTATGTGTGTATGCATAATTTAAAATAAAATTCACATATTGACTATTGTCTTCTTAAACACTCTTTGTTTATTATTTATTTATTTATTAAAGATTTCTGCCTCCTCCCCGGCACCCTTCTTAAACTCTCTTTATGCTAGCTTCTCAAAACACAATTTATGCCAAAGTTGTAAAGGGACTAGTCAGTTCTTTGCTGGCATTTATCCTTTGTCTTACGTTGCATCTACATCAAACTGTATTTGTTGACATAATTCATACTTCATTGACATACACGAGCCTAATTTAAACGAAAGGCTCCTTTTATTTGCCAAAGTTGAAGCGAAAATAACTACTATTATGGGTTTGCTCTTCATACATTATTAAGACATCAAATTGGTAGGATATTTCTACATAGAATTTATTTTTGAATCCTTCACATAGCCCACTGTGTATATTAATTCAAAAAATACAGGCAGAGACTAAAGATAGAGTCTCCGCAGTCAATTACCTCTCTGCTAACTCATTTTTCACAAGCCCTCTGTATGGATACCAGACGCAAAGAAGGTATCGCATTCATTTAATGGATGAAACACTATCCATTTAGCAAATGTGATTTTTCCCCCTGCTTCTTGGGTGGCTCATTCATTTTCTCTTTGGCATTTAGGGGCACTAATGGAATGTGTTTGGAGGTGGAGGGATCTGCTTGGAATGCGGTAGGGACCAGCCCATGACTAAGCGGACCAGCCACATTTCATACACACATCCACAAAAGTTTTTATTTGGGGAGCTGGAGATTTGGCTAAGTGGTGTAGAGGACTTGTTGCCCTTGCAGAGGACCTGTGTTTGGCTCCCAGCAGCCATTAGGTATCTCACGATGGTCTGCGGGCCTCTAGTTACCTCTAGTTGCAGGGATCTGAGGCCTTCTTCTTGCCCCCTTGGGCTCCGACATGCACACGGTACACATGAACTCATACAGATCCACATACATACACATAAAATCAACAACAAAATGTTAAAGTTGTTAAAAATGATTCTTTAAAACAATTAACTAGTTTGAGGCACAAATGAATGGCCAAGGGCAGACACAGTCGTCATGGGATAAAGCCTTCCCTCCAAATGAATCTGTCTACATTTTCACCCCCAGACTCTCAGAAAGACATGGCTGAAGACAGGGCCTTTTGAAGATTATTAAGGTAGAGAAGAAGCCATGTGGCTCAGTGAAGGAAGAACATGAGAAGGTACTGGGAACCACACAGCTATCTACAAACCAAGAGAGAGCACGTTTGAATCAGCACCACACACGGCTTCAGTTAAGCATGAAGAACTGGGAAGAAGTACATACCTGTCCATCAGCTCGTGTAGATTTCACTATGGCACCAATAATACACCAGTACAGTAAATACTGCTTCCCCTGGGGAAGCTTTGGGGAAGGGGAGGGAGCTGAGAGGACTGGGTGAAAGCATCCCTCCTCTAAATATACCCTGTCAGAAGAAGAACATCTAGAGGGGAAACTGAAGCAAATTCTTAGAGGAAGAAGTATTTGAAAAGGGGTAACAGTTTTACCATCAGAAATGCTGCTTTTAAATTATATTCTATTTATTTAGGGTGTATGCATGCTTGTGTGCATACATGTGTGCATGTGTATGTGTGTAGGTGTATGTGTGTGCTTGCAGGTGTGTACCATGGTTTGCGTGCAGAGGTCAGAGGACAGCATGAGCGAATCAGTTTCCTCCTTTCACCACGAGGGCCCAAGGAATGAAACTGAAGTCCTTGGCTCTGGCATCCAGCGCCTTTAGCCACCACTCCATCTCACTGTTCAGACCTAATTATATGTATCTTAGACATAAGAGAAACAAACATCAAACTGATTTCTCTTCCAGGCAATTAGGCTACTATCAAACAAAGTATTCTTTCCACGGTACTAGTAGGACCATCACCATGTAATACATACCATTCTAGTTCCATGATTCTGCACTTCAAATGGTACCTACTCTACACAACAACAAACTGCTCCTCCAACTTCAATGCCCACCCACAGGTCATGGGAGCTTCTTAGCACTGATTGGCTGGTCCTATGAGTAGACATCCTGCCTCTGTGGACAGTGCATACAACTGTAGAATTTGCATTTTTACAAGGTCCCTGGTGAGCCGTATGCTGATGATGTACTCTTAAGAAGCACTGCTCCAAAGATGAACCAAGTCCAGAAGTCTTCCCGTTCCCGGCTTTCGGGACTCTGGGGAAAAGATAGACACCTGCAGGCAGGAATGCTGTCCACAGAGCATGCAACAATGAACTTGTCAGCACCAGGACCCTGCAGACAACTTTCTTGTTGATAGCAATCCTCCTAACTGTGGTATGAATTCCCTATGCATCACTCTTGGCTTTCAAGAAGGGGTCTACGCTGACTCTACAGGAGAAAACGGTCTTAATAAATGATCAAAGAAAATTCAAATGAAATCTGATGAAGAAATAAAAAAAATTCCCCAAGAAGCAGTCTTGTAGAGGAGAAGTTCTAGCTGAGCAAGCTTCCTGCCTGGATTGCGTCAAGATCAGGCCCATGTGGTGGAGCAGATGGCTAAGTGCTAGAGGTCAAGGGGCTGGGGTTCTGTCTGAGAGCAATCAAAGCCCAAAGAGGCAAAGGAGTCACATTCTACAGTTCATCTGAAGGTATTTGTTGGTCCATGCTTCCAACTGAAAACCTGTCTCTTTGTTTAAATAACAGGGCATGTTGAAAACTAAGGAACTTCTGTGTGGGGGAACATGTTTGTATGAACACACATATGTATGCATGGGTACAGTACACAAACCAAAGGCTAATGTGCTGTTGTTTTCCATGTACCAGATGCTTTGTGACAGGGTCTCTCATTAATCTGGTGGCCAGGGAGCTCCAGGGATGCTTCTCTCCACCTTTGCTCCCCAGCCTTGGAGAGACAAATGCAGACAAACAGGCCCAGTTGTTTTTATGTAGATTTGGGGGATCAAATTCAGGTCCTCATCCTTGCAAACAAGCCCTTTACCATTTGAGTTTTCTCTCCAGCCTCAAATGATCCTCTTTTTCCCCCAGTTTTCACTCAATGTTATTAATAATTTAGCTAATGCAATGACAGCTCACAACTTGGGTTCAGGTGCCCTGATGTTCTTTTGCAGATGGTTTTTAGAAAGAAAGATGAAGAAACACAGGCACTGTCTAGGTTGCATTTTTCCTTCACCTAAAATAAGTTAATAGTTTAAATCATGACACTGATACAGTGAGGAAATTGGCAAACAGAAAACAATTATTAACTATGTAGTGTTTCTATCCATTCTTTAATCATAAGCCGGTGTAAACCTGAAACAGCCATGGTCAACACAAAGCAGACATCCCCAATTTATTTTTCATTCAATTTTACTAGTTTTAAAAAAAAAATATTTTATGTGTGTGTATGTGTGTGTGTGTGTTGTGAGTGTAGTACCTATGGTGGCCAGAAGAGGGCACTGGGTCCCCTGGAGTAAAGGTGGTTGTAGTCTGATGTGGGCTGTGGGCACAGACCTGAACTACAGTCCTCTGCAATACTATGCACTCTTAACCTCCAAACCATCTCTCTCATTTTTTTTTTAAATGAAAGGTTGTATAAAACCATCTTCATGGAATATAATGTACTTTGGGCATACCTGTCCTCACATCCTACTTCAATACCCTCATTTCATCTGATATCTTCAATTTTTAAAAACAAAAGCGCATCCCAAGTTTGCCAATTCTTATGCTTAGGAAACTTTAAAGTGGTACCTTGGGCTATAAGTTGGATCTTATAGTAGGTACCCCAGTTTCAGTTCTGTTGTTATGATAAACTACCCTCACAATAAAGCAACTTGAGGGAGAAAGGGGTTCATGGCAGCTTCAGTTCCAGGCTCCAACCCATCACTGTAGGGATGTCAAGGTAGGACCATGACATCACACCCACAGTCAGGAACAGAAAGAAATGGATGCATGTTCACTTTCTTGCTTGCCCACGCTTAGCCCGCGTTCTCCACCCATATAGCTGAGGACTTCTTGATTAGTGAATGGTGCCACCTACAATGGGCTGGGTCCTCTCACATCAATTTATTTAATTAATACAATCCCTGGGAGACATACCTACAGGCTGACATAATGAGACTCTTCCCAGGTGATTCTAGGTTGTGCCAAGTTGACTAGTAACATCAATAATGACACAAGGGGAATCTAGCATCTTAACCCATGGCAGTAAAAAATAAGGTTCCATGTAAACAGCACTAGGAATCAGCCAAATGTTTGAAATTTTTCATTTGATTGTTTGTTTTTCCCCATCTAAGTACACAACACTTTACCATGTTCAACACTCTTTCATATTTGATCAGTGAATATGGAAAGGCTGCAGACTTTAGGTTCAAAGAATACAGATTAGCCTCTCATCCCAGTCTGATCTGAGATGAATGTCTCGACCCCTCAGTCCTGTTTCTTGATCTGCACAAAACGACTGTTGAACTCTACTCTGCACATTGGCTATAAAGATAAAGTGAACAGTGACTGTCAAAACTCTCAGCATAATGTGAACAGGTTGCCATTGCTCTCATTCCCTCTAATTCATGCCATGTTACCTATGCAGTTAGGGCTCAGTATGAAAGCAACTCAGGTATTTATTGACATTCAGCGCCGCCCATATCTCTCTACTCATTGCCTATGGGGGTTTCTTATCCCACCACACACTTACAAACTTCCTTGTAAAATGCAGAGCCAATGAGAAATTTGCTCTTAATTCACTCCTCCACCTTCTGGTTGCACCTAACATCTCAGTCTGTTCTCCAGGCTCAGCCACTTTCCATGCTACCTTCCCCGATGCCCTTGCTCCTTCACCTTCCTCCATCATGCCCTGCTCTAGTTCCCTAGCCCATACTATATCATCTTCCACTTCCTCCTTTCCTGGCCACCAGCCGTGAAAGTTATTGTGACTGGCTGACCACCTCTTAACCCTGACATTCCTTGGTCCCCACTGCCTG